>NC_057810.1:4218284-4251011 GCF_018294505.1 Triticum aestivum
TCTTTCCCGTATGGCCCAATAAGGCCCAATACTTCTCCCCGGCGAATTCCCGTAACTCTCCGGTACTCCGATAAATACCCGAATCACTCGAAACCTTTCCGAACTCCGAATATAGTCGTCCAATATATCGATCTTTACGTCTCGACCATTTCGAGACTCCTCGTCATGTCCCCGATCTCATCCGGGACTCCGAACTCCTTAGGTACATCAAAACTCATAAACTCATAATATAACTGTCATCGAAACCTTAAGCGTGCGGACCCTACGGTTCGAGAACAATGTAGACATGACTGAGACACGTCTCCGGTCAATAACCAATAGCGGGACCTGGATGCCCATATTGGTTCCTACATATTCTACGAAGATCTTTATCGGTCAGACCGCATAATAACATACGTTGTTCCCTTTGTCATCGGTATGTTACTTGCCCGAGATTCGATCATCGGTATCCAATACCTAGTTCAATCTCGTTACCGGCAAGTCTCTTTACTCGTTATGTAATGCATCATCCCGTAACTAACTCATTAGTTACAATGCTTGCAAGGCTTAAGTGATGTGTATTACCGAGAGGGCCCAGAGATACCTCTCCGACAATCGGAGTGACAAAACCTAATCTCGAAATACGCCAACTCAACATGTACCTTCGGTGGCACCTGTAGTACTCCTTTATAATCACCCAGTTACGTTGTGACGTTTGATAGTACCCAAAGTGTTCCTCCGGTAAACGGGAGTTGCATAATCTCATAGTTACAGGAACATGTATAAGTCATGAAGAAAGCAATAGCAACATACTAAACGATCAAGTGCTAAGCTAACAGAATGGGTCAAGTCAATCACATCATTCTCCTAATGATGTGATCCCGTTAATCAAATGACAACTCTTTTGTCCATGGCTAGGAAACATAACCATCTTTGATAAACGAGCTAGTCAAGTAGAGGCATACTAGTGACACTATGTTTGTCTATGTATTCACACATGTATTATGTTTCCGGTTAATACAATTCTAGCATGAATAATAAATATTTATCATGATATGAGGAAATAAATAATAACTTTATTATTGCCTCTAGGGCATATTTCCTTCAGTCTCCCACTTGCACTAGAGTCAATAATCTAGTTCACATCGCCATGTGATTTAACACCAATATTCATATCTGTATATGATTAATACCCATAGTTCACATCATCATGTGATCAACACCCAAAGGGTTTGTTCACATCACTATGTGATTAACGCCCAAAGAGTACTAAGGTATGATCATGTTTTGCTTGTGAGAGAAGTTTAGTCAACGGGTCTGTCATATTCAGAGCCTTATGTATTTTGCAAATATTCTATGTCAACAATGCTCTGCACGGAGCTACTCTAGCTAATTGCTCCCACTTTCAATATGTATCCAGATTAAGACTTAGAGTCATCTGGATCAGTGCCAAAACTTGTATCGGCGTAACCTTTTACGACGAACCTTTTGTCACCTCCATAATTGAGAAACATATCCTTATTCCACTAAGGATAACTTTTGACCAATGTCCAGTGATCTACTCCTAGATCACTATTGTACTCCCTTGCCAAATCAGGGCAGAGTATACAATAGGTCTGGTCCATAGCATGGCATACTTCTATAAAACCTATGACTGAAGCATAGGGAATGACTTTCATTCTCTTTCTATTTTCTGCCGGGGTCGGGATTTGAGTCTTACTTAATTCATACCTCTGCAACACAGGCAAGAACTCTTTATTTGACTATTCCAGTTTGAACTACTTCAAAATCTTGTCAAGGTATGTACTCATTGAAAATCTTATCAAGCGTCTTGATCTATCTCAACAGATCTTGATGCTCAATATGTAAGTAGCTTTACTGAGGTCTCTATTTTAAAGAACTCTTTTCAAACACTCCTTTATGCTTTGCAGAATAATTTTACATTATTTCCGATCAACAATATGTCATTCACATATACCTATCAGAAATGCTGTAGTACTCCCACTCACTTTCTTGTAAATACAGGCTTCACCGTAAGTCTGTACAAAACTATATGCTTTGATCAACTCATCAAAGCGTATATTCCAACTCCGAGATGCTTCCACCAGTCCATAGATGGATCGCTGGAGCATGCACACTTTGTTAGCACCTTTAGGATTGACAAAACCTTCTGGTTGTATCATATACAACTCTTCTTTAACAAATCTATTAAGGAATGTAGTTTTGACATCCATTTGCCAAATTTTATAAAATGTGGCAATTGCTAACATGATTCCGACAGACTTTTAAGCATCGATACAAGTGAGAAAATCTCATTGTATTCAACACCTTGAACTTTGTCAAAAACCTTTTTCGACAAGTCTAGCTTTGTAGATAGTAACACTACTATCAGCATCTGTCTTCCTCTTGAAGATCCATTTATTTAACATGGCTTGCTGATCATCGAGCAAGTCAATCAAAGTCCATACTTTGTTCTCATACATGGATCATATCTCAGATTTTATGGCCTCAAGCCATTTCGTGGAATCTGGGCTCATCATCGCTTCCTCATAGTTCGTAGGTTCATCATGGTCTAGTAACATGACTTCCAGAACATGTTTACTACACCACTCTGGTGCGGATCTTACTCTGGAAGACCTACGAGGTTTGGTAGCAACTTGATCTGAAGTTTCATGATCATCATCATTAACTTCCTCACTAATTGGTGTAGGTATCACTGGAACTGATTTCTGTGATGAACTACTTTCCAATAAGGGAGAAGGTACAATTACCTCATCAAGCTCTACTTTCCTCCCACTCACTTATTTCGAGAGAAACTCCTTCTCTAGAAAGGATCCATTTTTAGCAACAAATGTTTTTGTCTTCGGATCTGTGATAGAAGTATTACCCAACAGTTTCCTTTGGGTATTCTATGAAGACGCACTTCTCCGATTTGGGTTCGAGCTTATCAGGTTGAAAAACTTTTTTTCATATAAGCATCGCAACTCCAAACTTTAAGAAACGACAACTTGGGTTTCTTGCTAAACCACAGTTCATATGTTGTCGTCTCAACGGATTTAGATGGTGCCCTTTTAATGTGAATGCACCTGTCTCTAATGCATAACCCCAAAACAATATTGGTAAATCAGTAAGAGACATCATAGATCACACCATATCCAATAAAGTGCGGTTACGACGTTCGGACACACCATAACGTTGTGGTGTTCCAGGTGGCGTGAGCTGTGAAACTATTCCACATTGTTTTAATTGAAGACCAAACTCGTAACTCAAATATTCGTCTCCGCGATCAGATCGCAGAAACTTTATTTTATTGTTACGATGATTTTTCCACTTCACTCTGAAATCCTTTGAACCTTTCAACTATTTCAGACTTATGTTTCATCAAGTAGATATACCCATATCTGCTCAAATCATCTTGTGAAGGTAAAAATAACGATACTTGCCACGAGCATCAATACTCATTGGATCGCGTACATCGGTATGTATTATTTCCAACAAGTTAGTATCTCGTTCCATTGTTCCGGAGAACGGAGTTTTAGTCATCTTGCCCAAAAGGCACGGTTCGCAAGCATCAAATGATTCATAACCAAGTGATTCCAAAAATCCATCTTTATGGAGTTTCTTCATGCGCTTTACACCGATATGACCCAAACAGCAGTGCCACAAATAAGTTGCACTATCATTATTAACTTTGCATCTTTTGGCATCAATATTATGAATATGTGTATCATCACGATCGAGATCGAACAAACTATTTTCATTGGGTGTATGACCATTGAAGGTTTTGTTCATGTAAACAGAACAACAATTATTCTCTGATTTTAAATGAATAACCGTATCGCAATAAACATGATCAAATCATATTCATGCTCAACGCAAACACCAAATAACATTTATTTAGGTTTAACACTGATCCCGAAAGTATAGGGAGTGTGCGATGATGATCATATCAATCTTGGAACTACTTCCAACACTCATCGTCACTTCCCCTTCAACTAGTCTCTATTTATTCTGTAACTCCTGTTTCAAGTTACTAATCTTAGCAACCGAACAAGTATCAAATACTCAGGGGCTACTATAAACACTAGCAAGGCACACATCAATAACCTGTATATCAAATATACCCTTGTTCACTTTGCCATCCTTCTTATCTACCAAATATTCAGGGCATTTCCGCTTCCAGTGACTATTTCCTTTGCAGTGTAAGCACTTAGTTTCAGGCTATGGTCTAGCTTTGGGCTTCTTCGCAGGAGTGACAACTTGCGTGTCTTTCCTCTTGAAGTTCCCTTTCTTTCCCTTTGCCCTTTTTCTTGAAACTAGTGGTCTTGTCAATCATCAACACTTGATGCTCTTTCTTGATTTCTACCTTCGTTGATTTCAACATCACGAAGAGCTCGGGAATCGTTTTCGTCATCCCTTGCATACTATAGTTCATCACAAAGTTCTACTAACTTGGTGATGGTGACTAGAGAATTCTGTCAATCACTATCTTATCTGGAAGATTAATTCCCACTTGATTCAAGTGATTGTAGTACCCATACAATCTGAGCACATGCTCACTAGTTGAGCGATTCTCCTCCATCTTTTAGCTATAGAACTTGTCGGAGACTTCATATCTCTCAACTCGGGTATTTGCTTAAAATATTAACTTCAATTCCTGGAACATCTCATATGGTCCATGACGTTCAAAACGTCTTTGAAGTCCCGATTCTAAGCCATAAAGCATGGTGCACAAAACTATCAAGTAGTCATCATACTGAGCTAGGCAAACGTTCATAACGTCTGCATATGCTCCTGCAATAGGTTTTTCACCTAGCGGTGCATCAAGGACATAATTCTTCTATGCAGCAATGAGGATCGACCTCAGATCACGGATCAAATCCGCAACATTGCTACTAACATTTTTCAACATAGTTTTCTCTAGGAACATATCAAAATAAACATATGAAAGCAACAACGCAAGCTATTGATCTTACAACATAATTTGCAAAATACTACCAGGACTAAGTTCATGATAAATTTAAGTTCAATTAATCATATTACTTAAGAACTCCCACTTAGACAGACATCTCTCTAGTCATCTAAGTGATCACGTGATCCAAATCAACTAAAACATAACCGATCATCACGTGAGATGGAGTAGTTTTCAATGGTGAACATCACTATGTTGATCATATCTACTATATGATTCACGCTCGACCTTTCGGTCTCCGTGCTCCGAGGCCATATCTGCATATGCTAGGCTCGTCAAGTTTAACCTGAGTATTCCGCGTGTGCAAAACTGGCTTGCACCCGTTGTAGATGGACGTAGAGCTTATCACACCCGATCATCACGTGGTGTCTGGGCACGATGAACTTTGGCAACGGTGCATACTCAGGGAGAACACTTCTTGATAATTAGTGAGAGATCATCTTAAAATGCTACCGTCAATCAAAGCAAGAATAAGATGTAAACATCATATGCAATCAAAATATGTGACATGATATGGCCATGATCATCTTGCGCCTTTGATCTCCATCTCCAAAGTACTGTCATGATCTCTATCGTCACTGGCACGACACCACGATCTTCATCATCTTGATCTATATCAATGTGTCATCACATGGTTGTCTCACCAACTATTGCTCTTGCAACTATTGCTATCGTATAGCGATAAAGTAAAGCAATTATTTGGCACTTGCATCTTATGCAACAAAGAGACATCCATAGGGCTTCTGCCAGTTGCCGATAACTTCAACAAAACATGATCATCTCATACAACAACTTATATCTTATCACGTCTTGACCATATCACACCACAACATGCCCTGCAAAAACAAGTTAGACGTCCTCTACTTTGTTGTTGCAAATTTTACGTGGCTGCTACGGGCTGAGCAAGAACCGTTCTCACCTACGCATCAAAACCACAACGATAGTTTGTCAAATAGACTCCGTTTTAACCTTCGCAAGGACCGGGCGTAGTCACTCTCGGTTCAACTAAAGTTGGAGAAACTGACACCCGCCAGCCACCTGTGTGCAAAGCACGTCGATAGAACCAGTCTCGCGTAAGCGTACGCGTAATGTCGGTCCAGGCCGCTTCATCCAACAATACCGCCGAACCAAAGTATGACATGCTGGTAGGCAGTATGACTTATATCACCCACAACTCACTTGTGTTCTACTCGTGCATATAACATCAATGCATAAAACCTAGGCTTGGATGCCACTGTTGGGGAACATAGTAATTTCAAAAAATTTCCTACGCATACGCAAGATCATGGTGATGCATAGCAACGAGAGGGGAGAGTGTTGTCTACGTACCCTCGTAGACCGAAGCAGAAGCATTGACGCAATGTAGAGGAAGTAGTAGTACGTCTTCCCGGTCCAACCGATCCAAGCACCATTACTCCGGCACCTCCGAGTTCTTGACACACGTACAGCTCGATGACGCACCCCGAACTCCGATCCAGCAGAGGTACGGGGAGGAGTTCTGTCAGGACGACGGCGTGGTGACGATCTTGATGTTCAACTGTCGCAGGGCTTCGCCTAAGCACCGCTACAATATGACCGAGGTGTAATATCGTGGAGGGGGCACTGCACACGGCTAAGGAACGATCACGATGATCAACTTGTGTGTCTATGGGGTGCCCCCTGCCCCCGTATATAAAGGAGTGGAGGAGGGGAGGGCCGGCCCTCTCTATGGCGCGCCCTAGGGGAGTCCTACTCCCACCGGGAGTAGGATTCCTCCTTTCCTAGTCCAACTAGGAGTCCTTCCATGTAGTAGGAGTAGGAGACAAGGAAGGGGAAGAGAGAAGCGAAGGAAGGAGGGGGTGTGGCCCCTCCCCCTAGTCCAATTCGAACTAGGCCATGGGGGGGCGCGCGGCCTGCCCTAGCAGCCCCTCTCTCTTTCCCGTATGGCCCAATAAGGCCCAATACTTCTCCGCGGCGAATTCCCGTAACTCTCCGGTACTCCGATAAATACCCGAATCACTTGGAACCTTTCCGAACTCCGAATATAGTCGTCCAATATATCGATCTTTACGTCTTGACCATTTCGAGACTCCTCGTCATGTCCCCGATCTCATCCGGGACTCCGAACTCCTTCGGTACATCAAAACTCATAAACTCATAATATAACTGTCATCGAAACCTTAAGCGTGCGGACCCTACGGTTCGAGAACAATGTAGACATGACCGAGACACGTCTCCGGTCAATAACCAATAGCGGGACCTGGATGCCCATATTGGTTCCTACATATTCTACGAAGATCTTTATCGGTCAGACCGCATAACAACATACGTTGTTCCCTTTGTCATCGGTATGTTACTTGCCTGAGATTCGATCGTCGGTATCCAATACCTAGTTCAATCTCGTTACCGGCAAGTCTCTTTACTCGTTATGTAATGCATCATCCCGTAACTAACTCATTAGTTACAATGCTTGCAAGGCTTAAGTGATGTGTATTACCGAGAGGGCCCAAAGATACCTCTCCGACGATCGGAGTGACAAAACCTAATCTCGAAATACGCCAACTCAACATGTACCTTCGGAGACACCTGTAGTACTCCTTTATAATCACCCAGTTACGTTGTGACGTTTGATAGTACCCAAAGTGTTCCTCCGGTAAACAGGAGTTGCATAATCTCATAGTTACAGGAACATGTATAAGTCATGAAGAAAGCAATAGCAACATACTAAACGATCAAGTGCTAAGCTAACGGAATGGGTCAAGTCAATCACATCATTCTCCTAATGATGTGATCCCGTTAATCAAATGACAACTCTTTGGTCCATGGCTAGGAAACATAACCATCTTTGATAAACGAGCTAGTCAAGTAGAGGCATACTAGTGACACTATGTTTGTCTATGTATTCACACATGTATTATATTTCCGGTTAATACAATTCTAGCATGAATAATAAACATTTATCATGATATGAGGAAATAAATAATAACTTTACTATTGCCTCTAGGGCATATTTCCTTCAAGGCGCGCGGTGGCCGGGGAAGGGAGGCGCGCGGCGGCCGGAGTGTGGGAGGCGCGCGGCGGCCGGGAGGTGGGAGGCGGGGTGGAAGATGGGGCCCTGACTTGCGGTTTCACTGGTGAACTAACGGACTGACCAACTCAGCATAGTCGGAGGGGCGGCCGCGCTCGGGGTCCAGCAGGGGCGGCTCGTCACCGGAGATGGGACGCGAAGGGCCCCCGGCGCGCTGGGCAGGGGACTAGCGACGGCGGCGGCGGCGGCGGAAGGAGGCAGGGGCGGCGGTGGATCGGGGATCGGGATGTGGTGCGTGGTGTGTGGGCTGAATTCTTCACGCGTGCGTATATAGGGACTGATGCTAACATAATAATATTCTGTTACTAGTAACAGAATAGTCCAGTCCTATATATATTCTGTTCGGGATGCAATCCCATCACACAACACACACGTCATATTAGCAGCAACCGTCTGTGTTATTATCGATCTTCGCACACATTTCTGATTACACACCTGTTTGCCGCGTATCACGCACATCTTATTATATTGAATTGTTTCTGTTCTCTTGTCCTAACACAAACAGTTCATCTGAGTGAACCGCATGTAGTATATCGCACACACCTTGATCTGGCTGACCGTTTCTTTTGTGTTGCTTAATCACAAATAGTTCATCCGAGTGAACCGTATGTTGTGTATCGCACATGCCTTCATCTTGCTTTTTGTTTCTTTTGTTCCTCCTTACCGTAAAAAATTAATTGAACGAAACTGTATGATGTGTATCGCACACGCCTTCATCTGGCTGTCCGTTTCTTTTGCTCCTCCTCATCGCAAACAGTTAATTGAACTGAACCGTATGCCCTGCATCACGCACGCAAGAAAAATCTGAACTGTGTTTCATGCATCTGTCGTCGCAAACGTTTTGCAACTTTTTTGACGGTTTTTGTACACCACCGTTTGGGATTAATGCATCGCACACTGTTTCGGCAAAGGGTCTCTGATCGTAATGTCGCGTTAGCAGCAACCTGCACTAGTGGTTTATGATTATAAAATAGACCCGGGGGCCGTAGGTTTCACTAGTGGCTTCTCCAATGAAAATAGCAACGGTCGGTAGACAAATTACTATTGGGCAATTGATAGGACAACAAATAATCATGACGATACCAAGACAATGATCATGTATATATGCATGACGTCCAAGATTAGTAGACCGACTCCTGCCTGCATCTACTACTATTACTCCACTCATCGACCTCTATTAGCATGCATCTAGTGTATTTAGTTCATGGGGAAATGGAGTAATGCAATAAGAATGATGACATGATGTAGACAAGATCTATCATGTAGGAATAGACCCCATATTTTTATCCTTAATAGCAACGATACATGCGTGCCTTGTTGCCCCGTCTGTCACTGAGAAAGGACACCGCAAGATCGAAACCATCACAAAGCACCTCTTCACATGGCAAGATAAATAGATCAAGATGGCCAATCAAAACGCAAATATCGGAGAGGAAATACGAGGCTATAATAATCAAGATTGGATATAAAACTGAAGGCAAAATCTGCTCATATACGTGCAATAGTCCTGAATGAGTTCCGTCTGTTCAGCCATTCATAACTTATAAACAGTATGAAATTTCCACCTGTTCGCTGGATACAGATTGAAACTCAAATTCCTTTTGATTGTCAACTTAAAAACTCTGATTCTGACTCAAGTAATAAGCTTGAGCTAATTGTAGGCTATTTTCCAATTATTCATCTTTGTTTTATTGGCACGTCCAGTTAATACTTGCTTATGGCTTTTCATTGTTACTCCAACACAAGTCACAACTTTAGCACTTCTATCTTAGTTGTTATGATAAAGAAGGGATGTTATTATGAATTTTCAGTTTTGAACTTACTAACCAGTTCTCTATTTGCTTCGTTTGATCTCATCTGGGAACGTATCAAGTATCAACCATTAGACTTTTGATCGTAACAGCTCTAGATATTTTGATCATGTATTTCTCGATTTAGTCCCATCTTCTTCAGAAGGAATGATTTAACCTCATCCGGGAGAACTAAAGATTCTTGCCTTGATTGGCATTAAGGATCCTTGTCAAATTGCATTGTTTTGCTCTTGGCTGAGTTACTAGATGGGCCTAAAATGAAAGCAGCAACTTTCCTCTGTTGTTCATGTTGACGTGAGAGCTTGCGCAGGCATGCTTTTCAGCGGTACAAGACCAACTGTAAACCCCCTAGTTTCATTTTACCTGATGTTCTCAATGATGTAACAGCTTTTTGGTACAGACCATGAAGAGGAACTGACCAAGAATTAAATTCCTCGCAATATTGCCTCCACCTTGAGACGTCGCTTCCAAAAATGGAAAATCATGCAAAATCAAGGCCGCTCGTTTAGCTAGATTGATTTTCTATCTCTGATGAACACCCTATATGTTCCTCACAAAGCTATCTTACCAAGGTCAATTGTATTCCATTATCAAATATTGAGCAAGTACATGTAGAACGAATTGTTGAATCATTTATAATATGCGGGACACTTTTAACATGAAAAAAAGAAGATAAAGAAGCATAATGCTAATTTTTTGGTGAAAAGCTTTGCATAAACATTTTAAATATTCTAGACTTTCCTATTTGCATATACCTAATCAATAATTAGAATCTGTTGTGAAGATATTTATGAGACCATATCTTTTCTTGATGCACACACACACACACATATGAGCATGCAAGTATCATAAATTAATCTAGGAAGGCATGCAATTTTATGTTTTAGTATTATTTTTCTAACATTATGGAGATTTGATTCAAATATATGTAAGGCACAATGTGCGAAATACAAAATAATGTAACTTTGATTACAAATGTGATTTGTGTAGTGCATGTGCATTTTAATGATATTTATTACTATACAATCATTAATAACATTACTAAAATATTTTAGAAACAGATCTTATTTAATTATAATTAATAAATTTAAAAAAGTATCAAACACTGTGATCTTTAAAAAAAATATAAAATTTATAATAAATATTGAATATCTTTTTCCACTACATCCATCGTTCGTAGAATGCCCGCGGTCTGCTCATGCTCTGGCTTATCATCGTCTACGTCCGACACTTATTATGAAACTAATCCTGCCACCGCCGTGGCAGAAAAATATACGACTAGCAATGTCATCACCTAAACCAACTCACTGCTGCGATCCCTTCCAGCTGCGGCGTCTCTTATCGACACACGAAAACCCTCATCATCAGTGCCTACACTCATGTATTTTAAGAAAATAGTTCAAAATTTTAAAAAATATGCAATCAAAAAGTCTTCATGAACTTTTTTTTTCATGAATTCAAAAAATTTCCAACAGTTGTATAATGTTCAAAATTAAAAAAAATAATGAATTAAAAAAATTCTCAGATTGCACAAAATGTTCGATACTTACAAACAATTTAGTTTTGAAGTTAATGAATTTCAGAAAATATTGATTAATTTAAAATCTGGTACGAATTGCAAAAAATATTCCAACATTTTAAACCAGTTCACGAATTTATAGAACATTCGTCTATTCTGAAATATGGTTATGACATTACAAATGCTTCTTGATTAAAATAATAATAATAAATTTGAAAAATGTTTTTCTATTTGAAATTTATATCAAAATGTCAATAGGTTTTACATTAATTTTCAGAAGTTGCTAAATTTTATAATTTTTTAATTTAAAAGTGTTACATCATTTCAAAATATTCATGATTTAGGAAAATAAAATAGGTTTAAGAAAATTCCGTGATTTAACAAATGTTTCTAAATTTTTATAAAATTTCGAATTTGAAAATATAAAGATAGGAATTAGAAAATTAGGAAAAATGAAAATGAAAATGAAAAAATAACAAGCAAAAAAATGACAAGACACGGGGCAGCACTGATAAGGGGCAAAATAAAGTGGCCCGTGTAGCAGGGCAGCACTCAGTGAGGAATGCGCATTTCCCGCCCGACGCAGGGAATAGATTTTCCTGTATTTTGAGTAAGAGCATTTTCCCATATCGACGCAGGGCACACACTCTGCTGCTTTGCCGTGGTTGAAAGTTTACCATATTAATGTGTATGAGTTTCAGTCAATTATATCCTATTTCCCAGTTTGCCTTCTTTTGGTTTATAAGGGACATTTCTAAATTTTTAGGTGTTAATTGTTCATCTCATTCTTTGTAATATCTAATATGTATATTAGACTGCAATAAATTGCTAAACTCTGAGATGCCAAGATAGAAGATGATCGTAGCTGATCATGTTCGTTCATTCTTCAGAGTGAGGACCTATTTGGTGTGGTTGAAAATTCTTCTTTTTCTGCTTGCAGTTGGTCTTAAATGAATTCATTCTGTCCAGCCATGCTATAATTGATAAATATTATGAGATCTTCACCTGTTTGCTGGATACAATTTGAAACTGAAATTTAATTTGGATGTCTACTTAAGAACTTTGAAACCCGCTCACAATGATATACTCCCTCCGTTCCATAATATAAGAGCGTTTTATATTATGGTACGGAGCGAGCAGTTTATTATTCGTGTGGATAAGTTTCAGCTAATTCTAGGCTATTTTCCAATCTAGACATTTTGTTTTATTGGCATGACATCTTTACAAAGCTGCGCACATTCAGTAAATACTTACTCGTGACTTTTTGTTGTTGATGCAACAAAATTGACAAGTTTATCACTTTTGTCTAAACTGTGAAATACCCCTCCATCCGAAAATACTTGTCGGAGAAATGGATGTATCTAGATGTATTTTAGTTCTAGAAACGTCAATTTTAACCCATTTTTCCGGACCGATGGAGTATATGTTATCACAAAGAACAATATTTTTACGAATTTTCAGTTTTGGACTTAGTTTGAGCCAATACCTAACATATTGACTATAACCACCTCAACATAACCAGGTTTCTATTTGCTTCATTTGATCTAAGAACGTGCTAACCATTGTATCTAAACATTTTGATCATGTATTTCTCCATTTACCCCCATCTACTTTAGCAAAAATGATTTAACACCATGTGTGAAATCTACAAGTGAGTCTATGTGCCGCCCGCAGCCAAACCTAGCCATGGCTTGTCTTTTCAAACACGGAACTCGGCAAAATGTGTCGTGTGGCAGCAATCGGGACCAGCATATGGTAGTTACCAACATCCTTTCTAGAGAAGTCAGCAATGTTTTTCCACATTTCAAATATGACTACAGAATATCTTTGTGAGCTTCTGTTGGCAGGAACTCAGCAAACGGTAGCCACCATGACGAAGCCGTCATCCAGTGACGGGAGGGACACATGCATGTCACATCTTTGATAAGTTTCGTTTTCTGGGCTTTTGGCAAACGTCTTATAAGGTGATTCCCTAAAAGATGCTCTTATGAGGTGAATTATTTGTTTCTTTCGTGTCCTCAGCGTCACAGATCACGAAACTTCCAATCTGTTCCAATATAACCAGGTATAACACAGGCTTGTGTTCAAACAACAGGACCCCCATAACGGCGAAGGGATCATGCTAAAGAACTTGCACGCTGCAGGCCATTTTGTACGCTTGCTGCTGATTGGAATAACAGGTCACCCAAACAAAAATATTTCAGACTAACATCTCAACATAGATATATAAGCATTTTATCAGACCCCATGTTAAACTACGAACCTGCCCCTTCTTGCGAAACATTTTGGAATAACTACGAACCTGCCCCTTCTTGCGAAGCAAAGGTGGAAATGAGTTCCCGGAGAATGGAGGGGCGGCGGGTCCTGATTATCTGCTCCAGGCCATCCGTCGTAAGAACTGTGTGCAAACTCGTGTGTGTTTTGATGAACTCCAAGCAGGCCTCCTTCAACCAGTGGCATCGTCTCCGCTCAGCCACGACAATAATGCCTGCCACCGTGCGCTTGCATATCAGATTGGCCAACTTCTCTTCACAGATCAACTTCAACTTTTGGAGTTCGCATCTTTCCGCAGCTTCAAGCAACTGCAGCAGCCATGTTGCATGCTTTTCACCTTTGTCACTATTCAGCAACCTAATAGGCATTCAATCCTCAAAGTAAGGCATTCCGTCAGTGTAGATGAAAGTAAGCAAGCCAGCAAAGACATTTGCTTCGATGCCATCTATGTTCACAACACTTGGTGCAACAGCACGCTCACTCATGGCACCATAGAGTTGTGTCTTGAATACGGTAGATCGGGCTGCAGGCACACACCGGTGTGCAGCTAACTTCTTGCCGCCAACCTCGAACATAATGTCAGCACCCTCCTTGCTTAGGAGCAGGTCGCTAAAATTGCTTGGCAAGTCAGACGGTGGCAATTTGATGAAGGGACGAACACACTCCTTATAATCCTCATCGCTCTCGTCGTCACTCGCCGAGGACAACGACATCACACCGTAGTACGAAGCTGTCATTGTTGAGATGGCTTGATTTTTCGAAAGCCTCCCTTGTCACAAATCTTCCTAGCTGATCATTAAGACTGCAGTCTAGATAGAAGGAACAAAGTTGGCTTTGACGCATGAGCTTTGACACTCGCAACCACTACAAGAAATCTGTTAATCCATGACGGATTTCTGGTGACGTTATTGAAAACCATCGCAGATATAGCGCCGGTCTCTTCGGGTCATCACAGAAATCGTCACGGATCAACAAGATGCGAATGGCCACTGAAATGGTGCCCCATTATGACGGACAATGAAAGACTGTCATAGAAATTGTCATGGACTGACCATGTGGACCTAAGCCGGACCGTCACCGATGGCTCATGCTGATGTGGCATGTATCCAGTGTGTTGCGTATGCTGAATCCTGGTTGGTCAATCCGCCCATCCGGCGGATCGAGCATCACAACCGTCCACTCCCTCAGATCGCACGGTAGACACATGGCCCAATGGTGGTTGACCACCTGCACCACGGCTGCTCCCCATCTTCTTCTCCATCCTCCATCCCCCAATTCAATCCTATCCATCTCCCTCTCCCTCGTCCGCCGCCACCACCGGCAACCTCTGTGCCCCTCTCCCTAACCGCCACCGCCCCCACCCTCTCCCCCATCCCCGCTCTCACCTTATCTCCTTAAACTAGGCGGCCCCCAGAACGAGCAGGCCGAGGCGCTTCCCGATTTGCGGCGCTGCTTCCGGATCCGCCGAGCAGCGCCAGAGGTCGGCTCCTTCTTCGCGTTGTTCTGCGCCAAGTTTGGCCTCCCCTTCCTTTTCCCCGTGGTCCATGGCGCTAACCCCGGACGGTACGCGCCTCTCCGGTTCCCAATCCCACCCCTAAATCGATGGATGGATCTCCATGGCTGATATGTTTTCCTACTGCTTTGGTTGGTCGCAGGTGAGGCACTCAATACCATGGCCGGACGGAGGTTGGGCGATTTCCTTCCCTGACCTCGCGTCCTAGCCACTCTACCGCGAGCTTCTCGCCCCCAGGTTGTTCTTCCCCTGCTCCCTCCCTCCCTCTTCCTCTCTATGGATTGGTTGCTGCTGCATGCTTGCTGCTCAAGTACCAGTCATCTCTTGCGTTGATGCATCTGCTGTGTGGATTTGTTGATATTGCTTAGCTAGTGTGGATGACTGGATGTGGGTGCGTGACTGTGCTCAACATATTAGAATATTTTCAAATAAAAATACTCCCTCCTTTCCCAAATATAAGTGTTTCTAGAGATTTCAATAGGTGATTACATACAGAGAAAAATTAGTGAATCTACATTCTAAAATATGTCTACATACATCCGTATGTTTTAGTCCATTTGAAATGTGTAAAAAGACTTATATTTCGGAAAGGAGGGAGTAACAATTAGTGCTCAAGTAATAATTTATGGGTTGAGTTCTGCGCATAGTTAAATGTAGCAGTAGCATACAGTTTTCACAGTGCACACTGCCGAGCATGCATTTTTGTATGTACAAATCTCAAATCTTTGTAACACAACACTTGCTGGCATTGGGTAAATGACTTGCCTTCCATTAACTACTGTCTTGCATTTTTATAAAAAGAAAAAAGATTATATCTTGCGTGCAAATGTACTCTGTGAGATAATAATACATCCACGTGTATGTGTAGTTCATTGTGCCTGTAGCTCACTAATTTGTGTTTCCCCTGTAATGTTTACCTCTGCTATAATGATGAATTTGGCTTTGTAGTCCGGTCCTTGACATATACTTCTCGTTCGAAGAATTTGTATTTTAAAAATTTAATGTCCACGTAACATCAGTACCTTGGAATATACTACCTGTTGGAAGGATTAACATTTTATATCCTGAACATTTGTTATTGCAGCTGCTCTTTAGCTACATAGCTACATAATATCAAATCTGGCTTGAACTTTATATGTTTATATTACATGGCAAGTTGATTGTGTAGCCTATGTACAGAAGCTCGGGTGTAGATAAGTTCAGAAAGATGTCTCATTTGGCTAGAGTTTGATGAAGTAGTGTGTGTTTGAAGTACATTTGTACGTGATTTAGCAAGAAAATGTATTTTTAGAAATGAATGAATTTTCTAAGTGCACAATCTCCTCGTGTGTGCATTTGGATGACCACTTACGTGCATGCCCTTAGTGCATGTGCTTGCATGGCCCATACATGACTAAGGCACGTACAATGTGCTTGCATGGCCCATGCATGACTAAGGCACGTACAGATGTATCAAAGAGAGCTACATACTAACGCATACGATGCATTTGATTTGGTACGGCCAACATGCGTATGTGTACCAGCCATGTCGTACAGAGCTAGAATACATGTATTCGCTCGAGTGTCAATGTATGGGTACGTATCCAAATACCCGGGCCGGCCGGCAAGTGTGCCGTGTGTACCTATAGACAACAGGCCAGCCGGCTAGTCCATTGAACGTTGAAACTCAAAAAAGGCCCCGGTCAAGAATTCTTGTATCGGCTAAAGACTCCACGGGAGATAAAGATTTAAACGGCTTCTGAACTTCACGAGCAAGTAATGCGTACAGCTTAAGCTGTTGCAGTCGACTCCGTCCCATCCATATCTCGTCCAGAAATATCGGAACCGTAACGGCGGCGGGCCGGCGCCCTACCCTTCTCTAGCTCTCTATAAACAGTTTTGCTAGAACTCATCTAGATGAGATATAATTTGGTCTCATTCATTTTTTATAGCCATTGGATGTAATGCTATAAGATGCGTGTGTGCTGACGTGTGTTGTATCTGTTCTTGTTTTTAAAGTGAATGAGACAAAATTATATCTCATCTAGATGAGTTCTAGGTACTCGCATATATAAATACAACCCCATCCATCCATCCCTGGAAGGGAGCGACGCACAAGAGGAGAGGCAGGCCATCCACGGCACGGAGCACATCCATCTATCCCACGCACAAGGCACGGAGCACATCCATCCCACACGCACCTCCAGGCATCACGCAACACATCCATCCATCTACACACCAGCAGATCCATCAGGGAAGGAGGAGCCCAAGGCTACTGCCGACGCACATGCCATATGAGGGTGCTCGCGCAAGCGGCCGAGACTCCCGTACGCAGCCGGGCAAGACTCATTAGAGCCGCCGACGAAGATCGACATCATGCCGGTCGTCCTTTCCCAAGGCGAGGACCGGAACTAATCTTTCCTTCCTATCCCAACTCTTGCCTCTATCTGCATCTCTTTCGATGGCGCCCGGAACGGCGGTGGCACGGCCGGGGACGAGGCCGACCGCTGGAGATGGCCCTTGATGCTCCTGATCCTGAAGATGGGGTGTGGGGGCTACCGTTGTTGCATACCCCTGGCACACTCAACGCCGGTGATCCCCACATGCCGGCCTGCTTTGAAGACGACGACGCCGGCGTTGCCCTTCGTGTGCAGCCCCCGGCGACCCCTTCACTTCGGGCTCATCATCGGCGATGACGTGCCGGCGTTGCCCTTCGTGTGCAGCCCCCAGCGATCCCTTCACGCCGGACTCCCACCGGCGACGGCGCGCGGGCGTTGCCCTTCTTGTGCAGCCCTCGGCGATCCCTTCACACCGGACTCCCCACCGGCAATGACGTGCCGGCGTTGTCCTTCGTGTGCAGCCCCCGGCGACCCCTTCACGCCGGACTTATCACCGGCGATGACGCGCCGGCCTTGCCCTTCTTGTGCAGCCCCCTGCGACCCCTTCACGCTGGACTCATCACCGGCAACGACGCACCAGCGTTGCCCTTGGTGTGCAGCCCCCGGCGGTCACTCCATGCCGGACTCACCATCGGCGACGACGTGCCGGGGCTGCCGCCTATGCACGACCCCAGGCGCACCCTCCACGCAAGACGACGACGTACCGGGGCCATTGTCCGTGCACGGTCCTTGCCGAGTCCGCCGGCTACACCATTACGTTGGGACTTGGTGGCACGCATTGTTTGATTCGGCGCCATGTAGTGCGCCGCCCCCCTTTCTACCTACACCATCGGCGGGGCCCGGGCAAGGCTCCACCACATCGCGAGGCCTTACTCGCCCCCGTCTCGCCAGGTCCATGGAGGCGCCATGGGCTTGCCGGGACTCGGCGACATTCGTCATCCGACTCGGCGCAATCTTGTGTGCCACCTGTCGTGGTCCTAAGACTGACAGTAGAAAGGGGGGTAGGTATGGAGAGGAAAGATCTCAACTATGGTGAAGGTGTACACACAGGATTTACGAGTTCAGGCCCTTCACGGTGGAAGTAAAATCCCTACGTCTCGGTGCCCGGAGGCAGTCGACTGGATTATATGTGTGTGGTGTTACAGGGGGTGCGTACCCTTGTGCCAGAGGAGGGGGTGGCTTATATAGTGTGCGCCAGGACCCCAGCCATCCCCCATTACAAGGGGTTCAATGTACATAAAGAAGGGGCGTTACTGATAACGCCAGCCTTAAGTGCTATTAATGACCTTAAAGACTACGGAGTGAACGACTGACCGTTGTAGTGTTGAGTGACTCCCGGTCTTCAGTCGGTCGAGTGATTCCTTGTATGGTCGAGTGACAACGGGTAGGAGGGGTACCCGAGTGATATGATTTGTCAAGTGGATTGCACTCGACACTTTTGACTGGGGGTTCTTTGTTGCCTGTTGGACTTCTTTGCTTCTAGGGTAGTGACCTTGGGTAGGGTGTATAGGCCAGGTCTATGACCCTACCCCGGGTCTGTATCCACATCAGTAGCCCCCGAATGGACTAAGGTCCGAGTGGAAAGTGGGTAGAAGTTGAACTTGCTCCGAGCTTCGCGTCTCACGATTGTTTTGCGCAGGACGGAATGCTCGCGATGGCACTTCAGCTTCGATTCAATCGCCTTGATCAATTCAGAGAGTTGTCGAGTGAACTTGTAACATCATCTGTCGAGTGTTGTCTTGGGGCGCAGAATCTGTGGCGCGATTGATTGCAGTGTCTCCCGGATTTCACGGGATTCCAAATTTCGGGGAAGCGTGCGGGACGGACCGTGCCAAATTAAGCGGGGTGGATAAATAGGAGCGCCTCGATCTCCGCGCCACCTTTTTCGCCACGTACGTTGCGCATGACTGTTGCGGGATTTGACAGGATCGCCTGGTCCCACGCGTCAGCCACTCGGAAGGGGCCCTTTATAAGGCGACGGAGCCGAGGCACCTTTACTGTGCGCGTCTGTTTTTCTGTCTTCTTCCTCTGCTTCTCCACTGCATCCGACACCTCCGCTCTCGACGATGCCGCTCCGCCATCATGGTGAAGGACAAGACGGCGGCGCTGGAACACGCGAAGAAGGCGACGGGGCGGCGAAGGGCAAGAAGAAGAATCGCGGGTCATCATCACGCTCGGGCCTGCCGCCAGGTTGGATCCAAGGCGATTGGATCCGGTCTTCACTCTGGCAGGAAGATATGGACGAGTTGGTGGAGTCCGGGCTGATCGCCAAGGGTGCGGCAAGGCTGCCTGAGGGGGAGACGGAGCCGCAACCTCGTCCGGGTGAGTGTGTACTGCTCGCCACCCACGTCGATCGGGGCCTCTTGCTTCCTCCGCACCCCTTCTTTCGGGGCTTCTTGAACTTCTTTGGAGCCCAACTCCATCACTTTTCTCCCAATACCATCACGTACCTTGCTGCATTCGTGTCTATGTGTGAGAACTTTCTGGGGTGTCGGCCGCACTGGGGTCTTTTCAAGCATATTTTCACCATCCATTCTCAGTCGGTTAAGAAAGCAAACACGTGTGATGAGAAAACCCATGTCATTCAGATGTGTGGGGGTTTGGGTATCCAGAAGAGGCAGAGGATCTCTTTCCCTTCCATGACTCTCCCTGAATCGGTAAGGGGCTGGCAGTCGACCTGGTTCTACTGCCAAGACCTCGCAACCCCAGGTCAGTCGACCGGCCTTCCCCACTTCACCTTTGACTATGTCCAGACTCCCTCCTCGCTGAAAGTGACTACTGCTGAGAACGTGGAGACGAAAATGCTAGTTGAGAAGGTGGTCCAACTGATCAATGAGGGCATCACTGGCATGGACCTGCTGGAAGTATTCCTCAGTCGATGTATCCAGCCCCTTCAGGCCCGTGACCATCCCATGTGGCTGTACTCTGGGGCTGATGACACTGGTCGGGTCCATCCAGAGGAAGTAACGGCCAAGATAGTGGCCATGTGGTTGAAGAGCATCATAGGTAACAACAACAATCCCAGAGGAGCCAGGAGAGTCGTCCCCTTCAGTGATGACAATCAGCCTGACAAGGTGTGTCCTCCATTCCGACCGTTTTTGAATTCACCTTCCGACTGCTCTTGAGTCCGACTGAATTTTACTCGACTTCTTGCCTTGCGGGTTTTTACCGACATGTACTCGATGCCCAATGGTGAACAAGTTCTGGAGCAAGGCCAGGAGGGTGAGGCCAATGCGGAGCAGAGTGGCGAATGGGAATCTTCGGACGAAGAAGAGGAGGAGGAGAGCGAGGAATCAGACGACGAGGAGGCGGTCGACTCGCCGCCTCGCTCTGAACGCCGATCCAAGCTACACCATGACCCGGCGGGCGGGCGCGAAAAGAATGCGGCTCTGAGTGCCCAAACGTAGAAGCACACTCGGACGTCGACTCCGGAGCCAACCGAGAAAGTCGCCAAGCAACCCAGGGTTGCTCCTCCAAAGGCTCGGAAGACTCTGGCGAGGATCAAGATGGACGTCCCTATTGCCTCAGGGTGAGCATCTTTCTTGTGTTTATCTAGGCCGGCTGATACTTCTGGTCTGACCCAATGGATCATGCACTTTTCCAGCCCCGCCTCTGCTGCGACTGACTTGGATATTGACAAGGCTCCAGGAGATGAGGAAACCGATGACGCGGCCACCTCTCGAGCTGGTAAATCTGCTCAACCAAAACTTATTTACTCGATTGAGTTATCGGTCGGTTGAATTTCTGGTGTTTTTCTTTTGCTGCAGTTTTGCTCCCCGATGACAAAGAAGAAGAAATGCCTCAAAGGAGAGGAGGAGGAGAGGCAGGGGCTCAAGCGGGAGGGGGCTTGAAGTTCAAGTCCCTCAGTCGACGCCGAGGCTTGAGGGGTGGTCGAGCGATCTGGAGATCCGGTTCGGACCAACGTCACATTCGCCAACCCACTGACAACTGATCGTTTGTCAGGCTTGATGTCTAATACACAACCTTCTTCTTGTAGACGTTGTTGGGCCTGCAAGTGCACAGGTTTGTAGGACAGTAGCAAATTTCCCTCAAGTGGATGACCTAAGGTTTATCAATCCGTGGGAGGCATAGGATGAAGATGGTCTCTCTCAAACAACCCTGCAACCAAATAACAAAGAGTCTCTTGTGTCCCCAACACACCCAATACAATGGCAAATTGTATAGGTGCACTAGTTCGGCGAAGAGATGGTGATACAAGTGCAATATGGATGGTAGATATAGGTTTTTGTAATCTGAAATAATAAAACAGCAAGGTAACTAAAGATAAAAGTGAGCGTAAACGGTATTTCAATGATAGGAAACAAGGCCTAGGGTTCATACTTTCACTAGTGCAAGTTCTCTCAACAATAATAACATAGATAGATCATATAACAAGCCCTCAACATGCACCAAAGAGTCACTCCAAAGCCACTAATAGCAGAGAACAAACGTAGAGATTATGGTAGGGTATGAAACCACCTCAAAGTTATTCTTTCGGATCAATCTATTCAAGAGTTCGTACTAGAATAACACCTTAAGACACAAATCAACCAAAACCCTAATGTCACCTAGATACTCCATTATCACCTCAAGTATCCATGGGCATGATTATACGATATGCATCACACAATCTCAGATTCATCCAACCAACACAAAGTACTTCAAAGAGTGCCCCAAAGTTTCTACCGGAGTGTCAAGAAAACGTGTGCCAACCCCTATGCATAGGTTCATGGGCGGAACTCGCAAGTTGGTCACCAAAACATACATCAAGAGGCATGTGATATCCCATTGTCACCACAGATAAACACGGCAAGACATACATCAAGTGTTCTCAAAGTAAAGACTCAATCCGAAAAGATAACTTCAAGAGGGAAACACAATTCATCACAAGAGAGTAGAGGGGGAGAAACATCATAAGATCCATCTATAATAACAAACTTCGTGATACATCAAGATCATGCCATAGAGAGAACACGAGAGAGAGAGAGAGAGAGATCAAACACATAGCTACTGGTACATACCCTCAGCCCCGAGGGTGAACTACTCCCTCCTCGTCATGGAGAGCGCCGGGATGATGAAGATGGCCACCGGTGATGGATTCCCCCTCCGGCAGGGGGCCGGAACGGGCTCCCGAGAGGTTTTTGGTGTCTACAGAGGCTTGCGGCGGCGGAACTCCCGATCTATCTTGATATTCGATGGTTTTAGGGTACGTAGGGTTATATAGGCGAAAGAAGTCGGTCGGGGGGTGCTCGAGGGTTCCACGAGACATGGGGGTCAAGTCAGAAGATACTCGAGGAGCCCAGGAGACAGGGGGGCGCGCCCCCCTGTCTCGTGGGACCCTCGAGCACCTCCGGACCGACTTCTTTCGCCTATATAAGCCTACATACCCTAAAAACATCGAATATCAAGATAGATCTGGAGTTTCGCCGCCGCAAGCCTCTGCAGCAACCAAAAACCTCCCGGGAGCCTGTTCCGGCACCCTGCCGGAGGGGGAACCCATCACCGGTGGCCATCTTCATCATCCCGGCGCTCTCCATGACAAGGAGGGAGTAGTTCACCCTCGGGGCTGAGGGTATGTACCAGTAGCTATGTGTTTGATCTCTCTCTCTCTCTCTCGTGTTCTCTCTATGGCACGATCTTGATGTATCGCGAGCTTTGCTATTATAGTTGGATCTTATGATGTTTCTCCCCCCTCTACTCCCTTGTGATGAATTGAGTTCCCCTCTTGAAGTTATCTTATCGGATTGAGTCTTTACTTTGAGAACACTTGATGTATGTCTTGCCGTGTTTATCTGTGGTGACAATGGGATATCACGTGCCACTTGATGTATGTTTTGGTTACCAACTTGCGGGTTCCACCCATGAACCTATGCATAGGGGTTGGCACACGTTTTCTTGACTCTCCGGTAGAAACTTTGGGGCACTCTTTGAAGTAATTTGTGTTGGTTGGATGAATCTGAGATTGTGTGATGCATATCGTATAATCATGCCCACGGATACTTGAGGTGAGAATGGAGTATCTAGGTGACATTAGGGTTTTGGTTGATTTGTGTCTTAAGGTGTTATTCTAGTACGAACTCTTGAATAGATTGATCCGAAAGAATAACTTTGAGGTGGTTTCGTACCCTACCATAATCTCTTCGTTTGTTCTCTGCTATTAGTGGCTTTGGAGTGACTCTTTGTTGCATGTTGAGGGATTGTTATATGATCTATCTTTGTTATTATTGTTGAGAGAACTTGCACTACTGAAAGTATGAACCCTAGGCCTTGTTTCCTATCATTGCAATACCGTTTACGCTCACTTTTATCATTAGTTACCTTGCTGTTTTTATATTTTCAGATTACAAAAACCTTTATCTACTATCCATATTGCACTTGTATCACCATCTCTTCGCTGAACTAGTGCACCTATACAATTTACCATTGTATTGGGTGTGTTGGGGACAAAAGAGACTCTTTGTTATTTGGTTGCAGGGTTGTTTGAGAGAGACCATCTTCATCCTACGCCTCCTACGGATTGATAAACCTTAGGTCATCCACTTGAGGGAAATTTGCTACTGTCCGACAAACATGTGCACTTGCAGGCACAACAACGTCTATAAGAAGAAGGTTGTGTAGTAGACATCAAGCTCTTTTCCGGCGCCGTTGCCGGGGAGGTTAGTGCTTGAAAGTATATCTTTAGATCTTGCAATCGAATTTTTTTGTTTCTTGTTTTATCACTAGTTTAGTTTATAAAAGAAAATTACGAAAAAATGGAGTTAAGTTTGTCTCATACGCTTTGTCTTTTTAATATCTTTCGTGAGTTTGATGGAAAGGAAAATTATGCTCAAGTGCTAGAAGAAGAATTCTTTAAAATGCTTGGTACTAAATCTTTGAATGATGAGCATGATTGCAATGATGTTAGTATAAACTCCTTGAATATCCATAGTACTAATGATGATTGCTCTAGTCATGATGAAAATATATCTTATGAGCATGTGAACTTTTGTGGAGTGCATGTTTGCATGAACACACCAAATAGAGAAGATATATATTGCAAGAGGCATAAGCATTTAGAAACTAAATGGTTGCAAGAAAGGCTAAATGTGAGTGCTGAAAATTTGAATTTCCTTTGCCGTACTTGTGAACTTTGCAATGAACGTGGTCATTTACATCTCCTATGCAAATTGTTTCATGATCGAATCGTGTCCAAAAATTGTGATGATTTGATCTCCCTTGCTCATTACAATGAACATAGTTTTCTTTTGGGTTATGAAGAATTGAAATGTTTACTTAAGGACCTTCCAGAATTTGCCCATAAGAAATTCCTTGATATTGATCAAGAAAAGATTTATATGTTTTGTGCAGAGAATTGCATTGAAAATCCTTATATTGTCAATTACCTAAAGAAAATAAAGCAAATGGAAGATGATGAGAATACTAATGAAAGGGAAGAGACTTCCCAATATCCTCCTATTATTTCTCATGATGAATCAGGTAACGAGGAGGAGCTTTCTATTCAACCAATCTCGTCAATAAGGAGCTCAAAGAGGAAGGTTGAACCCACACATAATGTGAAAAAGAAAAGGAAAAGAAGGGGCAACAAAGGTAAAAAGGTATCCCTCCCAAATGATGTTGCTCCTACTACTCATTGTGATGATGATAATTGCTATACTATTGGTGTTATCCATACTATTAATGATGAGAGTGATTATGCTTATGATATGAAAAGGCCCAAGCTTGGGGAAGCTATGTTGGATGAGGATGAAATATTTGAGAATATATTTGCTGAAATTAATTTTTGTCCGAAGCTTGGGGATGCTACGTTTAATGAAGATGATATTTGTAGCGTCCCAAGTTTTGATATGCAAAGTTGTTATGATGATAGCATGCCTGCTACCTATGATGATTATATTGATGAAAGTGGGTTTGGAAGAGTGTCAACTTTAGGAAGTAGTGATCCCACTATTTTGGAGGATGTTGAATTTTATTGTGATGAATACAAAAGTGGATTTGGAATGAGAAGAATTTTTAGTGTTCAAGTCTCTTATGATACTCCCACTATTCCGAATGAGAAGAATTTTGTTTATGTGGAGAGTAGTAAAAATTATATGCTTGTAGATCATGAAAGGAATGCTTTAGGTGCTGGTTATATTGTTGACTTCATTCATTATGCTACTGAATATTATTATGAGGGAGGAATATATGTTTGTAGGAATTGCAATAATATCAAGTTTCCTCTCTATGTGCTTAAAATCTTGAAGCTATGCTTGTTTTACCTTCCTATGCTTGTTGATTATTGTTCCCATAAGTTGTTTGCTCAAAAAATCCCTATGCATAAGAAGTGGGCTAGACTTAAATGTGCTAGTCATATGCTTCATGATGCTCCCGTTATGTTTCAATTCTTATCTTTTATGTGAGCATCATTGTCATCATCATGCCTAGCTAGAAAGGCATTAAAGAAAAGCTCTTGTTGGGAGACAGCCCAATATTTATCCTTACTCTTTTTGTGTGTCCACATGATTATGCTACTGTAGTAATCATGTTTTATATCTTTTGTTTCAATAAAGTGCCAAGTAAGACCTTTAGGATATGGATAATTAGATTTATGCCCCTAGTTGTGTCCCACTCGTCTGTTTTACCCCTAAATCCCAAAAGTCACCGGTTCTGTCCAAGTCACTTTGCTCCTCTTATGATTTTGCCCTTTGACTGTTTGACTGTCAGTTTGAAAATTTCATAACTAATTCATACTAAATCATAAAAATGCAAATAAGATACCAAAATGTTCAGAAAAACATCACCTATATGTCAGTGTCATTTGCATTCATGAAAAAAGTGTTGGAAAGTGCACATCCGAGTTCTAGCTCTTTTGATACCACCATGAATAGTAAACTCAAAAAATTCAAAAAAAATTCAAAAAAAAAATGGTGGCAAAGAACGACAAATGTTCTAAGTGCTTGCCAAGTTTCATTAGGGAATGTCATTCGTGGAAGTCGTGGGAAAAAATAATCTACTTTGGAGTGCTGATTGTTTTTTTTGCCGTGGCACCCACGAATGTTATTCCCTGATGAAACTTGGCAGGCACTTAAAACATTTGTCATTCTTTGCCACCAAATTTGTTTGAATTTTTTTGAACTTTTTTAGATTTTACTATTCATGGTGGTAGCATAAGAGCTAAAACTCAGATGTGCACTTTCCAACACTTTTTTCATGAATGCAAATGACACTGACATATAGGTGATGTTTTTTGAACATTTTGGTATCTTATTTGCATTTTTCTGATTTAGTATGAATTAGTTATGAAGTTTTCAAACTGACGGTCAAATGGTCAAAGGGCAAAAGCATAAGAGGAGCAAAGTGACTTGGACAGAACCGGTGACTTTTGGGAATTAGGGGTAAAACAGACGAGTGGGACACAATTAGGGGCATAAATCTAATTATCCCTTTAGGATAGGTTATGGTGATAGTTGTGTTGATCCTGCTGAAAATCAGAAACTTTTGCACCCAGTAAATTAGGTTTTTTAATTCACAGAAACATGCTTCTGATCTGATTCGTTTTGCTCTGGATTGCAATACAAATTGCTTAGGGCTTCCTAATTTGGTAGGATTTTTGGAGTTCCAGAAGTATACGTTTGATAAGATTACTACAGACTGTTCTGTTTTTGACAGATTCTGTTTTCTATGTGTTGCTTGCTTATTTTGATGAATCTATGAGTAGTATCGGATGGTATGAACCATATATAAGTTGAAATACAGTATATATTACACCAATATGAATTTATAATGAGTTCATTACAGTACCTAAGTGGTTGTTTTATTTTGTTATACTAACGGAGCTTACGAGTTTTCTGTTGAGTTTTGTGTTGTGAAGTTTTCACGTTTTGCGTAAAGATTCGATGAACTATGGAATAAGGAGTGGCAAGAGACAAAGCTTGTGGATGCCCAAGTAACCCCAAGATATTCAAGAATAGCCAAAAGCCTATGCTTGGGGATGCCCCGGATGGCATCCCCTCTTTCGTCTTCGTTCATCGGTAACTTTACTTGGAGCTATATTTTTATTCACCACATGATATGTGTTTTGCTTGGAGCGTCATTTTCTTTTGTTAGTATTTGTTTGCTGTTATTTATAATAATGTTTAGCATCTTTTGTTTCAATAAGAATGTCAAGGATAGCCTTTGCCATGTTTATTTTCCTAGTATACATGTTGCTGTTTGAAAACAGAAAGTTTACCGCTGTTGCAAAAATTCCCTAGAAAAGTCAGAGCATGATATAATGTTGAAACTTTTTGCATGTAAAGCTCTGATAAATTTATGATAGTGGGAATTTTTGGAGTTAGGGAAGTATGATGAATCTTGCATTCTTTACAGACTATACTGTTTTGGCAGATTGCTGTTATGTTTGCATTGTTTGCATATGTTTGCTTGTTTAATGATTCTATTTGATGATAGTAGTATTAAATATGCAAAGGCATTTAGTATGAAATGTGGAATAATAATTTTAGTGATTTATTACAGTAGAAAATGATAAGGCTTTACATTGGTTTATACTAACATATCTCACGAGTTCTTGTTGAGTTTGGTGTGGATGAAGCTTTTGATAAAAAGAGAAACCATGATATGAGAGGAATTAAGGAGACACAAAAGTTCAATCTTGGGGATGCCCAAGACACCCCAAGATAATATTTCAAGAAGTCTCAAGCATCTAAGCTTGGGGATGCCCCGGTAGGCATCCCACCTTTCTTCTTCAACAACTATCGGTTAGTATCGGTTGAGCCTAAGTTTTCTCCACATGAGTTGTGATATCCTTGCAATGTCATTTTGTTTTGCTTTGCTTGCTGTTTGAATACAATACCAAGATCTGAATTTCTTAAATGAGAGAGAGTCTTCGCATAGTTACATAATTATTTAGGTTCTCATTGGTCTTCACTTATATCTTTTTGGAGTAGTTTATCATTTACTCGTGTGCTTCACTTATATCCTATGAGTAAATGGTTGAATGAGTTGATTGTCATAAATATGAAATTAAATATGTGTCATATGCTTATCCAATGGGGAGTAATGACTTCACATCTAAGAAGTAGAGGTTGTAAATTTATTGAAGGTTAGCAAGCGTTGTATTGGTCATTTGAACAATTCATGAAAGAATATTGAAGGAAGAGAGATTCCACATATAAACATACTATCCTAGACATATTTTATAATTGGGAGCACTCATTAAGTATGACATGCTAAAGAATTGATGTTGGACAAGGAAGACAATGTAATGGTTTGTGTTTTCCGACATCTCAGTTAAAGTATATTGTCATGGATCATTCAAACATGTTGAGCTTGCCTTTCCCCCTCTTGCTAGCCAAAATTCCTTGCACCAAGTAGAGATACTACTTGTGCTTCCAAATATCCTTAAACCCAGTTTTGCCATGAGAGTCCACCATACCTACCTATGGATCGAGTAAGATCCTTCAAGTAAGTTGTCATCGGTGCAAGCAATAAAAATTGCTCTCTAAATATGCATGACTTATTAGTGCGGAGAAAATAAGCTTTGTACGATCTTGTTATGGAAGCAATAAAAGCGACGGACTGCATAATAAAGGTCCATATACAAGGGGCAATATAAAGTGACGTTCTTTCGCACTAAGATTTTGTGTATCCGACCCTAAAAGCACATGACAACCTCTGCTTCCCTCTGCGAAGGGCCTATCTTTTACTTTATGTCTTTTACTTTATGTAAGAGTCAAGATGATCTTCACCTTTCCCTTTTTCATTTTATCCTTTGGCAAGCACTTTGTGTTGGGGTGATCCTGATATATATCCAATTGGATGTAAGTTAGCATGAACTATTATTGTTGACATCACCCAAAGGTGAATACATTGGGAGGCAACACTATAAGCCCCTATATTTCTCAGTGTTCGATTGAAACTATGTGGAGTTTGTTATTCCTGAAAATAAGATGAATTGCAATTGTTTGATGACTAAGAATGAAGTTTGCTAGTTTTCAAGAAAGTTTATGGTCTATGCTTTGACATGTGAACAGCTTGTTACTTTATCATGAGAAGTTTTATGAGATGAACTACTGTTATGACATATTATAATGCTAGAAAAGGTGATTGAAATTATCATTGATCAAACTTGTGCACCTTCTAGCATTCACACTTCATAAATTCTTCCTTTTATCATTTACCTACTCGAGGACGAGTAGGAATTAAGCTTGGGAATGCTGATACGTGTCCAACGTATCTATAATTTATGAAGCATTCATGCTATTTTATTATCAGTTTTAAATGATTACGGGCTTTAATATACACTTTTATATTACTTTTGGGACTAACCTATTAACCGGAGGCCCAGTCCATATTGCTGTTTTATTGCCTGTTTCAGTATTTCGAAGAAAAGGAATATCAAACGGAGTCCAAACGGAATGAAACCTTCGGCAGCGTGATTTTTTGGAAGAATATGATCCTGGAGACTTGGAGTTCACGTCAGAAGATCCTCGACGCAGCCACGAGATAGGAGGACACGCCCCCCTGTAGGGCGCGCCCCCCTGTCTCGTGGGCCCTTTAAGCACCTCCCGACCGACTTGTTTCGCCTATATAAGCCTACGTACCCTAAAAACATCAAATATCAAGATAGATCGGGAGTTATGCCGCCGCAAGCCTATGTAGCCACCAAAAACCTCTCGGGAGCCCGTTCCGGTACCCTGCCGGAGGGGGAACCCATCACCGGTGGCCATTTTCATCATCTCGGCGCTCTCCATGACAAGGAGGGAGTAGTTCACCCTCGGGGCTGAGGGTATGTACCAGTAGCTATGTGTTTGATCTCTCTCTCTCGTGTTCTCTCTATGGCACGATCTTGATGTATCGCGAGGTTTGCTATTATAGTTGGATCTTATGATGTTTCTCCCCCCCCCCTCTACTCCCTTGTGATGAATTGAGATTCCTTCTGGAAGTTATCTTATCGGATTGAGTCTTTGATTTGAGAACACTTGATGTATGTCTTGCCGTGTTTATCTGTGGTGACAATGGGATATCACGTGCCACTTGATGTATGTTTTGGTGACCAACTTGCGGGTTCCGCCCATGAACCTATGCATAGGGGTTGGCACACATTTTCTTGACTCTCCGGTAGAAACTTTGGGGCACTCTTTGAAGTACTTTGTGTTGGTTGGATGAATCTGAGATTGTGTGATGCTTATCGTATAATCATGCCCACGAATACTAGAGGTGAGAATGGAGTATCTAGGTGACATTAGGGTTTTGGTTGATTTGTGTCTTAAGGTGTTATTCTAGTACGAACTCTTTAATAGATTGATCCGAAAGAATAACTTTGAGGTGGTTTCATACCCTGCCATAATCTCTACGTAGGTTCTCCGCTATTAGTGGCTTTGGAGTGACTCTTTGTTGCATGTTGAGGGATTGTTATATGATCTATCTATGTTATTATTGTTGAGAGAACTTGCAGTAGTGAAAGTATGAACCCTAGGCCTTGTTTCCTATCATTGCAATACCGTTTACGCTCACTTTTATCATTAGTTACCTTGCTGTTTTTATATTTTCAGATTACAAAAACCTTTATCTACTATCCATATTGCACTTGTATCACCATCTCTTCACCGAACTAGTGCACCTATACAATTGACCATTGTATTGGTTGTGTTGGGTACACTAGAGACTCTTTGTTAATTGGTTGAAGGGTTGTTTGAGAGAGACCATCTTAATCCTACGCCTCCTACGGATTGATAAACCTTAGGTCATCCACTTGAGGGAAATTTGCTACTATCCTACAAACCTGTGCACTTGCAGGCCCAACAACGTCTACAAGAAGAAGGTTGTGTAGTAGACATCACTTGCCGCAAAACTAGTCCTGAAGCTTGAAGGTATCACCGTTCGACTGGTTAGCTGCCATCGACTGGAATGTCTTGTTATATTGTCGACTCTCTATTTTTATTGATCGTGCAGAACTTTGCTAGGATTTTGAGGCTGAGACCGGGCGGGTTGAGACGGGTCTCGACCCCATCAATTGTCCTGTGAAAGATGACGTTGTGATGAACTTGCTGCGGTTGGAGTCATGCTTGGACAGTGTCGTTGCGTATCTGGCTCGACTGAAGGAGGCGATGACTCGGGTTGATGCCGAACTCTAGCCTCAGGCAGAACTTTCACAAGATCTCGAGTAGATGATGACTCGACTAAATCAGATCCCTGGTCGAGTGCAGGAATGGAAGAAATCCTCTGCCCGCTGTGGCGCTGACGTCGCCCTATCATTGGCCCGAGTGCACTGCAGGGACGCTATAGAAGACAAGTTGGCGGCCCTCAAGGTTGTGAATACTAAGAAGCACACCTTCCAGTCCTTCATGGACACCTTTCTTGAGCCTGCCACTCGTATTGCAGATAGCATTGACCTTGACAGCTTCTATGATCCAGCCAGCCCTTCTCCTGACGAGTGGTCGAAAAAACATTATGCTTCACCTTTATTTGCCTCGGAAAACCGAGTGATTTTGTAATCGCTGAAACTCCTTCGGGCCCGACGCCCGAGTACTTTAATTCGCGGTTCGGAACTTTCGGATTTATCTGAACTTGGTTTATCTTTGCATATGTTGTGTTTGTCTTCGAGTGGAACTCGTTCTTCACTCGGATTGGTTCTTGAACTTTTGATGAAGCTTCTGAGGAAGAGGCCACAGTCGACCTGTTGGACAAACCCTGAGCAGCATTGATCAGCTCATAAGCGAGGCACTCAGCAATGGTCTTGACGTTCCTGAAAGCGGTTTGCCTTGGCAACATGCACAATCTCGTCCTTCTTGATAGTGCAGCCCTGGGGAGGGGGTCGTAGTCAACCTGCACCTCGTCGTCTTTGTGGATCGGGATGGAATGCATTTTCAACTTAGGCAAGTACTAGACTGCAGCTAAGCCTCCGAGTGAGAGGATCGCTCACCACTTGGTAGGATTTTTCAAAACTTAGGCAAGTACTGGACTGCAGCTAAGCCCCCAATTGGGAGGATCGCTCACCACTCGGTAGGATATTTCCAACTTAGGCGAGTACTGGACTGCATCTAAGCCCCCCGAGTGGGAGGATTGCTCGCCACTCGGTAGGATTTTTCAAACTTAGGCGAGTACTGGAATGCAGCTAAGCCCCCGAGTGGGAGGATCGCTCACCACTCGGTAGGATTTTTCCAACTTAGGCGAGTACTTGACTACAGCTAAGCCCCCGAGTGCGAGGATCGCTCACCACTCGATAGGATTTTTC
>NC_057810.1:4251559-4292169 GCF_018294505.1 Triticum aestivum
AGGCTTGCTCACCACTCGATAGGATTTTTTTAAACTTAGGCGAGTACTGGACTGCAGCTAAGCCCCCGAGAGAGAGGCTTGCTCACCATTCGGTGGGATTTTTCAAACTTACGCAAAACGGATTCGCAGCTAAGCCTCCGAGTGAGAGGCTTGCTCACCACTCGGTAGGATGTTTCAAACATAGGCAAAACGGATTCGCAGCTAAGCCTCCAAGTAAGAGGCTTGCTCACCACTTGCTAGTATTTTTCAAACTTAGGCGAAACTGATTCGCAGCAAAGCCTCCGAGTGAGAGGCTTGCTCACCACTCGGTAGGATTTTCCCAACTTAGGCGAAACGGATTCGCAACTAAGGCATCCACTGGGGGATTTAGAACATGTAAAAAAGGAAGACCAATCATTCGGGAGACTGCAAAATCATGTATTTGATAATCAAACTAAAAGGTATTTCTTATTACATCTCAACAGTCTGAATGCTTAAGAGTAAAAGGGGTGGAGCAGCTCCGCATTCCAAGCATGTGGCTCGTCTTTATTGTGCTCGACGTTGAAAAGACGGTATGCTCCGTTGTGGAGCACTTTGGTGACGACGAAGGGGCCTTCCCAAGCAGGAGCGAGCTTGTGTGGTTTCTGCTGGTTCACTCGAAGAACCAAGTCTCCCTCCTGAAATGCCCGACCCCTCACATTTCTGGCGTGGAATCGACGCAAGTCTTGCTGATAAATGGTTGACCAGATCAAGGCCATCTCTCTTTCAATTCTAGGAGATCAAATGCATCTTGTCGAGCCTGTTCTGCTTCATCTTCTGAGAAAAGTTTGACTCGTGGTGCATTGTGAAGCAAATCACTCGGGAGGACAGCTTCAGCTCCATAGACTAGGAGGAACGGAGTTCGGCCGGTCGACCGATTAGGAGTTGTCCTCAATCCCCAAAGTACTGACGGAAGTTCATTGACCCAGGCGCCTGCTGCATGCTTGAGGTCACGCATCAATCGGGGTTTCAGTCCTTTCGGAATCAATCAATTTGCTCTCTCGGCCTGTCCATTCGACTGGGGATGGGCGACTGAAGCCTAGTCGACCCTAGTGCCTTGGGAATAACAGAATGCTCTGAATTCGTCAGAATCGAAGTTCGACCCATTATCAGTGATGATACTGTGCAGAACTCCATATATGAATGTTAATTCCCCGGTGAAACTCACAGATGTACTCGCTTCAAGGTTTTTGATGGGCTTGGCTTCAATCCATTTGGTGAACTTGTCGACTGCTACGAGCACATGAGTAAAGCCACTCCTCCCATTCCTCGGAGGTCCAACCATGTCTAATCCCCAGATGGCAAAAGGCCAGACAAGTGGAATAGTCTTCAGAGCTGACGCGGGTTTATGGGACATGTTGGAGTAAAACTGGCAGCCTTCACATTTGTCTACTATTTCTTTCACCATCTCATTGGCATGTGGCCAGTAAAATCCGGCTTGGTATGCTTTGGCCAAGATGGTCCGAGAGGACGCATGGTGACCACAGGTCCCGGAGTGAATATCATTGAGGATCATTCGGCCTTCTTCTGGCGTGATGCATTTCTGGCAAACCCCAATTACACTTTCTCTGAACAAGTGTCCTTTTATCACAGTAAAGGCTTTGGATCGTCGGACGATCTGTCGAGCCTCCTCTTCATCCTCTGGAAGTTCTTTCCTAAGAATGTATGCAATGTATGGCACTGTCCAGTCGGGAGTGACGACCAAAACCTCCATGATCAGGTCGACCACGGCTCGGACTTCGACTTCAGTCGGATCTGTGGCACTCTTAGGCTGTAGGGGCTCTTCAGTGAAAGGATCTTCTTGAACTGAAGGTGAGTGAATATGCTCCAAAAACACATTGATGGGGATGGCTTCTCTCTTGGATCCTATCTTTGCCAATTCATCTGCAGCTTGATTTTTCAGTCGGGGTATATGGTGTAGCTCTAACCCTTCAAACTTCTTTTCCAACTTTCTTACTGCGTTGCAATAACCAGTCATAGCCGGGATCCTGACATCCCACTCTTTCATCACTTGATTAACCACCAAATCCAAGTCACCGTAGACCATGAGGTGACGGACGCCGAGTGAAATGGCCATACATAACCCGTATAAAAGTGCTTCATATTCAGCTTCATTGTTGGAGGAATCAAAATGAATCTGGAGAACATAGTTGAGCTTGTCTCCACGGGGGGATACCAATACTACCCCAGCACGGGAACCATTCAGCATCTTGGAACCATCGAAGAACATGGTCCAATGCTCAGAGTGAACTTGAGTCGGCAGTTGCTGCTCAATCCACTCGGCAAGGAAATCTGCAATTTCTTGGGACTTGATAGCTTTCTTTGCCTCAAATTTGATATCCAATGGCAGGAGTTCAATCGCCCATTTTGCCACTCGACCAGTCGCATCTCTGTTGTTCAGAATTTCAGACAACAGTGCATCGTTGACGACTGTAATGGAGTGATCCGAGAAATAGTGTGTAACCTTCTTTATGGTCATAGATTCCATAAACAAGCTTCTGATAATGCGGATATCTCTGCTTAGATGGAGTCAAAACTTCGGAGAGATAATACACTGGGCGCTGAACTTTATAAGCTTTTCCTTCTTCCTCCCGCTCGACCGTTAGTACTGTACTGACAACTTGTCCAGTGGCTGCAATGTAAGGCAGTAAAGGCTCTTTGCTGATTGGTGCAGCAAGCACCGTCTGGGTGGAAAGCAGGGCTTTGAGCTCTGCAAACGCTGCGTCAGCTTCATCAGTCCACTCGAACTTATCAGATTTCTTCATCAATTGGTAAAGAGGTATGGACTTTTCACCGAGATGAGAAATGAATCGACTCAAGGCGGCCAAACAACCAGTAAGCTTCTCAATGTCATGCACACGCAGATGGCGTTTCATTCCGAGGATGGTACCGACTTTCTCTGTGTTTGCGTCGATCCCTCGTTCGGAAACGAGGAACCCGAGTAACTTTCCACCTGGGACTCCGAATGTGCACTTTGAAGGATTGAGCTTGATATCATACCTTCTTAGGCTGGCAAAGGTTTCTGCGAGGTCAATCAGCAGGTCGGAACGTTTACGCGACTTGAACACAATGTCATCCATGTATGCTTCCACATTCCGACTGATTAGAGTGAGCAGGCACTTCTGAATCATCCTCATGAATGTGGCGCCGGCATTTTTGAGACCAAATGGCATGGTGATATAGCAAAAGCACCCGAATGGGGTGATGAAAGCTGTTTTTATTTCATCGGGACCATACAGTCGGATCTGATGATACCTGGAATATGCATCTAGAAAAGACAAGCGCTCACACCCCGCAGTCGAGTTGACAATCTGATCGATGCGGGGGAGAGGGAAATGATCTTTCGGGCAGGCCCGATTGATATGCTTGAAATCGATGCACATACAAAGTGAATCGTCCTTCTTAGGGATCATGACCACATTGGCAAGCCACTCAGAGTGGTAGATCTCTCGGATGAACTCTGCTGGTAGGAGCCGAGCTACTTCTTCGCCAATTACTTTTCTCTTATGCACGGCGGACCGTCGAAGATGCTCTTTGACGGGTTTTGCCTTTGGATCGACACGCAAGCGATGCTCAACCAGTCCCCTGGGTACACCCGGCATGTTGATACGTCTCCAACGTATCTATAATTTATGAAGCATTCATGCTATTTTATAATCTGTTTTGAATGATTACGGGCTTTATTATACACTTTTATATTACTTTTGGGACTAACCTATTAACCGGAGGCCCAGCCCATATTGCTGCTTTATTGCCTGTTTTAGTATTTTGAAGAAAAGGAATATCAAACGAAGTCCAAACGGAATGAAACCTTCGGCAGCGTGATTTTTTGGAAGAATATGATCCTGGAGACTTGGAGTTCACGTCAGAAGATCCTTGAGGCAGCCACGAGATAGGAGGGCGCCCCCCCCCTTTAGGGCGCTCCCCCTGTCTCGTGGGCCCCTCGAGGACTCCCCGACCGACTTCTTTCACCTATATAAGCCTACGTACCCTAAAACCATCGAAGATCAAGATAGATCGGGAGTTCCGCTGCCGCAAGCCTCTCTACCAACCAAAAACCTCTCGAGAGCCCGTTCTGGCACCTTGCCGGAGGGGGAACCCATCACCGGTGGCCATCTTCATCATCCCGACGCTCTCCATGACGAGGAGGGAGTAGTTCACCCTCGGGGCTGAGGGTATGTACGAGTAGCTATGTGTTTGATCTCTCTCGCTCTCGTGTTCTCTCTATGGCATGATCTTGATGTATCATGAGCTTTGCTATTATTGTTGGATCTTATGATGTTTCTCCCCCCTCTACTCTCTTGTGATGAATTGAGTTTCCCTCTTGAAGTTATCTTATCGGATTGAGTCTTTACTTTGCGAACACTTGATGTATGTCTTGTCGTGTTTATCTGTGGTGACAATGGGATATCACGTGCCACTTGATGTATGTTTTGGTGACCAACTTGCGGGTTCCGCCCATGAACCTATGCATAGGGGTTGGCACACGTTTTCTTGACTCTCCGGTAGAAACTTTGGGGCACTCTTTGAAGTAATTTGTGTTGGTTGGATGAATCTGAGATTGTGTGATGCATATCGTATAATCATGCCCACGGATACTTGAGGTGAGAATGGAGTATCTAGGTGACATTAGGGTTTTGGTTGATTTGTGTCTTAAGGTGTTATTCTAGTACGAACTCTTGAATAGATTGATCCTAAAGAAAAACTTTGAGGTGGTTTCGTACCCTACCATAATCTCTTCGTTTGTTCTCCGCTATTAGTGGCTTTGGAGTGACTCTTTGTTGCATGTTGAGGGATTGTTATATGATCTATCTATGTTATTATTGTTGAGAGAACTTGCACTAGTGAAAGTATGAACCCTATGCCTTGTTTCCTATCATTGCAATACCGTTTACGCTCACTTTTATCTTTAGTTACCTTGCTGTTTTTATATTTTCATATTACAAATACCTTTATCTACCATCCATATTGCACCTGTATCACCATCTCTTCGCCGAACTAGTGCACCTATACAATCTACCATTATATTGGGTGTGTTGGGGACACAAGAGACTCTTTGTTATTTGGTTGCAGGGTTATTTGAGAGAGACCATCTTCATCCTACGCCTCCCACGGATTGATAAACCTTAAGTCATCCACTTGAGGGAAATTTGCTACTGTCCTACAAACTTGTGCACTTGCAGGCCAACAACGTCTACAAGAAGAAGGTTGTGTAGTAGACATCACATGTCAGAAGGTTTCCATGCAAAGATGTCCCAATTCTCACGGAGGAACTGGATGAGCGCTTCTTCCTATTTGCTGTCGAGTGTTGTTGAGATATGAGTCGGTGCATCATTGGGATCGGTCGAGTGAATATGAATCGGTTTCGTTTCTCCAGACGACTGAACTGCAGAATTTGTGGCAGACTTCTTGGCTCGTAACAAATCACTCAGATCTGCATTTTTCTGATACTCTTATAATTCAATTGCTGCCATTTGTGCATCGGCGATTTTGGAACCTTTCTGGAAGCATTCCACTGCCTTGCCAGTGACTGTGATCACACCCCTAGGGCCAGGCATCTTCTGCTTGAGGTACACGTAACATGGCTGAGCCATAAAACGCGCATAGGCAGGCCTATCCAGAATAGCATGATAAGCACTCTGGAAATCCACTACTTCAAATGTCAACTTTTCCTTACGGTAATTCTTGGAATCACTGAAAACCACTTCAAGGGCGATCTGGCTGAGTGATTCGTCTTTATTTCTGGGATAATGCCATGAAAACTCATATTGCTTTCGCTAAGCTTGGACATCGGAATGCCCATCCCTTTCAAGGTTTCAGCATAAAGGATATTCAGGCCGCTACCGCCATCCATTAGCACTTTGGTCAGTCGAGTGCCTTCAACCACTGGGTCGACCACCAACGCTTGCCTCCCAGGAGTGGCTATACGCGCCGGGTGGTCAGACTGGTCGAATGTGATGGCTGTTTGTGACCATTTCAGGTATGTGGTCGCCGTGGGCGGAGCAACCATATTTACTTCTCTATTGATGACTTTCAATCAACTTTTGTTCTCAACATCAGCAAAAATCACCAGGGTGGAATTGACCTTAGGATAACCATCATCCTCCTCTTCGTCCTCGTCCTTGTCCGACTCTTTTTCCTTTTCACTGGGCTGTTTCTCTCGGAATTGCTGGATCAGGAGTTGACATTGCCGAGTGGTGTGTTTAGGATAAATCAGATTACCCTCTTCATCCTTCTTCGTATGAATGTGACATGGTAAATCCAACACATCATTTCCCGCTTGATCTTTTATCTTCTTAGGGGTCCAGGGTCCCTTAGGTTTTTCCTTAAACTTTCCTTGCACTACTGCCGCAATTTCACCAGGCGCTGCAGGTTCAGCCTTACGTTTTTGTTTCCGACTGGAATTGCCTCCACCGGCGTCCTGGCCGGCTGGTTTACCCTTGCCACTTCGGAGTCGATCCTCTTCTTCTCCGTTAGCGTACTGGGTGGCTCTTTCCATCATCCGAGTCAGGGTCATATCCCCAGTCCGACCGAACTTCAGGACCAGCTCTCGATATTTAACGCCTTCCTTGAAGGCACACACTGCTTGGTGCTCAGATACGTTTTCCACTATGTGATGCAAAGTGGTCCACCTCTTAATGTAATCCCTTAGAGTCTCACTCGGTTTCTGTATGCAATGTTGCAATTCTGTTAACCCTGTTGGCCGCTTGCAGGGACCCTCAAAAGTTTTGGCAAATACTCGGGTAAGTTCCTCCCAACTGAATATACTGCAGCCCTGATGGCCACTCGGTAATCCTCAAGCCAAGTTTCAGGCTTGGACTCACTAGTGAACTTGCTGACTCCAGTCGCCAACCTGAAGTTGGGAGGAATCACTGCAGCCCTGATGGCTCTGCTGAAACATTCTGGACCCGAAACATGAACTCTGCTACCAGTGGGACGATCTCTGCCAAGATCCTCTCTGTGCGCTCTGTTCCGATTGACTAGACCTTTAACGAGAATAGATCTTGCATCAAAGCCTGGCTCTCTTGGGTCGACCGGAGCTCTGCGCTCGCCACTGTGAAGGCGTCTATCATCATGCTGCCGAGGCACATATGATCCACTCCTCAGAGGAGGTGTGACACTCAACGACGATTGTCGCGGTCGAGTCGGTGATCATACTGCCCATGGCCCTCACGCCGCAGGGGTGATCTTGGGTTGTGGGCTGACTGAACTGTATCTGCTACCATGGATCTGCTATGAATCCTATTCCGCAACTGAGACACTGTCGTATTCTGTTCTCCTGCTACCCGGAGTAAGGCCCGGATCTGCATCAAACCTCTGCCAGCCTCCGGGGAAGGTTGGATTGACTCTGCTATTCGGGCCGCAACTGTAGATTTTGAATCGGAGTGTGGTATACCTTAGGTGGAGGCGGCAAAAGCCGTCGTCGACTGGACTCAGGGATTCGCCCCCGAGCACGCTCATCGAGTGCGTGCTGGAGGTTCTCTAGTCGAGTGTGCTCAGCCAAATTTGCCAGGTGCACCTTGATGTCTACTACACAACCTTCTTCTTGTAGACGTTGTTGGGCCTCCAAGTGCAGAGGTTTGTAGGACAGTAGCAAATTTCCCTCAAGTGGGTGACCTAAAGTTTATCAATCCATAGGAGGCGTAGGATGAAGATGGTCTCTCTCAAACAACCCTGCACCAAATAACAAAGAGTCTCTTGTGTCCCCAACACACCCAATACAATGGTAAATTTTATAGGTGCACTAGTTCGGCGAAGAGATGGTGATACAAGTGCAATATGGATGGTAGATATAGGTTTTTGTAATCTGAAAATATAAAAACAACAAGGTAACTAATGATAAAAGTGAGCACAAACTGTATTGCAATGCTAGGAAACAAGACATAGGGTTCATACTTTCACTAGTGGAAGTTCTCTCAACAATAATAACATAGATAGATCATATAACAATCCCTCAACATGCAACAAAGAGTCACTCCAAAGCCACTAATAGCGGAGAACAAACGAAGAGATTATGGTAGGGTACGGAACCACCTCAAAGCTATGCTTTCTGCTCGATCTATTCAAGAGTCCGTAGTAAAATAACATGAAGCTATTCTTTCCTTCAATCTATCATAGAGTTCATACTAAAATAACACCTTAAGACACAAATCAACCAAAACCCTAATGTCACCTAGATACTCCATTGTCACCTCAAGTATCTGTGGGCATGATTATACAATATGCATCACACAATCTCAGATTCATTTATTCAACCAACACAAACTACTTCAAAGAGTTCCCCAAAGTTTCTATCGGAGAGTCAAGACGGAAACGTGTGCCAACCCTTATGCATAGGTTCATGGGACGAACCCGTAAGTTGATCACCAAAACATACATCAAGTGGATCACGTCATATCCCATTGTCACCACAGATAAGCACGGCAAGACATACATCAAGTGTTCTCAAATCCTTAAAGACTCAATCCGATAAGAGAACTTCAAAGGGAAAACTCAATCCACTACAAGAGAGTAGAGGGGGAGAAACATGATAAGATACAACTATAATAGCAAAGCTCACGATACATCAAGATCGTGCCATAGAGAGAACACGTGAGAGAGAGAGAGATCAAACACATAGCTACTGGTACATACCCTCAGCCCCGAGGGTGAACTACTCCCTCCTCGTCATGGAGAGCGTCGGGACGATGAACATGGCCACCGGTGAGGGATCCCCCCTCCGGCAGGGTGCCGGAATGGGCTCCCGAGAGGTTTTTGGTGGCTACAGAGGCATGTGGCGGCGGAACTCCCGATCTATTGTGTCCTTCGATGTTTTTAGGGTATATGGGAATATATATGAGAAATAAGTTGGTCGGGGGAGCCTCGAGGGGCCCACGAGGGTGGAGGGCGCGCCCAGGGGGTGGGCGCGCCCCCCCATCTCGTGACCTCCTCGACACTTCCCTGGCTTGCACTCCAAGTTCTCGAGATTGCTTCTGTTCCAAAAATAACTTTTCCGAAGGTTTCATTCCGTTTGGACTCCATTTGATATTCCTTTTCTTCGAAACACTGAAATAGGCAAGAAAACAGCAATATGGGCCGGGCCTCCGGTTAATAGGTTAGTCCCAAAAGTAATATAAAAGTGTATAATAAAGCCCATAAACATTCAAAACAGATAATAAAATAGCATGAATGCTTCATAAATTATAGATACGTTGGAGACGTATCAGCATCCCCAAGCTTAATTCCTGCTCGTCCTCGAGTAGGTAAATGATAAAAGAAAGAATTGATGAAGTGTGAATGCTAGAAGGTGCACAAGTTTGCTCAATGATAATTTCAATCACCTTTTCTAGCATGATTATATGTCATAACAGTAGTTAATCTCATAAAACTTCTCAAGATCAAGTAACAAGCTATTCACATGTTAAAGCATAGACCATAAACTTTCTTGAAAACTAGCAAACTTCATTCTTAGTCATCAAACAATTACAATTCATCTTATTTTCAGGAAGAGTCTATGTCAGAGCTTTGATTTAGCAAACTCCACATACTCAACTATCATATAGTCTTTCATGATTGCTAACACTCACGTAATACTAATGGTTATGGAGTTTTAATCGGACACTGAAAAAGATAGGGGCTTATAGTGTTGCCTCCCAACGTATTCACCTTTGGGTGATGTCAACAATAATAGTTCATGCTAACTTACATCCAATTGGATATATATATATCAGGATCTTTCCAACACGAGGTGCTTGCCAAAGGATAAAATAAAAAGGGAAAGGTGAAGATCACCTTGACTCTTGCATAAAGTAAAAGATAGGCCCTTCGCAGAGGGAAGCAGAGGTTGGCATGCGCTTTTATGGTTGGATGCACAAAATCTTAATGCAAAAGAACGTCACTTTATATTGCCACTTGTATATGGACCTTTATTATGCAGTCCGTTGCTTTTATTGCTTCATAACAAGATCGTATAAAGCTTATTTTCTTCACACTAATAGATCATACATATTTAGAGAGCAATTTTTATTGCATGCACCAATGACAACTTACTTGAAGGATCTTACTCAATCCATAGGTAGGTATGGTGGACTGTCATGGCAAAACTAGTTTAAGGATATTTGGAAGCACAAGTAGTAGCTCTACTTTGTGCAAGGAATTTTGGCTAGTATGAGGGGGAAAGGCAAGCTCAACATGTTTGAATGATCCATGACAATATACTTTAACTGAGATGTGAGAAAACATAACCCATTACGTTGTCTTCCTTTCCAACGTGAACTCTTTAGCATGTCATACTTAATGAGTGCTCAGAATTATAAAATATGTCTAGGATAGTATATTTATATGTGAAATCTCTCTTCCTTCAATATACTTTCATGAATTGTTCAAATGACCAATACAATGCTTGCTAACCTTCAATAAATTTACTACCTCTGCTTCTTAGATGTGAAGTCATTACTCCCAACGGGGTAAGCAAATGAAATATATATAATTTCAGATTTATGACATTCAACTCATTCAACCATTTACTCATAGGATATAAGTGAAGCACACGAGTAAATGACAAACTACTCCAAAAAGATATAAGTGAAGATCAATGAGTAGGTAAATAATTATGTAACTATGTGAAGACTCTCTCTCATTTAAGAATTTCAGATCTTGGTATTGTATTCAAGCAGCAAGCAAATACTAACAAAAGAAAATGACGCTCCAAGCAAAACACATATCATGTGCTGAGTAAAAATATAGCTCCAAGTAAATTTACTGATGAACGAAGACGAAAGAGGGGATGCCATCCGGGGCATCCCCAAGCTTAGGCTCTTGGTTGTCCTTGAATATTACCTTTGGGTGCCTTGGGCATCCCCAATATTAGGCTCTTGCCACTCCTTATTCCATAGTCCATCAAATCTTTACCCAAAACTTGAAAACTTCACAACACAAAACTCAACAGAAAACTCGTAAGCTCTGTTAGTATAAGAAAATAAAACCAACACTTAGGTACTGTAATGAACTCATTCTAAATTCATATGGGTGTAATATCTACTGTATTGCAACTTCCCTATGGTTTATACCCTCCGATACTACTCATAGATTCATCAAAATAAGCAAACAGCACATGGAAAACAGAATCTGTCAAGAACAGAACAGTCTGTAGTAATCTGGATCAAACGTATACTTCTGGAACTCCAAAAATCCTACCAACTTAGGACGTCCTAAGCAATTTGTGTACCAATCCCGAGCAAAAATAATTAGATCAAAATCACGTTTTTGTGAATTATAAAAACTAATTTACTGGGTGCAAAAGTTTCTGATTCTCAGCAGGATCAACACAGTTATCACCGTAAGCTATCCTAAAGGTCTTACTTGGCACTTTATTGAAACAAAAGCTATAAAACATGATTACTACAGTAGCATAATCATTTGAACACACAAAAACAGTAAGGGTAAATATTGGGTTGTCTCCCAACAAGCGCTTTTCTTTAATGTCTTTTTAGCTAGGCAAGATGATGACAATGATGCTCACATAAAAGATAAGAATCGAAACATAACGGGAGCATCATGAAGCATATGACTAGCACATTTAATTCTAACCCACTTCCTATGCATAGGGATTTTGTGAGAAAACAACTTATGGGAACAATAATCAACTAGCATAGGAAGGCAAAACAAGCATAGCTTCAAGATTTTAAGCACATAGAGAGGAAATTTGATATTATTGCAATTCCTACAAGCATATGTTCCTCCTTCATTATAATTTTCAGTAGCATCATGAATGAATTCAACAATATAACCAGCACCTAAAGCATTCTTTTCATGATCTACTTGCACAGAAATTTTACTACTCTCCACATAAGCAAAATTCTTCTCATTCGGAATAGTGGGAGTATCATAAGAGACTTGAATACTATAAATTGTTTCCACATTAAAAGAGTAATGTTCAGAAAAAGGGTAATCATAATCATGACAAGTTTTATAAATATAATCATCACTACTTTTTATATCATAAGTTTCATCACCATATTCATCATAAGTAGCAACTTTGTTCTCATCATAATCGATTGAAACCTCTTCCAAGATAGTGGAATCATCATTAAATAAAGTTGACACTCTTCCAAATCCACTTCCATATTCATCACAATAAAATTCAACATCCTCCAAAATAGTGGGATCACTACTTCCTAAAGTTGACACTCTTCCAAACCCACTTTCATCAATATAATCATCATTGGTAGGAGGCATGCTATCATCATAACAACTTTGCATATCAAAACTTGGGATGCTAAAAATATTATCTCCATTAAACGTAGCATCCCCAAGCTTGGGACAAACATTAATTTCAGCAAATATATTCTCAAATATTTCATCCTCATCAAACATAGCTTCCCCAAGCTTGGGCCTTTTCATATCATAAGCATAATCACTCTCATCGTTAATAGTAAGGATAGCACCAATAGTATAGCAATTAGCATCATTACAATGAGTAGTAGGAGCAAATCCATTTGGGAGGGATACCTTTTTACCTTTGTTGCTCCTTCTTTTCTTTTTCTTCTTCACATTATGTGTTGGTTCAACCTTCTTCTTTGAGCTCCTTATTGATGAGATTGGTTGATTAGAAAGCTCCTCCTCGTTACCTAATTCATCATAAGAAATAATAGGAGGAGATTGGGAGGTCTCTTCCCTTTCATTAGTATTCTCATCATCTTCTATTTGATTTCTTTTCTTTAGGTAATTGGCAATATAAGGATTTTCAATGCAATTCACCGCACAAAACATATAAATATCTTCTAGATCAAAATCAAGAAATCTATCAAGATTAAATTTTGGAATAACATCAGTTATACGTTTCATTTCTTCATACCCCAAAAGAAGACTAAGCTCTTTATCATTCTCAAGGGTAATCAAGTTATCACAATTTTTGGACACGATTCGATCATGAAACAGTTTGCATTGGAGATTTAAATGACCACATTCATTGCAAAGTTCACAAGGATCGCGAAAAATATTGAATTTTTTAGCACAAACATCAAGACTTTCTTGCAACAATTTAGTTTCTAAATGCTTATGCCTCTTGCAATATCTATCTTCCCTATTTGGTGCGTACTTGCAAACCCGATTCACTCCACAAAGATTGACATGCTTATAGGAGACATTTTCATCATAACTAGTGCAATCATCATTAGTACTATGGATATTCAAATAGTTCACACTAACAACATTGCAATAATGCTCATCATACAAAGATCTAGTACCAGACATTTTAATGCATTCTTCATCTAGCAATTGAGCACAATTTTCCTTTCCATCAGTCTCACGAAAGATATTAAAAAGATGAAGCGTATGAGACAAACTCAAGTCCATTTTTTGGTAGTTTTCTTTTATAGACTAAACTAGTGATAAAACAAGAAACAAAAATATTCGATTGCAAGATCTAAAGATATACCTTCAAGCACTCACCTCCCCGGCAACGGCGCCAGAAAAGAGCTTGATGTCTACTACACAACCTTCTTCATGTAGACGTTGTTGGGCCTCCAAGTGCAGAGGTTTGGAGGACAGTAGCAAATTTCCCTCAAGTGGATGACCTAAGGTTTATCAATCCGTAGGAGGCATAGGATGAAGATGGTCTCTCTCAAACAACCCTGCAACCAAATAACAAAGAGTCTCTTGTGTCCCCAACACACCCAATACAATGGTAAATTGTATAGGTGCACTAGTTCGGCGAAGAGATGATAATACAAGTGCAATATGGATGGTAGATATAGGTTTTTGTAATCTGAAAATATAAAAATAGCAAGATAACTAATGATAAACGTGAGCACAAACGGTATTGCAATGCTAGGAAACAAGGCATAGGGTTCATACTTTCACTAGTGCAAGTTCTCTCAACAATAATAACATAGATAGATCATATAAAAATCCCTCAACATGCAACAAAGAGTCACTCCAAAGTGACTAATAGCGAAGAACAAACGAAGAGATTATGGTAGGGTACGAAACCACCTCAAAGCTATCTTTTCTGCTCGATCTATTCAAGAGTCCGTAGTAAAATAACACGAAGCTATTCTTTCCGTTCAATCTATCATAGAGTTCATACTAGAATAACACCTTAAGACACAAATCAACCAAAACCCTAATGTCACCTAGATACTCCATTGTCACCTCAAGTATCCGTGGGCATGATTATACGATATGCATCACACAATCTCAGATTCATCTATTCAACCAACACAAAGTACTTCAAAGAGTGCCCCAAAGTTTCTACCAGAGAGTCAAGACGAAAACATGTGCCAACCCTTATGCATAGGTTCATGGGCGGAACCCGCAAGTTGATCACCAAAACATACATCAAGTGGATCACGCGATATCCCATTTTCACCATAGATAAGCACGGCAAGACATACATCAAGTGTTCTCAAATCCTTAAACACTCAATCCGATAAGATAACTTCAAAGGGAAAACTCAATCCATTACAAGAGAGTAGAGGGGGAGAAACATCATAAGATCCAACTATAATAGCAAAGCTCGCGATACATCAAGATCGTGCCATAGAGAGAACACGAGAGAGAGAGAGAGAGATAAAACACATAGCTACTGGTACATACCCTTAGCCCCGAGGGTGAACTATTCCCTCCTCGTCATGGAGAGCATCAGGATGATGAAGATGGCCACCGGTGAAGGATCCCCCCTGCGGCAGGGTGCCGAAACGGGCTCCCGAGAGGTTTTTTGTGGCTACAGAGGCTTGGAGCGGCGGAACTCCCGATCTATTTTCTCCTTCGATGTTTTTAGGGTATATGGGAATATATAGATGAAAGAAGTCAGTCGGGGGAGCCTCGAGGGGCCCACGAGGGTGGAGGGCACGCCCAGGGGGGTGGGCGCGCCCCCCTATGTTGTGGCCTCCTCGACGCTTCCCTAGCTTGCACTCCAAGTTACCGGGATTGCTTCTATTCCAAAAATAACTTTTCCGAAGGTTTCATTCCGTTTGGACTCTGTTTGATATTCCTTTTCTTCGAAACACTGAAATAGGCAAGAAAACAACAATATGGGCTGGGCCTCCGATTAATAGGTTAGTCCCAAAAGTAATATAAAAGTGTATAATAAAGCCCATAAATATTGAAAACAGATAATAAAATAGCATGAATGCTTCATAAATTATAGATACGTTGGAGACGTATCACACCTCTTCCAAGGCCCGAGCCTCGGGGGTTTCTCCAACGATGGGCGTGTGGAGTGCATCCATGTTGCGGCGACGAAGTTCTTCCCTCTGCTGCGAAGAAAGGGGTTCGGGATGGTACTCCTCGTGGACGCGCGACGGATGCCGCCACCATCCCCGCCATCTTCACGGCGGAAACCAGGCGGACTACATGGTCCGTCGACTATCAAGACTTCAGCCGCAGGGTCGCTGCTATCGCACTCGGATGAGGTATCGACGGAGCCAGTCGAACAGGCCTTGGAGAGTTTCGTCGGGCTCGATTGCCACGACTTGTTGGGTGGCCGAATGACGAGCCACCATGTGTTTCACCCACCGCTGAAGCCGCCACCGACCGGATCTCTTACGGCAGCGTATAGCGGGGAGAGAAGACACCATGGGAGCCGACCGATACTGGGTCGACGGCTGCCGGAGAAGGACGCCGCGTCGCACACGCGAAAGTGCGTCGCCCCTTGGACGGGGAGCGCCTCGACGTCAACGGGAGCTTCCTGAAGCCAGGAGGAGTCGTCGGCGATGAAAACGAGCATGCCGAGACGGATCTCGCGGCCCTCAGCCAATCCACCGCCAAAAACCATGATGATGAGAATCAGAAAAATTGCAACTTCACCAACAAGTCACTAAGACACCTGCCCCAAGGTGGGCGCCAACTGTCGTGGTCCTAAGACTGACAGTAGAAAGAGGGGTAGGTATGGAGAGGCAAGATCTCAGCTATGGTGAAGGTGTACACACAGGATTTGCCAGTTCAGACCCTTCACGGTGGAAGTAAAAACCCTACGTCTCGGTGCCCGGAGGCGGTCGACTGGATTATATGTGTGCGGTGATATAGGGGGTGCGAACCCTTGTGCCAGAGGAGGGGGGTGGCTTATATAGAGTGCGCCAGGACCCCAGCCATCCCCCATTGCAAGGGGTTCAATGTACATAAAGAAGGGGCGTTACTGATAACGCCAGCCTTAAGTGCTATTAATGACCTTAAAGACTATGGAGTGAACGCCTGACCGTTGCAGTGTTGAGTGACTCCTGGTCTTCAGTCGGTTGAGTGATTCCTTGTATGGTCGAGTGACAACAGGTAGGAGGGGTACCCGAATGATACGATTTGTCGAGTGGATTGCACTTGACACTTTTGACTGGGGGTTCTTTGTTGCCTCTTGGACTTCTTTGCTTCTAGGGTAGTGACCTTGGGTAGGGCGTATAGGCCAGGTCTATGACTCTACCCCGGGTTTGTATCCTCATCACCACCCGTTCAACCTACACCACCAGCGGTGCCTAGGCAAGCCTCCGTCACATGGCGAGGTCTTCCTCGCCGCCACCTTGCCGGTCCATGGAGGCGCCATGGGCTGGCCGGGACTCGGCGACACAACCCGTTCGATGCGCAGGCGGTGGCGCGACGCTTGATGAGTCACGATGACTCATCGTAACGATGGCAGCGGCACGGCACTTGATGAGTCATGATGACTCGTCGTAACTATGGCGGCGGAGATACCATCCGGTTGGAGCCGGGACACGCTTAGGCATATCTTGCAGCCTCCCTCTTCGTCGGCACGAACACGTGTCACACGTGGCGAGTGGCACGAGGCGGCGACTTCCTCCGCAATTGGTGGCGGTGTATGCGGTCATCGACGGATGTGTGCACACTATGTGTCGCACGTCCATCCATTCATTCTTCTCCTTTCGACATCTACTCCCGTGGGGCATACCCCTCACACTCCCGGCGAATCTACAAAGACATCGATGACGTCCAAGCCAAGCCCAACCATGCATGGTACTTCAACAACCACATCGACGCCGCTCAAGGCCGACGAGGCAAGACGACGTAGGCGGGCGTGGCCAGAGCAAAGGCCACGTTTTCGACGGCGCGTGTACCACTCTGTACACGGACTCCACCGCCGCCACACATATACACCACCACCATGCATGAGGAACGCGAAGCGAAGAACGAAGACTACGACTACAGCTTAATCGGAGGTGTCCTGCAGTACTATCCACGGGAGTAATTAACCGGGGGCTTTCCGAGGCCCCCGGGAACCAGGAGACCCGATCGCTTGATCACTTTGGCCGCGCCAGCAGGCCCCACACATTTTCTTTTTCTCTTCTTGTATTTGTGTACTTTGTACACTGGCACGCCCGCAACACATTGTACCCCGGGTCAAGGGAGACGCTTATACGAAACCTCTATTCTTTTTGTATGAACGATGTCTTTCCTTTTTCGTGTCAAACAGTGTGGAATTGCTCTGAACCTTTTATACATTTGTGTGTGGAATCTGTTATTAATCTGTACAACATCAGCACTAATACTTTAATGGTATCGATTCAATATCTTAACTACTGGGCCACCAGTCAGCCATGAATCTTTGTCCGTATAACATCAACAGTGAAACATTTATATTATTGATTCAATATATCTACAACATCAGTACTGCCGACCATGTATATTTTTCCTGTTGAAACGACTTCTTCCATTAACTACAGTCTTGCATTTTTCTAGCAAAATAACCTGATCTCTTGCGTGTAAATGTTCTCTGCAATACTAATACATCCATGTGTATGGGTACTACTGGGGCCTGTAGCTCACTAGTTTGTGGTTCCCTGTAATTATTTACCTCTGCTATCATGCTGGTTTCGGCTTTGTAGTAAGGTCCTCGACATATACTTCTCGTTCAAAGAATTAGCACTTCAAAATTTTAGTTTGCCTACATCAGTACCTTGGAATATACTTCCTGTTGGAAGGATTAACATTTTGTATTCTGGACATTTGTTATTGCCACTGCTCTTTAGCTATATAACATCAAATCTGCACTTGAACTTTAAATGTTTAAATTATATGACAATTTAATTGTGCTACTTTTTATTCGCCGGTGTTAGTTACTATGAAGTAGCTGACTGGAGACAACGATGAATGCTTAGCCTCTAGTTATAAGGATTACCTGCTGCTGCTTTTGCTACCTCTTTTGTTCCCTGAATGAATGGTCCTGCTGCTTTCTCGCATGTGGTTTCTGTTTCTCTTTTCCTTGGACAGTGTTTTTCTCTCTTATAATCATATTCTGGTCAGGCTGCTTGTGCTGTCAAATTTGAACTATTTATTAGGGTTGATTTGTATGCCACTAATGCCTACTGCCTTCTCCACCCGTCCAGCGGCATACAAGACGTCGTCCTCCTCGATGCAGCCGTTCCCAACAAGCTCTCTTTGCCGGAAGAGGTGCAGAAGCAAGTCCAGCACCCCCTTGGCCCCTGCATCCTGTCCTAGAACGCCTGGACAAGCTCACTGATGGCTGCGTCCTCCTTACCTACTAGCGTGGTGAGCCTCTCCCCACTTTACACCAAATCTAGATGATACTTGCAATCTGAATACAGATCATGTTTCGGTTCAGTTTAGAGGCGGATTCAGTTGCTGAGATAAATATGTGAGCTTGATTAGTTGCTGACGGTTTTGTGGATCTGATTCTCTTGCACTGTTACACATAATTTAATTAGGGAAAGCTAGTGCTGATCCACACAATATGATATAGCTATTTTTTTTTCTAACATGCACCATTCTTCATGTTGCTTTCGTATTGATCTTTTGGGAGTTAATTTGGAAGTTCTAGCTTGTTAGATATAAATTCAGCTGCGACTATGTATCTTGCTAGAATAGACTTGTTTTACAGATGCGTGTATGTAGTACTTGAGAGAAAACCTAAAAAACTATACTTTTATGATCAGCATCTTACAACTGTAACTGTATATTTTGTTTATATTGCTATATGCTATTATTGTTACTTGGATTTTTATTTCCTGTCAAGTAACTATATTTTTGCTTGAATAGATGTTGACTTTAATTATGCTCCTGTTGTTTTCTTGTTAATACAAAAGCAACAAATTCCCTATTCTAAAATAGTGTTTAGGATTCAGATTGTGTTGAACATCAATAATTCTGTACATTAACTGAACTCCCTTCTGTTCAATATCCTGTCCCACACTACATATATGATACATCAATTATCACTTATTTTCATACCAATGGTAACCCCTTTTCATGGTTGAAATGAACATTTTCACCGTGGCAGTCTGCTTTCTCTATCATAGATTGGAACTGTGGATGCATTACGGTATGAGTGATTATTGTATGAGAAGCTATTATCCTTTTTGTTGTTGTTGGAAGGTAGGACTACCTGTGATATTATTATTCTCCTTTAGCATAATAATTTTATTAAGATAAAAAAGTTTTGTTCCCTTTTCGTTTTGAAGTTTTCCTTCGTTACCAGAATAAAAGTATTGCTTAAGTTATTTATTTTCGGCAATGGGTACCCAAGTGCCTCCCCTTGACTTACTTTTTATACTTTTCTTAGTTTCACATACTTCATATTTCACGGCACATTAGATACTGCATCATAGGAAATTCAGAGGGTTTTCATAGCATGATTCGAGTTTAGTGTAGTGATAGCTTAGGACTTCTAGTCAAATAAGCACTGTGTAGTTTACTACCAACTATTGATGCTCATCATTCCTTTTTGTTGCCATCAGTTGTTTCTTTTCACACAAATGATTTTGTTTCACTACTTTGCATCATGGCAGAGAAAAAATATAGAACTTGATAACGTGTAGTAAGCTACTTCCAGTTTCTACTTCTATTTTAACCTACTGACAATAATATTTTATAGTGTGACATATTTTTCATTATGTGGTAGATATTGGTTTATGGGAGCATTTTCAACCACAAAGACATGACGCGCGGATCCACGGCTAGGAATGGGGGGTCCCCTGGTTGTCCAACGAGCATTGTGGGTTGCTTGATGGGTGTGGTGCTGGCTGTAAAGTAGCATAGTGTTCTCCGAGACATGCTTGTAGAATTAATCTTTTTTGGGTTCTATTTTTGCTCCTGTACAGGTGTATTTTTGGGTGTGTTTATGTATTTTTTTGTTTTGAAGGACCTGAACATATATCTTCTGTTAAATTATTATTGGCTTAAAATTTCCATGGACCAAGAGAAATGTGTGATGGGCTAATGTCCTGGACTGAGAAATTAGTGGGCCTTTATTGAAATTAATGGACCTAAATTCAAATTGGCTTGATTACTATATGGGCCACCACTCTTGGAGAGTTGAAATTTAGGGGGCCAAAATTTTAGATGGGCTGATTACAACATGGGCTGCCACGTCAGATCCATGTCAGATGATGACGTGGTAGATAAGCTAACACCGTTATGAGCATGCCAGTTAACCGCCATCGACGACGGTTAAAATCCGTCATGGTCCGTGACGGTTTTCGATGATCCGTCATGGAGCGTGATGTGGTTAAATTATGACGCGATATACATGACGGAACTCAAATCCGTCACGTATGCCCCTTGATGACGGACTTGTGCATGTCCATGACAGACTGAAACGGTCACGTATTAACAGATTTCTTGTAGTGAACTCAGGCTGGTCAATGAAACAGTGACGGACCTGGAAAGTGTTTGGAGTGGGGGCAAACTAATTGAGTGGGGGCCTATTCTACAGAAATTAAAAGAATTTAAGCATATTTTACAGAAAAGACAAGCAAATCTTACTAAACTTTCAATTTTTCAGTGGGTGCCTGGGCCCCCACTCACCATAACATGGGTTCGCCCCTGCAATGAAACTGAATGCAACGTGAGCCTGCACGTTGTTATTACGATATTCGCCGTGGGCAAGGAAAACCGAGATAAAGTCTTTGTCCCCATAGCCAAAGCCATTTGGGTGGTAGTCGACCTTCCAGCTAAGGCCTCCAACAATGAAAGGACGAGACTGGATGCAGTGCCTGTTGGGAGTTGTCTCTTTGGTGTGCGAGTAGCCTTCGACAACGAGCAAGTGGTACCCGCTGTCGGTGCCGGAGTCAAAGACGGATTCGGTGGAGGCGCATAGCCTGCCGTCGGCGACGAGAGATACGCTAGCGAAGGCCATGCCTGACAAACCTCCAATAATAGAGCTGCGAGAAACATATATATGTAGGATATGATGAGAATCGCGTCGTGATATATATGGGATGGAGTAATCGGTGATGTTTGGATGCACTTACCGATCCAAGAATGGAGGATCACCGGCCAGGGTGGGAGAGGATGAGACGAGTGGGCCGAGGAGACGGCGAGGACGAGGTTCAGGGAGAGGACGCCGAGATGGGAGACGGCGAGAGCGAAGCGCTGATTGCTGAGAGAGGCTTATCTATCTATTACCTATTATATACTTAAAACAATAGGCAAACAAGCGATTACGTTCTTCCACACAGATTAAATTATCTTAGCCATTAGATTTAGATATATACGGCTTAGATTTAAAGATGTAAACATTACATACAAAAATCATGTACATGGATTATTCTGCACCTATGCAGTCTATCACGTTCCCCTCAAAGTGCCAATATGTGCAATGCCCATACATTGACCACTAGCAGTGTGAATTTGCTGATTGCCGGTATAGCGATCTCGAACGGCAAGCTTCTCCAACTCTTTGGTGATATGATCTGTCGCACCGGTGTCGAGATACCAGTTGGTATCTATGCCATACGAGTGTGCTGCGTTGGCGGAGCGATGTTGGCCACCGCCGCCGCCACAGCCGCCGCGACGGCCTCCTACGGGATGACGAACGTTGCTGTTGTAGCCCTTGTCATAGCGTTTTCTGCAGCGCCATGCACCATTGCCTTCCTCCTTGCATATCTGGCAGCGCTCGCGGTCACCGTGATCACCACCCTGCTTGCGCGGCGCACCACCAGAAGAACCACTGCTAAAGTTGTCGGGGTAGCGAGGGGCGACAGAATTGTTGTTGCTGTAGCCGCCACATCCGCCGCCGCTACCGCCGCCGCGGCTGTAGTTGCCACCTCGGCCTCCACGAGACGCGAGATTGGCGGAGTGGTTAGAGGAGAAGGCCGCCTGCTAGGCAGCGATGTGGGCCTCATCCGCAAGGAGCAGCGAGAAGAGCTCGGTGAGCCCGATCTGCTGGTCCATGGCGGTGCGCGTGGAGATGGCGAAGACGAAACCGTTGTAGTCCGGTTCATGCACCTGACCTTGGAGGATCTGGTCGACGAGATCGTCTTCACCGAGGGGCTTCCCGGCAGCTGCTAGCTCGTCGACGATGCCCTTCATCTTGGCGAAGTAAGCGGCTACCGAGAGGTCCCCCTTGCGTGTGTTCCCGAGGGCAGAGCATAGTTGGATGATGCGTTCCCTGGACTGCAAAGAAAAGCTCTGGAGCAAGGCTTGCCAGATGCTAGCGGAGGTGGTTGTTGGAAATATGCCCTAGAGGCAATAATAAAAGCATTATTATTATATTTCCTTGTTCATGATAATTGTCTTTATTCATGCTATAATTGTGTTATCCGGAAATCGTAATACATGTGTGAATAACAGACACCGACATGTCCCTAGTGAGCCTCTAGTTGACTAGCTCGTTGATCAACAGATAGTCATGGTTTCCTGACTATGGACACTGGATGTCATTGATAACGAGATCACATCATTGGGAGAATGATGTGATGGACAAGACCCAATCCTAAACATAGCACAAGATCGTATAGTTCGTTTGCTAGAGTTTTCCAATGTCAAGTATCTTTTCCTTAGACCATGAGATCGTGTAACTCCCGGATACCGTAGGAGTGCTTTGGGTATGCCAAACGTCACAACGTAACTGGGTGACTATAAAGGTAGACTACGGGTATCTCCGAAAGTGTCTGTTGGGTGACATGGATCAAGACTGGGATTTGTCACTCCGTATGACGGAGAGGTATCACTGGGCCCACTCGGTAATGCATCATCATAATGAGCTCAGAGTGACCAAGTGTCTGGTCACGGGATCATGCATTACGGTACGAGTAAAGTGACTTGCCGGTAACGAGATTGAACGAGGTATTGGGATACCAATGATCGAATCTCGAGCAAGTAACATATCGATAGACAAAGGGAATAGCGTACGGGATTGATTAAATCCTCGACATCGTGGTTCATCCGATGAGATCATCGTCGAGCATGTGGGAGCCAACATAGGTATCCAGATCCCGCTGTTGGTTATTGACCGGAGAGTCGTCTCGGTCATGTCTGCTTGTCTCCCGAACCCGTAGGGTCTACACACTTAAGGTTCGGTGACGCTAGGGTTATGAAGATATGTATATGCAGAAACCCGAATGTTGTTCGGAGTCCCGGATGAGATCCCGGACGTCACGAGGAGTTCCGTAATGGTCCGGAGGTAAAGAATTATATATAGGAAGTGCTATTTCGGGCATCGGGACAAGTTTCGGGGTTATCGGTATTGTACCGGGACCACCGGAAGGGTCCCGGGGGTCCACCGGGTGGGGCCACCTGTCCCGGGGGGCCACATGGGCTGTAGGGGGTGCGCCTTGGCCTAGATGGGCCAAGGGCACCAGCCCCTATAGGCCCATGCGCCTAGGGTTTCCACCATGGAAGAGTCCATGTGGTGGAAGGCACCCCTAGGTGCCTTGGGGGGGAGGGAAACCTCCCCTTGGCCGCCGCCCCCCCAGTAGATGCCATCTACTAGGGCCGGCGCCCCCCCTGGCACCCCTATATATAGTGGGGGGAGAGGAGGGATTTTACACCAGCCCCTGGCGCCTCCACCTCCCCCCGTTACGTCTCTCCCTCGTAGTCTCGGCGAAGCCCTGCTGCTGTGAGGCCCTGCATCCACCACCATGCCGTCGTGCTGCTGGATCTTCATCAACCTCTCCTTCCCCCTTGCTAGATCAAGAAGGAGGAGACGTCTCCCGTCCCGTACGTGTGTTGAACGCGGAGGTGCCGTCCGTTCGGCGCTGGTCATCGGTGATTTGGATCACGTCGAGTACGACTACATCATCACCGTTCTTTTGAACGCTTCCGTGCGCGATCTACAAAGGTATGTAGATGCATCTAATCACTCGTTGCTAGATGAACTCCTAGATGATCTTGGTGAAACGAGTAGGAAAATTTTTGTTTTCTGCAACGTTCCCCAACAGTGGCATCATGAGCTAGGTTTATGCGTAGTTCTTCTTGCGCGAGTAGAACACAATTTGTTGTGGGCGTAGATTTGTCAACTTTCTTGCCGTTACTAGTCCTTTCTTGCTTCAGCGGTATTGTGGGATGAAGCGGCCCGGACCAACCTTACACGTACGCTTACGTGAGACCGGATCCACCGACTAACATGCACTAGTTGCATAAGGTGGCTGGCGGGTGTCTGTCTCTCCTACTTTAGTTGGAGCGGAATCGATGAACAGGGTCCTTATGAAGGGTAAATAGAAGTTGACAAATCACGTTGTGGCTTTAACGTAGGTAAGAAAACGTTCTTGCTAGAACCCTAATTCAGCCACGTAAAACTTGCAACAACAATTAGAGGACGTCTAACTTGTTTTTGCAGCAAGTGGTTTGTGATATGATATGGCCAAAGTTGTGATGAATGATGAATGATCTATATGTGATGTATGAGATGTTCATGCTATTGTAATAGGATTCACGACTTGCATGTCGATGAGTATGACAACCGGCAGGAGCCATAGGAGTTGTCTTTATTCTTTTATATGACCTGCGTGTCATCGAGAAACGCCATGTAAATTACTTTACTTTATTGCTAAACGCGTTAGCCATAGTAGTAGAAGTAATAGTTGGCGACCAACTTCATGGAGACACGATGATGGAGATCATGATGATGGAGATCATGGTGTCAAGCCGGTGACAAGATGATCATGGAGCCCCAAGATGGAGATCAAAGGAGCTATGTGATATTGGCCATATCATGTCACGTTTATTATTTGATTGCATGTGATGTTTATCATGTTTTGCATCTTGTTTACTTAGAACGACGGTAGTAAATAAGGTGATCCCTCATACTAATTTCAAGAAGTGTTCCCCCTAACTGTGCACCATTGCGACAGTTCGCTGTTTCAAAACACCACGTGATGATCGGGTGTTTTATTCAGACGTTCACATACAACGGGTGTAAGACAGATTTACACATGCAAACACTTAGGTTGACTTGACGAGCCTAGCATGTACAGACATGGCCTCGGAACACGGAATACCGAAAGGTCGAGCATGAGTCGTATAGAAGATACGATCAACATGAAGATGTTCACCGATGTTGACTAGTCCATCTCACGTGATGATCGGACACGGTCTAGTTTAACTCGGATCATGTAATACTTAGATGACTAGAGGGATGTCTAATCTAAGTGGGAGTTCATTAATAATTTGATTAGTTGAACTTAATTATCATGAACTTAGTCTAAATATTTTACAATATGTCTTGTAGATTAAATGGCCAACGTAGTCCTCAACTTCAACGCGTTCCTAGAGAAAACCAAGCTGAAAGACGATGGCAGCAACTATACGGACTGGGTCCGGAACCTGAGGATCATCCTCATAGCTGCCAAGAAAGATTATGTCCTACAAGCACCACTTGGTGACGCACCCGTTCTCCCTGCAGAACAAGATGTTATGAACGCTTGGCAGGCACGTTTCGATGACTACTCCCTCGTTCAGTGCGGCATGCTTTACAACCTAGAGCCCGGGCTCCAAAAGCGTTTTGAGAGACATGGAGCATATGAGATGTTCGAAGAGCTGAAAATGGTTTTCCAAGCTCATGCCCGGGTCGAGAGATATGAAGTCTCCGACAAATTCTTCAGCTGTAAGATGGAGGAAAACAGTTCTGTCAGTGAGCACATACTCACTATGTCTGGGTTGCATAACCGCTTGACTCAGCTGGGAGTTAATCTCCCGGATGATGCGGTCATTGACAAAATCCTCCAGTCGCTTCCACCAAGCTACAAGAGCTTTGTGATGAACTTCAATATGCAGGGGATGGAAAAGACCATTCCTGAAGTATTTGCTATGCTGAAATCAGCAGAGGTAGAAGTCAGAAAGGAACATCAAGTGTTGATGGTCAATAAAACCACTAAGTTCAAGAAAGGCAAGGGTAAAAAGAACTTCAAGAAGGACGGCAAGGAGGTTGCCGCGCCCGGCAAGCAAGCTGCCGGGAAGAAGCCAAAGAATGGACCCAAGCCCGAGACTGAGTGCTTTTATTCTAAGGGAAGCGGTCACTGGAAGCGGAACTGCCCTAAGTACTTAGCGGATAAGAAGGCCGGCAAAACAAAAGGTATATGTGATATACATATAATTGATGTGTACCTTACTAGTGCCCGTAGTAGCTCCTGGGTATTTGATACCGGTGCAGTTGCTCACATTTGTAACTCAAAGCAGGGGCTGCGGAATAAGCGGAAACTGGCAAAGGACGAGGTGACGATGCGCGTCGGGAATGGTTCCAAGGTCGATGTGATCGCCGTCGCCACGCTACCTCTGCATCTCCCTTCGGGATTAGTTTTAAACCTTAATAATTGTTATTTAGTGCCAGCTTTGAGCATGAACATTGTATCAGGATCTCGTTTAATTCGAGATGGCTACTCTTTTAAATCTGAGAATAATGGTTGTTCCATTTTTATGAGAGATATGTTTTATGGTCATGCTCCTATGGTGAATGGTTTATTCTTTATGAATCTCGAACGTGATGCTACACATGTTCATAATATGAGTGCCAAAAGAAGTAAGGTTGATAATGATAGTCCCACATACCTGTGGCACTGCCGCCTTGGTCACATAGGTGTCAAACGCATGAAGAAGCTCCATGCTGATGGACTTTTAGAGTCTCTTGATTATGAATCATTTGACACATGCGAACCATGCCTTATGGGTAAAATGACCAAGACTCCGTTCTCAGGAACAATGGAGCGAGCAACCGACTTATTGGAAATCATACATACTGATGTGTGCGGTCCAATGAGTGTTGAGGCTCGCGGTGGCTATCGTTATGTTCTCACCCTCACTGATGATTTAAGTAGGTATGGGTATATCTACTTAATGAAACACAAGTCTGAAACCTTTGAAAAGTTCAAGGAATTTCAGAGTGAGGTTGAAAATCAACGTGACAGGAAAATCAAGTTTCTACGATCAGATCGTGGAGGAGAATACTTGAGTCACGAGTTTGGGGCACACTTAAGAAAATGTGGAATAGTTTCACAACTCACGCCGCCTGGAACACCTCAGCGTAATGGTGTGTCCGAACATCGTAATCGCACTCTGTTAGATATGGTGCGATCTATGATGTCTCTTACCGATTTACCGCTTTCTTTTTGGGGCTATGCTTTAGAGACTGCCGCATCCACTTTAAATAGGGCTCCGTCGAAATCCGTTGAGACGACACCGTATGAATTGTGGTTTGGGAAGAAACATAAGCTGTCGTTTCTAAAAGTTTGGGGATGCGATGCTTATGTCAAGAAACTTCAACCTGAAAAGCTCGAACCCAAATCGGAAAAATGCGTCTTCATAGGATACCCAAAAGAAACTATTGGGTACACCTTCTACCTCAGATCCGAAGGCAAGATCTTTGTTGCCAAGAATGGGTCCTTTCTGGAGAAAGAGTTTCTCTCGAAAGAAGTAAGTGAGAGGAAAGTAGAGCTTGATGAAGTATTACCTCTTGAACCGGAAAATGGCGCAACTCAAGAAAATGTTCCTGAGGTGCCTGCACCGACTAGAGAGGAAGTTAATGACAATGATCAAGATACTTCTGATCAAGCCCCTACTGAAATTCGAAGGTCCACAAGGACACGTTCCGCACCAGAGTGGTACGGCAACCCTGTCTTGGAAATCATGCTGTTAGACAACGGTGAACCTTCGAACTATGAAGAAGCGATAGCGGGCCCGGATTCCGACAAATGGCTGGAAGCCATGAAATCCGAGATAGGATCCATGTATGAAAACAAAGTATGGACTTTGACTGACTTGCCCGTTGAGCGGCGAGCCATAGAAAATAAATGGATCTTTAAGAAGAAGACAGACGCGGATGGTAATGTGACCATCTATAAAGCTCGGCTTGTCGCTAAGGGTTATCGACAAGTTCAAGGGGTTGACTACGATGAGACTTTCTCGCCGGTAGCGAAGCTGAAGTCCGTCCGAATCATGTTAGCAATTGCCGCATTCTATGATTACGAAATATGGCAAATGGACATCAAAACGGCATTCCTTAATGGTTTCCTTAAGGAAGAATTGTATATGATACAGCCGGAAGGTTTTGTCGATCCTAAGAATGCTGACAAAGTGTGCAAGCTCCAACGCTCGATTTATGGGCTGGTGCAAGCATCTCGGAGTTGGAACATTCGCTTTGATGAGATGATCAAAGCGTTTGGGTTTACACAGACTTATGGAGAAGCCTGCGTTTACAAGAAAGTGAGTGGGAGCTCTGTAGCATTTCTCATATTATATGTAGATGACATACTTTTGATGGGAAATGATATAGAACTCTTGGACAGCATCAAGGCCTACTTGAATAAAAGTTTTCCAATGAAGGACCTTGGAGAAGCTGCTTATATATTAGGCATCAAAATCTATAGAGATAGATCAAGACGCCTCATAGGTCTTTCACAAAGCACATACCTTGATAAGATATTGAAGAAGTTCAATATGGATCAATCCAAGAAGGGGTTCTTGCCTGTGTTACAAGGTGTGAAATTGAGCTCAGCTCAATGTCCGACCACGGCAGAAGATATAGAAGAGATGAGCGTCATCCCCTATGCCTCAGCCATAGGTTCTATTATGTATGCCATGCTGTGTACCAGACCTGATGTTAACCTTGCCGTCAGTTTGGTAGGAAGGTACCAAAGTAATCCCGGCAAGGAACACTGGACAGCGGTCAAGAATATCCTGAAGTACCTGAAAAGGACTAAGGAAATGTTTCTTGTTTATGGAGGTGACGAAGAGCTCGTCGTAAAGGGTTACGTCGATGCTAGCTTCGACACAGATCTGGATGATTCTAAGTCACAAACCGGATACGTGTATATTTTGAATGGTGGGGCAGTAAGCTGGTGCAGTTGCAAGCAAAGCGTCGTGGCGGGATCTACATGTGAAGCGGAGTACATGGCAGCCTCGGAGGCAGCACATGAAGCAATATGGGTGAAGGAGTTCATCACCGACCTAGGAGTCATACCCAATGCGTCGGGGCCGATCAAGCTCTTCTGTGACAACACTGGAGCTATTGCACTTGCCAAGGAGCCCAGGTTTCACAAGAAGACAAGGCACATCAAGCGTCGCTTCAACTCCATTCGTGAAAATGTTCAAGATGGAGACATAGAGATTTGTAAAGTACATACGGACCTGAATATAGCAGATCCATTGACTAAACCTCTCCCTAGAGCAAAACATGATCAACACCAGAATTCTATGGGTGTTCGATTCATCACAATGTAACTAGATTATTGACTCTAGTGCAAGTGGGAGACTGTTGGAAATATGCCCTAGAGGCAATAATAAAAGCATTATTATTATATTTCCTTGTTCATGATAATTGTCTTTATTCATGCTATAATTGTGTTATCCGGAAATCGTAATACATGTGTGAATAACAGACACCGACATGTCCCTAGTGAGCCTCTAGTTGACTAGCTCGTTGATCAACAGATAGTCATGGTTTCCTGACTATGGACACTGGATGTCATTGATAACGAGATCACATCATTGGGAGAATGATGTGATGGACAAGACCCAATCCTAAACATAGCACAAGATCGTATAGTTCGTTTGCTAGAGTTTTCCAATGTCAAGTATCTTTTCCTTAGACCATGAGATCGTGTAACTCCCGGATACCGTAGGAGTGCTTTGGGTATGCCAAACGTCACAACGTAACTGGGTGACTATATAGGTAGACTACGGGTATCTCCGAAAGTGTCTGTTGGGTGACATGGATCAAGACTGGGATTTGTCACTCCGTATGACGGAGAGGTATCACTGGGCCCACTCGGTAATGCATCATCATAATGAGCTCAGAGTGACCAAGTGTCTGGTCACGGGATCATGCATTACGGTACGAGTAAAGTGAATGCGGCAATCTCTAAAGCATAGCCCCAAAAAGAAAGCGGTAAATCGGTCAAAAAGAAAGCTGAAAATTTTTGTTTTCTGCAGCGTTCCCCAACAGTGGTGTGGTTGGAAACTTGCATGAGAACGTCACGTCAAATAGAGGCAATCAAGAACGTGGGCACTTGTTGGTCCTAAGTTACCCAGATGGCATACTCGGGGTTGGGCGTGGTGACCGTCTCCTTCTTCCCATCAGCGATTTCCTTCTCAGAGAGAAGAACAACGTTTGGCTCCTTGATCGATCCGTCGAGGTAGCCCATCATGCCCGCCGCCTTAACGTGCGGCAGGACCTGCGCCTTCCAGACCAGGAAGTTCTCCCTGGTTAACTTCTCGATGATGGTGTGGCCGAGAGCTGCGAGGGAAGGGGTGGCCATGGCGATGGGAGAGGAGGAAGACGGCATGACCTAGATGTATTGGAAGAGAGAGGCTCTGTATACCATGTGCAACTGGAGGCTTAAGCATATGCCCTAGGCAGGGACGCATGCGTGTTACTTATAGCAGCCAGGGGAGGCGAAGATTACAGAAGGAGGTTAGGTTAGGTTTAGGCGTGGATTGATCTCCAAGCTAACTACTAGGATCAGATCACACCAGCCTAACCTAACTAACAAGATACAACACACACCACGCATCCTAACTAACACGGTTTATATACACACCGTGATACAATGTTTAACAGTGAGGATAGGCTTGACAAGCCAACGTAACTCAGTCACTCTTATGGAGATGAAACCCAAAAGATTTTCGTTGGGGCGTAATCCTCTCAGTGACGCTCCATATCGGAATCGGGTGTTGTTGGGGATATAACCCCACAGTATGACATGCCCGTTTAGGGTCGGGTTATCCTGTGGCAGCCTGAAGAGCATGACTTGAGATGGGTTGTGGCGGCCTGGATTTAAGAGCCTCAAGGCCTACAGGGAGACTCAAAGAGTGGGCCGGCTCATGGCCCAGCACCTGAGGCGGCGACTCATCCAAGGACGCTGTAGTTCCCTTACATAAGAAGAGAAACAAGACATAGGATACTGATTAGGGCACGAGTGGCGTCAGACCGGTTTGAGCCCCGGACCCGGCAGATGGCTTGGTCGGGGCCTCCGACTTTAGATGTTAGGCTTAGGTGAGAGGTCTGGATATGTGGCCCAGCTTGCACCCCTTCATCATTTGGATGGGAGTAGCGGCAGATGTTGCCAAGATGGCGGATTCAGGCATATTGTTGTTCTACTTTGTAAGGTCCTCGAAAATAATCAATAAAATGGCCGCATGCATCTCCCAGATGCAGAGGCCGGGGGTCATCCTCCTTTTCAAAAAAAAACTATGATTCGGACTCTGTTGTAAGCCCAGGGCCTTGACCTGTATATAAAGGGAGCCACTGAGGCGGAAAGACAAGTTACAATCTCTCGAGTGCTAGGTTCTCCAAGTCACTACCTTGTAATCGAGATCATCATCATCGGGGCCATCTTAATAATGTTTCATGCCATTTTATAATCTGATTGCAGCACGAGCACCTCTTGAAGCTGCCATACCTTTTGCGTTCGGGCTCCGCTTTGGACCATCTTTATAGCAATTTTTATCTTCTCAAAAGGGGTCTTCCAATGGTGACTTACAACCATAATTTTGACTTCATCTTGATATAACTTCAAGCTACTCTTTATGACCGTGCCACTTTTGAGCGTCAATACCACGCTCGTGGGCCGGCTCAGATTGCTTTCCCTTCAGCGAGTCCGAAGCCAGGACTCGCTGAAGGCGAGACATGTTCCCGATGGCACTGGTGAGGCATGTAGTTGCTGCCTGATCAGATCACTCACCCATTGTATTGATGAATGAGATGGAAGCCTCAAATAGGATAACTGCTATCAACAATCGTTCAAGTTATATTCAAATTATGCCTGCTCGCAAAACAAGCATGGCGGGCACTCCAAGATCTGTGTTCTCTTAGCGAGAGTATCCTGAAGGTGTGTTACTACCCCAATGGCACGTCGTTGAATGCTGAACTCGGAAACTGTCCGTTGCAAGTTTGGAGGGGTATATGTGAAGGAAGAGATGTTCTTATACAGGGGCTGTTCAGGAGGATTCTTCCACTCGCATCATGCAAGACAATTGGATACCACAGAGGGCATGACCAACAGGAGCAGCTAAAAATTGGTTACTGAATGCTCCCCTTGTTCGTCCTTTCATCTTCAGGTTCAGGATCCAACAGTAACCGTTTGAAATTCGGACATAATTTTAGCTAATTTCTGTTAACTACTTTGCTTGCAACTCCTTTTTTATCTTCCTCGCGGTTTGATTTCTCTGCAAGGTCTTGGCATCAAGCTCCAAGGATTCGAGCTCCACATCCATCGTATCTTCTGAATCCGTTATTTTTTATCATCGCACGAGGTGTAGCATTAGCATGGCTGATGTTACCTTGCTGCAGAGAAGAACAGGGTCATGCAGGGAGGGTGGGAAATTGTTGTTCCCAAACCTTTGCCTTCTGATGTTTACCACTGAAAATGCACGATGAAATATCAGGTGCTAGGATTTTACCACCCAAGAGATTTTATCGAATGCACCCAAAAAAATGCCGCCTCCACACCGCCTCCGGAATAATAGATTGACCAGGGACTTATGAGAGAACCCCAAATCCACGCCGCCTCCAAGGATTTACAGGCTCTAGACACCAATTGTCGCTACCTGAATTTAACACTAGAATTTCAGAGATTCAGAGCTATTGGCTTAATTTGCTAGGGTTTATATAGCCAAAGGCCACTCGAGGCTAGATCCCCTACAAGTTTAATTGTTGCGTAGATTAGTTTCAGTTTTAGGTATTTTGTGCAGACTGCTCAATTGTGCCGCTACATCTTTTTAGACAAATATAAACATGTTTATTTAAAAAAAAAATTGGAACCTGCATTCCATTTACCACTCTCATACTCATACCTGAAGCGAAAAAATAATAATATTTTTATCTTTAATTGAAAGCTACATATGGCCAAAGGTCAAAACTGAGCATGCATTTTTTTTTAAAAAGAAAGAAAGAAAATTTGGAACCTGCATTCCTTTACCACTCTCATACTCCTACCTAAAGTGAAAAGTGCACAGTTTTGACTTAGTTACAACAAACATTGTCAGTGACTTGAAGATGAAGAGTTTGTACTTAACCAAACTGCTGTTTTCGTTCATCACCAAACTCCAGTCACTTCCCTTGAAATCAACCATGGAAACTGAACCAGCATTACTACATATATACTGGATTCTGCAGCTAAGCTTAAGGATAGAAAATTGATTGCCATCAAATCAAACAATTATCTGATCAGCAGCAAATCCAAATACTAGCTAGATGGAAATGGTCCAGAATAACACCTGCAAGATACATTATTTAAGCCGACTTAACACCACGGAGCAGCAACACTAGTTGCTGTAAACATGGAGCAGCAACACTAGACTGACTCAAGATAGCAAATTAAATAACAGAATGCATGCATGCACTAGCTGCAGTTCAGTTCAGATTGACTTGTTTCTGAATCACGCATTCAGAACACCGCCTGGATCTCTAATTGCCTGTTATACATGTAACGACCGGATTTGTGCTTGATCATACGGAGGCCACACATTGTCCCTGCTTTGCCTTTGCCGCCATTCTCGCTGTCGTCACCAGAGCCACTCTCGTTGCCGGAGCCATCGGTGCCACTGTTGCCTTTGCCTTTGCTGCCATTGCTGAACGCTACCTCAATACCAGTGAAGAGGGTAAATTCCTTGCGAGATGCAGATGCAATGGTACCCAACATGTCCATGAGGATGAACCTGCCAGAACCGAGACTCGCGACCTTGGACCTGAACAAAATGTCGGGCTGCCACTCGTCTGGCAGGTCATCACGAGCCCAGATCCGCATCTTCTCTGGCGACGGCTCCTCCCCTGTGACAACGCCCGAGAGGTCAGCAGCGCAGGGGAGGTTGCCTTGCGAAGAGATGCCAAACCAGAGACCAAGCTCGGGGACGTAATCCGCCTTGCCATGGAAGGGCATGAGCCAGTCGCCAGCTTTGCTCCACTCACGAGTCTCAATGTGGAAGCAGTAGGTGCCGGCACCCTCGACGCCTGCAGAGTTGGAGGAGCGGTAGGTGCTGGCACCCTCAGTGCCAGAGATGGAGAAGCAGATGGTGTCGCCGACGAGGGCGTGGCTGTGGACGAAGGCGCGCTTGCGGTGGGTGATCCACGGCGGCAGCGGGAGGATGTCGCAGTGCCAAAACCTGTGACGGGTCGGGCGGATCCCCCTCCACACCAGGGCCTCGAACTGCGGCCGCTCCTCCGCCATGTGCGGGTAGAGGAGGCCATCGATGATGTAGAGGTCGCCGGTGTCTTCGCCGTCATGGATGTGTACATCCGTTGGAGGGATGGAGATGGCCATCGGCATCACCTTGGGTCCGTTGAGCCATGGCAGCGTATCGATGCAGCGGGTGCCATCGACGACGTCGAAGCGCAGCATGCGGTTCCCGCGGTCGGCAATGACGACCTTGCTCTCCGAGGCGGTTGGCAAGAAATGAACGGTGTGATGGTTCCACATGGAGTAGTCGAGCTGCGGCGGCCTTATGACCAGCTCGGTCTTTGGAGGATCAATCTTGGGCGCCGCCGCCGCCGCCGCCGCCAAATTAGTGCCGGAGATCCTTGTCGTGTTGGCCTCGGCGGGCGTCAGTACTGTTGGCAACACCTTGCCATGCGCGGCCACTTGTTCTGCCGTGGGGTGAAAAAAATTAATCTTGAGGAGGTCCAAGCGCCGGAGCGAATACAGGTGCCTGCGGCCGTCATACAACCCAAGGTTTAGGATCCGCCGCATGCCGCCCTTCATCCTCTCCGACGTACGATCTCCTTCCTGTTCCTGGGAGGGTAACAAGTAGCAGTAGTAGAATAAGGACAAGAAATACAGAAAATCGAAGCAAGTTGGCACAGATCTACAGGCGGCGGTGGCGGCGGGGAACCTCGAGCAGAGCGGCGGCGACGGCGGGGTACCTGGAGCTGAGCGGTTTTGTTGGGTCGGGCCATCATGGGCTGGGTCCATTTCTTTCCTTCTATAAACAAAAGATATTTCCGAATTTTAAAAGTGTTCACAAATTTGAAAAAATATTCACATATTTGAAAGATAATATTCTTCACTTTTTTTTTAAATTTTGTAAAAGCTTTCACCATTTCTTCAATATACTCCCTTCGTAAACTAATATAAAAGCGTTTATATCACAAACATAGTGATATAAATACTCTTATATTAGTTTACAGAGGAAGTACAAAGCTATCACCGGATAAATATAGCAATCGAATGTGGATGGAGCATGATTTTTTGTCAAAAAAAAGCACCTACGATGACCAATTAACAAAAGGACAACCTCTGGACCAATTTAATTAGCAAAAAAGCCCGCCTCACCCAGGCGGGTGCGGCCGCGGACACGTGGCTCCTGCCGCCACGAGCTGAGGCGGCCGACAACGTGTAACAGGATTTGAGGCCAGCCTCGGGCCGGGACAGAACGGGGCAGGGCAGGTGGGCCCTGCCGCCATGCTATGAGGCGGCGTGTGTTGCTGCTGCCGCACAGGCCCGCTGCATGAGGTGGGCCATGCCGCTACTACCTGAGGCAGCATGCACTGTTTGTAATCAAATCAACACGATGATAACCATACTCAGTTTTATATCACCGACTTCAGTACAAAAATTCAGTATTGCGATCATTCATGTTAATATTAAGAGTCAATTACACCGGTGGTGCCAAAACTTGGCGTAAACGGTCACTTTGGTGCTAGAACTTGCGGCATACATTAAAGTGGTGCAAAAACTTGGCTTCAACTTGCAAATATGGTGCAACTCTCGTTTGTTTACGGCTGTGACGCTGATGAGGCATGACAGCGTGGCATAGGGCCCACCGTAAGTGACTGCATGGTGAAAACTGGAAGTGTGGCGTGCTATTTTTGCAAAATACCTGGGTTTTTTTCTCATGAAAAGGCCCTGTCAGGTGTGTGGCATCCAGTCGGTCCCACTTGTTAGTGAAACATCACAAATTTATTCGATTGAAAAATATGCTACCAATGGATTCGTACCGGCGAACTCGGTCTAAACTGGGTGCGTAGCCCATAGCTCACAACATGACATAGAAGCATACACACATTTTATGCCTCGGACTGCAGGTTCTCATATGAATACGTATTTACAATTATATGTACAATTACAGTTTACAGTTTTTCGGGCTAAAAATAAGAAAAGAAAAAAAACTAACATGTTTAAAATGAACCGCACTAACTGTAGTCTGTTTAGGCCAGCGGACGTACTGTCTTTTTTTTTTTGCGGGTGAGCGGGGTACTGTTGTAGACATAAAGGTTAACAATCCTATATTAAGGCATGAAATGGCATTTGTTGTATATTTGCTGGGTCCTCCTCGTGGTAATTGTCAGGTCCCTGGTACGAAATCCCATGGCGGTATCTTTTTTATTTGAATGAAAATTCTTATTTTACGTTATTTGGCGAAGATACAAAGACTGATTATGCTTATAGAACATCAGTTGTTAACTGATGTGTTTCCTAGCCACGCTCTCGGTTGACAATAGGTCACCGGTTCGAATCCTTGCCCGGCTTCTATTTTTCTTTCTAATACTAATAAAATTCGTGATGTTTGGCTGACAGGTGGGACCATCTGATGCCACACTTATAATTTCTAGGTATACTTGACAGGGGCCTTTACCTGAGAAAAACAAAAAATAAAAAAAATGAGGTTTTTTGCAAAAAGAAAACACACACCCAATCTGCATCATATGGTCACTGACAGCGGGCCCTACGCCATGCTGTCATGCCTCGTCAGCTTCGCCGGCATATACAAACGAGATTTGCACCGTATTTGCACGATCAAGCCAAGTTTTTGCACCACTTTAATGTATACCGCAAGTTCTAGCACTAAAGTGACCGTTTACACCAAGTTCTAGCACCACTGGTATAATTGACTCTAATATTAATGTAAACCATGATATTACTGCGGATGCTATTTGTGCACTGATTATGATAAACAATATCCGGCGGTGATTTGATTACCACATGTTAATATTAATGTAAACCTTGATCCAATTTGTGCACTGATCCAATTCAGTATTGCGATCATCCATGTTAATATTAATGTAAACCATGATATCTGGCTAAACATCCAATTTGTGCGCCATCACCTGAGGTGTTTATCATAATGAGTGTGCTGATTCTTCTTTGTTGTAAACAGTACGGAGTATTAAACAATACAAATAAGGTAACATTACAAGCTTTGGTATAAATACGAAATCTTTTCCATCCGAGCCCGTTTGGGATAAATAAGGTAACATTACAAGCTTTGGTATAAATCAATTCAAAAAAAAAAGCTTTGGTATAAATATAAATAGCTAACCCTGTTTGTTCATTTTTCAAAGTGACGACTGGTGGACACTTTCTGCTGTTTTGCTATGGCATCAAACTGATGGACATTCTTTGTACTATGTATATTTATATGCAATAATTGTTGAACTCTGAGATGCCGAAATACACTTCATTCTTCAGAGTGACGATCGAGCGGCGCACACTCTGCTGCTTTACTGTGGTTGAAAATTCTTCTATGCGTGCAATAGTCCTGAATGAGTTCCTTCTGTTCAGACATGCTATAACTTATAAACAGTATGTGATTTCCACCTGTTTGTTGGATACAGTTTGAAACTCAAATTCCTTTTGATTGTCAACTTAAAAACGCTGATTCAAGCGTCAGCTAATTGTAGGCTATTTTCCAATTTAGTCATCTTTGTCCAGTCAATACGTACTTATGACTTTTCATCGCTAATCCAACACAAGTCACAAGTTTAGCACTTCTGTCTCAGTTGTTATGATAAAGAAGGGATGTTATTATGAATTTTCAGTTTTAAACTTACGTTTGGGCCAATACCCACCCACTTCAACGTAACCAGTTCTCTATTTTCTTCATTTGATCTCATCTGGGAACGTATCAAGTATCAACCATTAGACTTTTGATCGTAACAGCTCTAAACATTTTGATCATGTATTTCTCGATTTAATCCCATCTTCTTCACCACGAATGATTTAATGTCATCTGGGAGAACCAAAGAGTCTCGCGTTGATTGGGCTTAGGATCCTTGTCATATTGCATTGTTTTGGTCTTGGCTGAGTTACTAGATGGGCCTATAAAGAAAGCAGCAGTTTTCTGTTGTTGTTCCTGTTGACGTGAGAGATTGCGCAGCCATGCTTTTAAGCTGTAGAAGACGAAGGCCGAGCTTGCGCAGCCATGCTCTGAGCTGAAAAATGCCAACGGAGGCCGAGCTCCAGTGAGCTTGTTTTTAAATTTTAATTTTTCGGAGCACAAAAAGTTCCATATTTATTTACGGACGCACGTGGACATGTATACTATGTATATGCAAAATTTCACAGCATTATAGTTTACATGTGGCATACAGAAAAGGACAAATACAAATTTTTAGATGGGCCTTTTATTTTTCTTATTGGGCCGGAAATTTGTTTTTTTCGTACAACCTACAAATCACAACATTTTTCCACGAAATTTATCAGGTTCTTGCGAATACATATATGTTTCCATGGATTTGTTTTCAGATTTTTTTGAAACTTTTAAATATGCATTTTGATATTTTCGACATACCGAGCTCACTGGAGCTCGGCCTCCAAAAATCCGCACCCGCCCTGAGCCCCCTAGTTTCATTTTACCTGATGTTTTGAATGTTGTAACTGCTTGTTGGTACCGGCTATGAAGAACTGACCAAGAATTATATTCCCTACAACATTGGCTCCACCTTTAGATGTCGCCTCCAAGTATGGAAAACCCCGCAAAATCACGGCCGCTTTTTAGCTAGATTGAATTTCTCTCTCTGACAAACACCCTACATTTTCTACCCAAAGTTATTTTCCACATTGGCTCCACCTTGAGATTGTTTAACTAGTCATGATATTAAAAATGTCTATGAATTTCGAAAAATATTCTAAACTTCCAAACATGTTCATATTTTTAAAAATTTCCGATATTTCCAGAAATGTTCCAAATATGAAGATTTATTTCATTGTTTTAGAAACTTTTCCAGAATTTAAAAAAAAATCATGAATTTGAAAATTGTTACTGCATTTCAATAAATCATGTATTTTGGAAAAAATGATTTTTAGAAAGTTTATCGAATTCAAATAAGTTTGCAAATTTGGAAAATTATTTCTAGAGTTATAAAATATAAATATGGAAAATGGTAAAAGGTAAATAATTATAAAATAAAATAAATAAATATTTAGTAAAGTAATGAATTACCTGAAAGAAAATCGAAAAAAAACACAGAAAATAACCGATTCAAGGAAGGTTCCAGAATCATTCCAAAACCAAGTAAAGTACACTGATAAGGAAAATGAGCTGGCCCATATAGCAGCGCAGCGCTCAGGAAGGGTGTGCGCTTGATGGGCATTTACCACCGTACGTGGGTAATAGGTTCTCCCGTGTTTTGAGTAAGAGCATTTTGGCTCAAAAAAATAGAATTTTTTTTACATCATATAGTTAAAAATAAAATAATGTAATGATCATTTTGAAATGGAAAAACTATACATTATTGTAGAAAGCTCACATTCGTGCATACCAATTTTTCATTGTATATTAAAAAAATATTCATTGCATATTTGAAAAACAATTATCATGTATCAGTAATATTTGCATCACATATTTATAAAACAATTCTCTCTATATATAAGATATAGGAAGAAAAACCAATAGAAAATTTGAAAAGGGGGAGGTGGTATTTATTTCTTAACAGTCATTTAATAGATGGTAGAGCTGGATTTTTGCCGGTTTTCTTTGTAATAGCATTTTCCCGCCAGTTTTTGTTGTCGATAGCCCTCCAAAAGGTGTGGTCTTCGCAAGGACTTTACCAATGCTCACAATGACAGTAGACAGGCTGCCATCTTGGACAACATGGCAACGGTACCTGGGAGTAGGAGGTATAGATTAAAACGTTAGCTGATCAGAAACGGCCAACCCAAAATAGGAGTTTATAATTGCTGATCAGACATGCTATAACTGATAAATATTATGAGACTTTCACCTGTTTGATGGATACAGTTTGAAACTCAAATTTACCTTGATTGCAAACTTAAGAACCCTGAAACTCGCTCAGAATGATATAGTTTATTCTTGTGGATAAGTTTCAGCTAACTGTACGCTATTTACCAACTTAGTCATTTTTTAATGACATGCGATTTTTACAAAGCTGGGCACGTCCAGTCAATACTTACTCATGGACTTTTGTCGCTGGTCCAAAACAAGTCACAACTTTTGCACTTCTGTTTGAATTGTGAAATATATGTTGGATATTATTGTGAATTTTTAGTTCTGAACTTACTTTTGGTCCAATACCCACCCGGCTCCACATAACTAGTTCTCTACTTTCTTAATTTGATCTCACGGATCTACACATTTTTGTCATGTATTTCTCCATTTAGAGCATCATTTTGATCATGTATTCCTCCATCTGGAGCATCTACAGCCGGACTCCCCAATATGACCGGGTGGACGGCCCGGTTAGCGCCAGGTCAGAAAAATAT
>NC_057810.1:4292436-4306675 GCF_018294505.1 Triticum aestivum
GGGTATGGGGACGTCTGGACGCGTGCGTCATGTCGTAATTTGGAATATTTTATAATATTCGAGACTAATTTAACATGAAACAGAAAAAAGCATCATGTTAATGATCGGTACCAAACTCCTCATAAATATTTCAAATATACTAGATATTTCTATTTGCATAACCTACTAATAAACTAGAAACCATTGTCAAGATATTTATGAGACCATACGTTTTAAGGATGAACACACAAATATTTACACTATATTCAGGTAAGTATCACAAATTAATCTATGAATACTCGCAATTTTATGTTTTAGTAGTTTTCTCACACTATACTGATTTGGTTTAAATATATTTTTAAGGCACAATGCAAATAAGAAACAAAATAATGTAACTTTCACTCCAAATATTACTTAAATTCAGTGCAATGCACATGCATTTTTTTATGATAGATATTACAACAGTATTATAAATAGTATTATTACTAACATTTTAGCAACATTTTTTACCTGATTAATTATCATTATTATATTGCACAAATTTATTTACAATGATTTGTATTTACGAAAAAGTTATAAATAAGTAAAAATATTTAATAGTTGGTCAAAATAAATCAGAGTGTTAAAAACGACAGGTTGCACAATAAGTGATCCAGCACACAGTCAAGCGCAACAAGAAATGACCATGCCAGAACAGAGCAACCAAAACACAACTAACACATGGTTTGTCGGAAGACTTCTTGTTATGATATGGGATGAGTGTGACAATGGATGCATGCTCATAAGGATGGCTGCCAATGTAAGAGCCATGATTTTGCTCCCAGTTTGCACATCTTGAAGCGGCCCACCCCGTCAATACTTAATGCAGAATCACACACCTTGTGATCATGTCATCAACAAGTGAAATGTGCGACATGAAGGAGGATCTAAAGAAGCTTTCCTTCACAACCCTGTAAAAGCACATGTCCGGTCCGGTGGTAGCATGACAACACGCTTCTGAAGGATCCCGGTTGCTCTCTCGGCCTATATAATGACGTAGAATCCGAGTAGTAGATCTGCTTTGGTCAAAATTGCGCCTGTTATTACAAACAGAAATTTTGTTCAAATGTGGTCGAAAAAATGCGATGTAATTTTTTTCCAGAACTGAAGAATCAACGAGAAAGAAACATAAATAAAAATTCAATAATATTTTGGTTTGAAATCGATGAGAACTGAAGAATTAGTGAGCACTTGATCACCAAGCCAACTACCTCTTCGGTGGTCTAAGTTCAAAACTATGTTTTCCTTGTCTAAAATTAGTACCAATCAATAATAATTATGTATGTTGTGTTCTGTAATCCTCTCAAAGTAGCGTCAATATTTTGGCCCAGCTTCAGTAGAGCAGAAACACTTGTGGAACTTGTACTTTAAATTGGACAAGAGCAAGCCTATATATGTATGTATTCATGGTTTGGTTGATCCTCCTAGAGCAACTCTAATGCCAAATTCACAAACTATTTGTAGCTCAGTTAATTTCAGTTTGATGCATGTAAGATTTCATTACAGTCCCTTTTCTCCCCTGATTAGATCTTCCTCGTCACCATTTGCATAGCGGGTGGCCATATCCATCAATCGGCTCGGGGTAGAAACATCAGAGCTACCAAGCTTCAAATCCAAAGCCCAAACCGACAAGGAAGAAACCCGATATGGGTCGGCCTATACAGAGCACCAAGCGCACGAGGGGGTATGCTCATATGTGTTGAATCTTCACTGGAAGGTCAAGTTATTCCAAAATATCCTTTCAGGACAACTCCACTAAAATTAATAAAGGAACATAAATATGTGGATAAATATCTTATAGTAGTCATTGGAAGTTTTGCTTTGGTGGCATGTCCAGTTCATCCAAGGTTTGCTGAAACATTTCTAGAACGTTGGTTATGGTAGGACAATACATAGGTACTACTTGTATGCACCACAAGCCAATGAAGGTCATATTTTTTGTTATCTCCTCAATTTCACCTGTGACAACACATGCCGGCCGTCCATCATCTTGAGCAAAGTGGTCATAAATCCAATCTGGAAGATATTCTTTGCTCAATTTTTTAGCCATTGATTTCACATTTTTTTATCTGACTTGGTGGAAACAAGTCCAAAATGTCCGAGAGTGAACTTCTGGAATGATGAACCCAATTGTTCCACTAGCACTGGTCACTGAAAGCTTGCTCTCCGTTGTACACACAATTTAGCTAGACCAAAATCAGTTATCTTTGGGTAGAAATCTTTCTCTAGAAGGATATTTTGGAGCTCGATATCAAAATGGACAATCCTTGTATTACAGCTATAGTGCAAGTGTTCTAGGCCATGAGCGATTGCTATCGCATAGAGCCTCTCCCGCCCTAAAATTTCTTTCCAGTTCTCTGAGTAAATATACCTATCCAAGGAACCACTACGCTCATATATAAGAGCTCGTTTTGATACCTCCATACAAAACCAAAATTAGCTGACAACATTAACATGAGAGGTCTGCCAATGCTCATAACCACATTCACAAAATCATCCCCATTTCCTTTGCATTCATGCAAGGATTTCACAACAACCAGTCGGTCATCATGTAGTATTCCACACCATAACCACCCTTTCCAAGCTCATGATTGTGAGAAGATGTTATCTTCAAGTACAAGTACCTTTTTGGGGCTAGTGATCCACATGCTAATATCATGGCTCCACTAGCAACACTGACCGACTGTGACAGGTCACACCTCTCTTTTTTCAGGAATAATTCATATCTCACCAGTCATTTTCTGCTTCAAAATATTTGACTAGTCATTTTCTGCTTCAAAATATTTGACTAGTCATTTTAGATAAACTTCATATTTTCATTTCAGACCAATCTATATATGCTCTAGCTTGTTTGAAATTGGGGACTCAAACAATAATGGCGGGCGATTTCGACCATCAATACTAAGGGAGTAGAATTGTTTCGTTGATGCATCTGATCCTAGCAGTGTATATGTATCTAGCACATGACGCCCACAAAAGTATTTTATGGCTGTGTGCATCATGTGATGCAGCGGCAGGGGTAATCCCCTTTTTGAACACGGAACTCGGCAAAATGTGACATGTGGCACCAACCGGTAGTTAGCAAGATTCATTCTACAGAACTTGGCAATGTTTTTCAGCATTTCAAAAATAGGTTACAGAAAATCTCTATGAGCTTCAGTTTTGTGGGAACTCAGCAAACGGTAACCGCCGTGGCGAAGCCGTCATCCATTGACGGAAGCGACACATGTAAAGCACCTCTTTGATGAGTTTCGTTTTCCATGCTTTCGGCAAAGGTCTTATTAGGTAATTCCCTCTAAAAGATGTCTTTATGAGGTGAATTCTTTGTTTCTTCTGTGTCCTCAAAGTCAGAGATCATGGATCTTTCAGTCTGTTGCTAGAATTACTGTGGATAAGAGATGTTTGGGTATAACACAACCAGGGCCCCCTTCGGCCATGCTAAAGAACTTGCACGCCACAGGCCATTTTTTACGCTTGCAGCTGATTGGATTAGCAGGTCACCCATGCATGCACCCAAACAAAATGGTACAGCTTAACATCTCAAATATATATATTGAGACGAAAGGCATTTTATGCAAACGCTTGGTCTATCAAAGACCTCATGCATATTCAGTATTCCAAGGTTCAAGCAGAACAAAAGATAATAGGCTGGGGTTTCTAGCTTTAACATCAGAGCTCAGGCAAACTAGACAAACCACCAACATGATCTCTATGCCGCATCCATCTTACGCTTCTTCGATCCAGCATCACGTTCGCCACTTGCGCCCATATCATTTGCCCCTTCCATGACAGCGGCACTGCTTCAAATGAAAGAGTACACCAACGATATAGCTAATGGGATGGATGATACAAAAAAGTTGGGATCAAATTTGGAACAGGAGTACTCAAAGCTGCTAGATGTATGACTGACACATGGGCGGATTGTACTTTATACAATAACTACGAACCTGCCCCTTCTTGCGAAGCAAAGGTGGAAATGAGCTCCGGGAGAACGGCGGGGCTGCAGGTCCTGATTATCTGCTCCAGGCCATCCGGCGTAAAAACTCCGTGCAAACTGGTGTGAGTTGTTAGGAATTTCGTCCACAGGATCGATCACATCAAAGCAGGGCCATGCCCGAGAAAATGGGGGGCCCAGGCAACATCCAAAATTAGGTCCTCGATATAACCATTGGCAATTAGGAAAAAAAGTCAGAAAGCGATTCTCAAAACTCAAAATTAGTACATTATTTAGCATAAACATGCATCCTTCTAGCAGTCCTTGATACAAAATCGTCATAAGCAATCTTCTCCATAATACCATTTGATTATTTTGCCAGAAACTTAACAAGAGCACATTTTGTAGACCGAATGATTAGTTTCCTAAAATATTATGATGTGTTAGAAATAGAACATATAAACAAAAGGGAATGGAGCAAACTTTGGCTTATTTAGGAAGAAGATCGTGGGGAGGTCAACAGCAAAGCTTCTGGAGTTCTGATAGTCTGGTTAAGGTTGTAGTTGTTAGAGATATATTTGGTAGTAGAGATTGCCCGGGATTAGATTGAGTTATTTTCATGTTATCTCTAGAAGGTGTCTTGTCCTCCAAGTCTACTCAATATATACTCGCCCTCAAGGCTCAATAATACATCCATCATATTCCACAACAATCTCTGTTTATCCCTTCTAACAGTAGTCGGGCAGCATAGGTAGAAGCAGCAACAAAATCTAAGAAGCAGAGGAGACATGAGAAATCGAAGAAGACAACACCTGATAAATAGATGTTGGATTGAGGGTGAGCATATGGTATACATTGGGTTTATTTCCGAGAAACCGAGAAGGAATTAAGCTATGAGCCCTGCGATGGAGCCAAGAATTTGCATGGGTCGTAGGAAGTGAAAGGGAATACAGAGAAAGAGTCAAAGAGAATAGGAAGAAAGAGAGGCGTGCGGGAGATGGCGTATAGTAATAAATGAATTAGTTGGTCATTAACTAAGAAGCAGCAATTGCATAAAGTGTTAAAAAATTGTATACAGATAAAAACGGGGGGCCCTGGTCACTTGGGGGCCCTGTGCAGTCGAGCATGCTGCACATGTATCCGGTACGGGCCTGCATCAAAGCACACGAGACAAACACGCGGACGAAAAACTTGATAGCCAAAGGCACGTATCGTGCCTCTCTTCTCTTTTTATCTTCTGTTTTCTCCTACTCACGTTACAAAACTCACGATGTGCGTACATATGCACGAACACCAGCCCACCCAAAGACTGCCTAAACCTACTCCGTTTGGGACTCACCTTTGAATCCAACTCAGATTCCTAATCTAGCTAGTACTTGAACACACGTTCTCGACACAACCCAAACGGTACTACACGTAACCTTTTTTAACTCACTATATAGGATTAGTACTACTAATTCATGTTTGATTAGTACACGTGACCATTAATATGATCCCATTTGTCCAGCCATGCTGTAAAGTTTTGCGTTGTGGATGGTGTCTTTCTCTACTTTGAGTTCATCCTGATTCCTGAATATTATCCCATTTGTCCAGCCATGCTGTAAATGATAAACATTTCATGCATTCACGTATCTCTGTTAGATCACAAAGTTTCTCTGTAGGTCGAGCTACATGGAACCTCTTATTTTCAGCCCTCCAGCATTGCTTTGAGATCCGTACTCTCCACCTAACTTACAACAAGAAGATTTCTCTTTTTTGTTTCTCTCAAACAAAAGAACATATAGACTTTAAACTCTGCAGATCAAACAAACTTCAGATTTTTTGGAGCGACATAAATATACAAAATGAAGATTTTTTTGATTAAAAAAAATAATTTTTAGCATTTATAATGCATGAAAAAATCTGAAAGTTTTTTCCCACATAGTAATTAGAATGTTTTGTTGTCCTGCAAAGTTTGAAGTTTATACGTTGTTTTGCTTGAGAGAAACACAAATGACAAATGTGCCTGCACGGATCACGATGCAAAAATGAATGACTAAGATATGGGGTACCACGTAGCTCGAGCTACACAAAACCACACTCCTGTTGGATACATCAGTGACCACTCTGAAGGATGTCTTATAATACCTCGCAACAATATGGTTGGATACATCATGTGGATGGGTTTCAGCTAAGTGTAGGCTATTTGCCCAAATTATTCCTCTTTGGTTTTACGCGTGACTTTTTGTCGTCTTTGATATAGGATAATTGTAGGCTAGGGGTGGGAGATACAGGCTAGTGCCCCTTGATTGATAACTTGTAGGTGTTAATAATTCGTCTCATGCTCTGTACTATGTATCCTATAGAACAAACTGCTGAAAACTGAGATAGCAAAATAGGAGCTGATAATATCTGACGACTAATGGAGATACACACTGCTGTTTTGCTCTGATTCAACATTCTTCCTCTCTACTTGCACTTGATGCTGAATGAATTTTGTTCTGTTGATTGTCTACTGAAGAACTAACACTGGCTCGCAATGATACTTGCTTCGATGAGCTTGAGTTAGATATAGTCTATTGCCCAATCTGCCCATCTCTGTTTTCATGGCATGATATTTCTACAGTGGTGGGCACACCCAGCGAATTCTTACTATCTGAATTGTGAACTACTCCCTCCGTTCCAAAATAAGTGTCTCAAGCTTACTATAATTTTGTACTGAAGTTAGTAAAAAGTTAAGACACTTACTTTGGGATGAAGAGAGTATGTGGTGCCAGGCTTTTACGATGTTTTGCTGTGGTTGGAAATTCTTGTTTCTCTGCTTCAAGTTGATGCTCATTCCTGAATGAATTCCCTTTTCCCAGACATATTTTTTTTGGAAAAGGATATAACCCCTGCCTCTGCATCAGAAAGATGCATACGACTACCTTTATTATAAAGCAAATAAGTTGAATAAAGGTCATGAAGTGTTAAACAAAACGAACCACAAAAAGGCTCACGAAGAGCGGAAAAGAAAAGCCACAACCGGCAAGCAAAAGATAGATAGGAAAACTAATGGCCTATCCTATTACATGACCGCCATCCAAACCGGTTGAATATAGCCCGAGCTACCATCTCCCATCGGGTAGATCCAGTAACCAAACGCTCCCTGGCCGCCGTCTGAGTGAGTAGCGACCACATACGGATCAATGCAGTGGCTCGGAAGATAACCTGCAAAAAATGAGTATTTATTGTTCTGTTAACAACCAAATCATTCATGCAGTTCTAGACTGCCCAAAGTAAAGCACATACTCCTACATGAATGTGTCTCGCTATTTAGGAATCTATCCCGTCAAGCCACGTCCCAAATAACATGTTGATATTATTCGGAGGAGTAATATTAAAAGCAATTGAACAGTCCGCCATAGAACCTTCGCCATCGGACAGTCAAGAAAGAGGTGTTTGATGGTCTCATTCCGATCACAAAAACTACATCTCGTAGAACCAGTCCAGTTGCACTTTGTCAAATTGTCCTTAGTTAAAATGACTTGTTTGTGTACAAACCACATGAACACTTTAACTCTCAAAGGTACTTTGACATTCCAAACATGTTTTGAACTAGGAATAGAGCTAGAGTTGATCACATCTAAATACATAGATTTAACCGTGAACTCTCCATTCCTGGTTAGCTTCCAGCACAACATGTCCGGCTGTTGAGAAAGCTGCACATCCATCAGTCTTCTCACCAAATGGAGCCATGCTTCCCAACGGGTTCTAACAAGTGTTCTCCTAAAGTGGATATTGAGGGGAGTGGACTGAAGCACGGTTGCAATGAAAGCGTCTCTTTGTTGCACAATGCTATAAAGGGAGGGATATTGAAGCGCGAGGGGTGTTTCCCCTAGACATGTATCCTCCCAGAATCTCGTCGAAGTACCGTTTCCGACTAGAAACGTTGTTCTGTTGAAAAAGACCAATTTAACTCTCATCAGCCCTTTCCAAAAAGGTGAGTCCGTCGGCCTCACTGTCACCTGTGACAAAGTTTTGAAATGAAGGTACTTATTACGCAAAATTTGTGCCCACGTGGCCTCCGACTCTACAGATAGCTTATACAGCCACTTGCTGAGAAGACACCTGTTTTTAACCTCAAGATTTTTGATATCTAGCCCCCTTGGTCTTTCGGTCGACAAATAATATCCCATTTAGTGAGTCTATACTTCCTTTTCAGGTCATCACTCTGCTAGAAAAAGTGGGATCAATAGAAATCCAGTCTTTTCCGAACTCCAACTGGTATCTCGAAAAACGACAAGAGAAACATAGGCATGCTCGTGAGTACGGAATCAATGAGAATTAGATGGACCCCATACGATATCAGCTTGCCCTTCCAGCAACTCAGTTTCTTTTCGAATCGATCCTCAATACACTTCCATTCTCTATTAGTTAGCTTACAATGGTGAATTGGTATACCCAAACACGTGAAAGGTAAAGCCCCAAGTTCACACCTGAACAATTGCTTGTACGCCTCTTGTTCCTCTTTGGCTCTTCCAAAGCAGAACAATTCGCTTTTGTGAAAGTTAATCTTTAACCCGGTCAATTGTTCGAATAAGCATAACACCAGCTTCATGTTTCTTGCGTCATTCAGTTTGATTCCAACACTCCCTTTTTGCGTGAAGGATTCAACCTGGTGCCTCCAAGCTGGGTCAAAACCTTTCATGCGCAAAGCATGTTGCAGAAATGGCCATTTGACTTTATCGTACGCCTTTTAGAAATCCACTTTGAAAACAACCCCGTCTAGCTTTTTCGTATGGATTTCATCGAGTGTTTCATGAAGGACCACAACCCCTTCTAGGATGTTTCTGTCCGGCATGAATGCAGTTTGGGTCGGCTGCACCACAGAGTGCGCAATCTATGTGAGTCTATTAGTCCCAACCTCGGTAATTTTTTTGAAACTAACATTAAGAAGACAGATAGGCCTGAACTGCTCAATTCTCACAGCCTCTGTTTTCTTCAAAAGCAAGGTTATTGTTCCAAAATTCAAATGAAACAACTGAAGCTGTCAGGAGAATAGATCATCGAACATCGGTAACAAATCCCCTTTAATAATGTGCCAACATTTCTTATAAAAACTCCGCCAGAAATCCATCCGGCCCCGGAGCTTTATTATTCTTCATCTGTGAAATCGCTTCAAACACCTCTTTCTCCGAGAATGGTGCAGTTAATACATCATTCTCATCTGCAGCCAGCTGAGGCACATCCTCAATCCTAGACTCATCCAAGGGCACAAAATTATCCTCTGGAGGCCCAAATTGCTGCTTGGAATAATTGGTTATGTATATTTTTAAGTTCTCCTACCCTAAGATCGCCCCCTCGTCTTGCTCAAGCTGAAAGCTTCTTTTCTTTCTATGCTTGGCATTGGCGATCATATGAAAGAATTGAGTGTTAGCATCCCCTTGGACAACTTTGCGAACCATAGCGTGCAATGCCCACTTCAACTCCTCTTCTCGCAACAGCTCTTTCAGTCTCATCTCCGCATCTACTTTGGCATGAAGCTCCGAGGTTTGTAGAATTGTGGACTTGGCTTTTAAATCTAGGGACCGGATAATTAAGTGTAATTATAGATCCCACTGAGATGCTTAGCCCACCCTCGCAAGAAACTTCTCAAGTTTCTAATCTTATTCTGCCAACTCTCAATAGAAGGCCTTCCTCCTGCATCTGTCGCCCATTCCCTGGCTATCAGATCCAGGAAACCTTCTCTTTCAAACCAGCAAGTTCGAAAGAGAAGGTATTTTTATTACCCGCATGCGTTGCCTCACCAGAGTCAACTAGCAAAGGGGAGTGGTCAGAGATACCGCGAGATAACGCTTGGACTGTAACCAGGGGGTATTTCTGTTTCCAGTCGACGCTCGCTAGGACTTGATCCAGCTTCTCATACATCGGGTTTTGCAAAGTATTAGCCCAAGTGAATTTTCCCAGACATGCTAGAAATGATAAAGATGAAGGTGTTAATAATCCGTCTCATTCTGTTTGTTGTACTTATGTTAGAGAATAAACTACTGAAACTCTGAGATACCAAAACAGATGTTGATAATAGCTGACCCAGTTCGTTCATTCTTCAAAGTGAAGACTGATGGACACTGTCATACAATAAAATTGTTGAACTTTCAAATACTAAAATAGAATCTGAGCTAATGCGGCACAACTAAAAAGTCTCCTTCGCACAACAGTGATGATAAACTATGCTGGGCTTGTTGGTTTTTTTAGGGGATGCTGGGCTAAGTTGCTTTATAATATAAAGTGGTGGAAACCCTTTATCGTCAACTATGTTGGGCTTAGGATCCTCGACATTATATTGTACGATGGTATATCTCGCTTACAGCAAGTATATCATTCCCCTCGCTTGAAGCGCGCATATCGGGCCAGACCATTATCTTACGTTGCTCACTCAGTGGACGTACTGGCTCATCTGTTTTTCTTTTGTTTTTACTCTTTTTTGTTTTCTTTCTATCGGTTTTGTTTTGTTCCATCACCGGTTTTTCTTAGGTTTTCTGTTTGTAAATTTTATGGTTTCCTTCGTTTCTTTCACAGGTTTTACTGGTGTTGTCTTTGTTTTTCTTGTCACTTGTTTCTTCAGTTTTCTTTTTTGTTGCCTTTTTCTTTTGATTTTATTGCTTTTATTTCGGTTACCATTATTTTTCTTCTTTTTTTCATTCTGCTTTTCATTCTGCATTTTTAATAATAAAAAATTAAATACAAGATTAATACTTTTTAATACATTGTCAATGTGTTTTCTATGTACATTTAACATTTTGAAATGCTTGAGAAAGTTGTTCAAATAGAGGACTAAATGTTTTAATACATGGTCAATAATTTTTCTATACGTATTTAACATTTTTCAAATGCTTGATTTACATTTTTCAAATACTTGTTTAACAAATTTTCAAGTTCTTGATTAATTTTTTAAAATACTTGATCAACTTTTTCACACATATTGTATATTTTTTGTTTTCATGAGAAACATTTTCTTTATAGAAATTTATGCATTTGTAAAATTCCTGGTTAACATCTTTAATACACGGTAAACATGTTTTCTCTACACATTTTTTAAATAGTTTTAAATGCTTGATAAACATTTTTCAAAACCAAGATTAAAAGAAATTAATACATGACCAACTTTGTTTTCTATAAACATTTTTAAATGCTTGATTAATATTATTGAAATTCGGGTTTGACATTTTTTATATGCAATAATTGCTGAAACTCTGATATACCAAAGCAGAAGTTGATAATAGCTTTGTTTGTTCACTTTTCAAAGTGATGACTGATGGGCACATTCTGCTATTTTGCTATGGCATCAAATTGATGGACATTATTTGTACTATGTATATTGATATGCAATAATTGCTGAACTCTGAGATGCCGAAATAGACTTCATTCTTCAGAGTGATTAAAGAGCGGCGCACACTTTGCTGCTTTACAGTGGTTGAAAATTCTTCTATACGTGCAATAGTCCTAAATGAGTTCCGTCTGTTCAGCCATGCATAACTTATAAACAGTATGAAATTTCCACATGTTTGCTGGATACAGTTTGAAACTCATATTCCTTTTGATTATCAACTTAAAAACTCTAATTCTGACTTAAGTAATAAGCTTCAGCTAATTGTAGGCTATTTTCCAATTTAGTCAGCTTTGTTTTATTGGCACGTCCAGTCAATACTTACTTATGACTTTTCATTGTTACTCCAACACAAGTCACAACTTTAGCACTTCTATCTAGTTGTTATGATAAAGAAGGGATGTTATTATGAATTTTCAGTTTTGAATTTACTAACCAGTTCTCTATTTGCTTCGTTTGATCTCATCTGGGAACTTATCAAGTATCAACCATTAGACTTTTGATCGTAACAACTCTAAACATTTTGATCATGTATTCCTCGATTTAGTCCCATCTTCTTCAGCATGAATGATTTAACCTCATCCGAGAGAACTAATGAGTCTTGCCTTGACTGGCCTTAAGGATCCTTGTCAAATTGCATTATTTTGCTCTCGGTTGAGTTACTAGATGGGCCTAAAATGAAAGCAACAACTTTCCTCTGTTGTTCATGTTGACGTGAGAGCTTGCTCAGGCATGCTTTTCCGCGGTACAAGACCAACTCTGAGCCCCCTAGTTTCATTTTACCCGATGTTCTCAATGATGTAACTGCTTTTTGGTACAGACCATGAAGAGGAACTGACCAAGAATTACATTCCTCACAATATTGCCTCCACCTTGAGACGTCGCTTCCAAAAATGGAAAATCATGCAAAATCAAGGCCGCTCATTTAGCTAGATTGATTTTCAATCTCTGATGAACACCCTATATGTTCCTCACAAAGCTATCTTACCAAGGTCAATTGTATTCCATTATCAAATATTGAGTAAGTACATGTAGAACGAATTATTGAATCATTTATAATATGTGGGACACTTCTAACATGAAAAAAAAGAAGATAAAGAAGCATAATGCTAAATGTTTGGTGAAAAGCTTCGCATAAATATTTTATATATTCTAGACTTTCCTATTTGCGTATACCTAATCATTAATTAGAATCTGTTGTGAAGATATTTATGAGACCATATCTTTTATTGATGCGCGCGCACACACACACACAGATATATATATATATAGCATGCAAGTATCATAAATTAATCTAGGAAGACATGCAAATTTATGTTTTAGTATTACTTTTCTAACATTATGGAGATTTGCTTCAAATATATATCTAAGGCACAATGTGCGAAATACAAAATAATGTAACTTTGATTACAAATGTCATTTGTGTAGTGCATGTGCATTTTAATGATATCTATTACAATACAATCATTAATAACATTACTAAAATATTTTAATGATATCTTATTTAATTATAATTAATAAATTTCAAAAAGTACCGAACACTGTGATCTTTAAAAAATTATAAATAAATATAAAATTTTATAATAAATATTGAATATCTTTTTCCACTACATCCATCGCTCATAGAATGCTTGCAGTTTGCTCATGCTTTGGGTTATAATCATTTACGTCCGACGCTTATTATGAAACCAATCTTGCCACCGCCGTGGCAGAAAATTTTTATAACCCAAACCAACTCACTGCTGCGATCCCTTCCACGTGCGGCGTCTCTTATCGACACACGAAACCCTCATCATCAGTGCCTACACTCATGTATTTTAAGAAAATAGTTTAAACTATAAAAAATATGCAATCAAAAAGTTTTTTCGAACTTTTTTTCATGAATTCAAGAAAATTCCAAAAGTTGTATAATGTTCAAAATTAAAAAAATTAATGAATTAAAAAAATTCTCATATTCAACAAAATGTTCAATTCTTACAAACAATTTAGTTTTAAAGTTAATGGAGTTCAAAAGATATTCATTAATTTAAAAGCTGGTACGAATTGCAAAAAATATTCCAAGATTTCAAAAAAGTTCACGAGTTTATAGAATATTAATCTATTCTGAAATATGGTTATGCCATTATAAATGCTTCTTGATTAAAAAATAATAATAAATTTTAAAAATGTTCTTCTATTTGAAATTTATGTCGAAATGTCAATAGGTTTTGCATTAATTTTCAGAAGTTGCTTAATTTTATAATTTTTAATCTAAAAGTTCATAGCATTTTAAAATATCATGATTTAGGAAAATAAATTAGGTTTAAGAAAATTCCCTGATTTAGTAAATGTTTCTAAATTTTTATAAAATTTTGAATTTGAAAATATAAAGACGGGATTAGAAAAATACGCAAAATGAAAAATGAAAATGAAAAAAATAACAAGCAAAAAAATGACAAGACGCGGGGCAGCACTGATAAGGGGCAAAATAAAGTGGCCCGTGTAGCAGGGCAACACTCAGTGAGGGATGCACATTTGCCGCCCGACGCAGGGAATAGATTTTCCTATATTTTGAGTAAAAGCATTTTCCCATCACTACTAGGGAAAATCCTAGCAGCAGCGCGGGTTTTGGCCCTCTCAGTAGCGCGGGTACCGGCGCTACTAATAAGGCGCTACAGCTAACGTATAGCAGTAGCGCGTGTTCACCCACGCCACTGCTACACATGAATAGCTGCAGCGCTCTTTAGAAAAGGGCGCTACTGATATTATCTGCAGCGCCCTTTACAGGGAAGCGCTACTGGTAAGTCGGCGCTACTGCTAACCCCCCCCCCCCTCGCTACTACTAGTTTTATTAGTTTTTTTCCCTGCATATTTGTTTTTTATTTGTTTTGCATTTGAATAGGCTTTATACAATAATCTTTAGCATATCATCCACATACAAATGTAATCATAGCATATAC
>NC_057810.1:4306945-4330888 GCF_018294505.1 Triticum aestivum
TAAATCCCCCCCTCGCTACTACTAGTTTTATTAGTTTTTTTCCCTGCATATTTGTTTTTTATTTGTTTTGCATTTGAATAGGCTTTATACAATAATCTTTAGCATATCATCCACATACAAATGTAATCATAGCATATACATACAATTAGTCTCATCAAATCATGTCATCATCATAATCATCATCCAACACAAAGTGGTCTCTCGTCATCAATCTCAAAAATAGCGATACAAGTCTTGATTACTCGCAAATACATCGTCATCCATCTAAACAATGATATACACGAGAATAGCTATCACTTTGAGTACTTGAGTTCGTATCCCTCTCTCGCATTAGCGTGAACCTAAACTAAGTACTGCGTGTCGCTCGGAAACCGAAAACCGGTACACTTGGGCCTGACACTCCGGCCACTTGTCGTATATATACTCCTGGCGTAGCACTTCTTCGCCATTTATGATCTATGCACCTGCATCGTCACATGAGTCGATGATATGCAACATATATAGTTGAGCAACACAAAGAGACATACTTGGCAAAAATAGAAACAACATATCATAAGCATAAATAACAAAGTTCATCGTACCCAAAATGACCTAACTAGAGTGATTTTCGCTAGTCGAGGAGGAGGACGGTTTAATTACATCACAAATAAAGTTTCACCATGCATAACTCAAAGTTTTGTCATAAAAGAAAGTATGGACTAAACGGACACATTGTCATATGTCGACAGTCACTCCATCATGTCGTGCCATCCATCCAAGTCAGGGAGATAGTCATCGAGCTTAGTGAAAGGCTTCACGTCGAGACGCTGAGAGGCTATCCATGTTCGGACATCTTCCCGCGACATTTGTCCTTCTGCATGGAACAACCCTGTTTTTCCGACGACCTCATTCATGATGATTTGGGCAAGTTCACGCTGGATGTTATAGAACTCAGCTCGAAGTCGATGATCCTCGATATCTCCTATGTCCTTTGCCCATTGCAGAATATGGGCATCGCTAGATCTAGGTGCCATGTGAAGGTTCTGGTGATCCCGTCGGTACTCCAGCATGTGGTGTAGGACATAGAATCCATCATTAAGAGAATCGTTTGGTTGCTGGATGCAGCAGAAGTCGGTCTTATGGCTGAAGGCGGCCCTGCCGCCCCTTCTCTTCTTGTCCCTAAACTCTCCACCCCTTGCTTGGTAGTAAAACATAGCACTATCGAGAACATCTTTGATGTGGGTGTAATCCTTTTTGTGAATGTTCTTCGACGAGTCCAAGTAAAGAGCATGGGAGAATCGGGGGTAGAGGATGATGAGGACGGCGCGCCCGCCGCTGCGCAAAATAAGTACACCTCAAATTAATTAGCCTCCACCGTGCAAATGAATTATTGAAATCGAAGGAAGGATAGCAGCGCGGATGACTTACACGGGATGATAAGGCACGAGAATCGCCTCCTTGTCCTTATTGGCGAGCATGAAACTGGCGATGTAATCCCTCACGTATTCACGATGCTGTGCACAGACTCCCAAGAAGCTCTCGTGCATGTAGTACGGGTCAGCGACACAAATAAAACGTATCTGCTCAACCCTAATGGTGTAGCTCATGTGCAAGGCATAAAGGCGGACAAAAGTAAAATCCAGCTTCTTCACGTGAAACATGTCGAATATGTAATCGAATCGGAGGAAGAACTTATCCGTGGGGAAGCCCTCGACATACGACATTTGCTGCGGAACGTTAACCACGTAGAGTGGGTATCCTGGATCTTTCGAGGTGATGAGGCCTTTCTCTACCCGCAGCACGTCGTCATGAAGTCTCCTTAGATCGCCGAATCTGGCTCGTAGCGCTGTTTCAGGTAGGATTGGTCGACCGGGGATATGCCATTTATCCGCATCGGGGATATCTACACGGTCCTGAAGCCGAGGCTGCTGGATCATAGAATCATCTTTTTTGCCTTTCCTCGCTCTCTTCCTAGGCTTCTTTACCACCGGATGGTCGTCAATAACACGTTGAGACGGTAATTCAGGCACCGACTCATGATGCTCAAACCCTGAGGAGGCGCCAGTATAGACATACTGTTCAGCGCCATCGTCATCCTCATCCTCATCCATGTCGACGTCATCAACCTCTAATGGAGCCACCTGCTTACCCCGTCCGCTATCACCCAACCCGACACCCGACGCTAATTGGGTAGGTGGGGTGTTGATGTTCATACCTTGCTGAGGCTGCGTGCTCGTGGGTGTGCTCCCGGCCGCCTCCAGACGAAGCAGACTCTTTGGCCACAACAGGACCCACCCATTGCAACAATCACCAAGCCGCCGCGGGGTCTCGTCGTCATCCCCCACTAGTATTAGAGGAGGCAAATTCTCGTGGCCCGGTTTGACACTGGCCACGGAAACCTTGAAGACGTTCGGGGGATCGGCCGGCTGTGGAACAATGGTTCCCTTCCCCACGTCCACCTTCTGTTCGCCGATGGTGTACAATATGGTGCATGGGGTTTCGTCGGCCTGCAAAGAAAAGTCTGCGACGTGAGACATCCGAAAGGCAACGAAAACGGGAGATTATACATTTATATTGAAGGGGGCCGGTGTGGCAGATACCGTGAGGGCGTCGAGCTCAGCCAAAGAGGAGGCACCACCGAGCACGTACGGTGCGGGAGCCGGTGCGGGAGCAGGTGCGGGAGCAGGTGCGGGAGCCGGTGCGGGAGCATGTGCTGCCAAGAAGTCAGCAAGGGGAAAGTCCTCTGCATTTTTTTTGGATTTTCCCTTGTCCAAGTGTGAACGCCCGTCACCAAGGAAGTAGATATATCTACAATCGCCTGTTTTGCGGCAGCTACCGCTGTTGCGACTGTCTGAGATGATTTCTTCTCAACCGCAATCTCAACCTTCTTGTCGATGCTTTCTTCAGTTAACCTCCGTCTTTCCTTTTTCTCCTCCGTGGTCTCACGGTAGTACTTCTTCCACGTGGCGCCGTCTCCGACACCGTGCACGCGTCCATACGACGGTCGAGTATCCACCGGTTGTCGTTTCAATATGTTCAACGCCCGGTTGAATGGAGTGTCCCACTTGGGCCTCGCCAATGCCTCAGACGGCGAGTCGCTTTCGGCCGCAATCCGGTGTTGCTCTCTCTGCAAAAGGCACAAGGATCGTTTACAAATATGACTAACGTGTGCAGTCGAATTGATCAGAAACTAAAATTACCAGCAGTCTCATGAACTCCGTAATGACCGGTGTTGTCTCATAAACTTCTTCAGTGGGTCCCAACGGTGGCGGGCCCTCAGGACGTCACGCTCCTGCGGGACGGCGAAATCCACCAAGGGGTCTGGGATGCCCAGACTCGCGGCTTCCGCGTCCTCCTTGGCCCATTTGGACCTCTTTCCGCCGTAACCACGACTTCCGAGGTGGTGGGTCCCAATGTTCCTCTTTTGAAGCCCCTTCATGTACTTAGACTTTTCTTTGGCAGCTTCGGCCTCGCAAGCCTCCTTGAATATTTGAAACTGCTCTTCCGTGATTGTCGGACTTTCCTTTACAATCTCAGAGTAGGGTTCCCCGTTGTTGATCTTTTCTTTCACTCGATTTTTCCAGGCGGCTAACGCGTTGCTAAACTTGGTCATGGCGTGTTTGTTTATCTTCTTCATTGCCGGGTCATTGTCTGGATCTTCATAATCCTTCTCATTCCGGCCCGGGAACAAGAATATCTGGTGAAACTTCTTTAGGAGGGAGCTCCTCATATTTTCTATCTTTTTTAGATTCTCATCGTTGATGGTGGCGGTTGTCCGTATGATGCAGCCTATTTGATTGCCGTAGCACGCGCGCGCTTCCTCGGGCGCCTTTGGCTCAAAATTGTCGTCGTCCACCTCCGTGACCACCAGTCTAGTAGTCCTGAGTTTGTTAGGAACCCGTTGCCTCTTTGCTTTCGGTTCTACACCGGCTCTGCTCCCCAAGGCAGCACCAGTCTCAGCGCCGGTCTCGATGCCGGTCTGAATCTCAGCGCCGGTGTCAGTCTCAGCACCGGTCTGCATGTCGATCTCAGCACCGGTCTGCGTGTCGGTCTCAGTCCCCGATGCCACCGGTGGGCCCAGCAACAACATCTGTTGATCGTCGGTAAAGCTAAAAAATTCGTCTGCCGCCCGGTAGACGTCGTCGCAATCACCAGAACCCTATCCTTCATCGTTGCTAGCCATGTTTCCTATGATTAAATCTAGTCAATTAATTCTAGACCTAATAAAATGAATAATGACATAAAAAAGGACTATTGTTTTGCAGGAATGTTGACTCCTTCCTGGTGCGGCAAATCCCGGGCACTCGATATGTCCTAGTTTGTAGCACAAGTCATGCCGAAATTCACGGGAAATTTCGGCATGACCTTTGCTAAAAAGTGGACAAATCGAGAACCTGAAATTTGCCGGAACAGAAATGAATCAACATTCCGGCAAAACATAGGCCACTCAGCATCATTCCCTGGAAACAACAAAGCCACTTGGGCACAATCGAACAACTTCAATGAAAAGATATAACATGACCACTTCAATGAAAAATAAAATTTGCCTAAATTCTTTTCCTTGAAAAATAGTGGTCTTTTCAAAAATCAAAAACCTTTGCCAATCTACTTAACCTAGCTTGTTAATCCAACGAACCTAATTAACCTACCTATTTAACCCAGTTAGTTAATCTAGTTTACCTAGATAATTAACCCTAATTAAACTAGTTAACGCAGCTAGTTCTCTGTCAAAGCCTAAAATAAATTTTTGCACTAATTAACATGGATATTAACCTAATTAAACTAGTTAACCTGACTAGTTCTCTGTCAAAGCCCTAACTAAGTTTTTGCACTAACCTAGATAATTAACCTAATTAAACTAGTTAACCTTACTACTTCTCTGTCAATGCCCTAACTAAATTTTTGCCCTAACCTAGATAATTAACCTAATTAAACTGGCTAACCTATGCATGAGAGAGAGAGGAGGGGTGGGGGCTTACAGATGATATGGCTCCGGTGGTGGCGACGGAGGCAGTGGTGGCGAGGGAGGCAGGGGCGTCTCCAGTGACGGCGAGGGAGGCAGGGCGTCTCCGGTGACGGCGAGGAAGGTGGCGTCGACGGCGGCTCCGGTGGCGTTGACGAGGCCGCACGGCTCCGTGGCGTTGGGGGCGGCTCCGGTGTCGTCGACGGCGCACGGCTCTGGTGGCGTCGGCGGCGGCGGCGAAGTGGGGCGAGGAATCGGGGAGACGGCGACGCGCGCGCGGGGTGGGTTTGAGGGACGATTTGGGGGAAGTGGTGGCCGGGGGGAAACGGTTTTTTGGCTAAGTCAAACTTAGCGGTAGCGTGTTTCGCAAAACGCGCTATAGCTAAGATAGCTATAGCGCTTTCTTCAAAACGCGCTGCTGCTATAGCTATGTAAATTTCTTCCTTTTTTTAATTTCCCATTCTGTTTCTATAGCGGGGGTCTAGGACACGCGCTGCAGCTACGTTAGCTATACGCCTCTTACAAACAAACGCTGCTGCTATGCCTTCCTCCGATTTTTCGCTTTTTCGTTTATTTTGCTTTACATTTTATTTTTCCCTTTCTCCTTTTTCTATTTCTTTCATTTTCATTTAAATTTCTATTTGTTTTTCATCTTATTTTATTTTCGTTAGTAGTAGTGCTCTTCCCAGGAATGCGCTGCTAACTGTGCTCTAGCAATAGCGCGTTTCTTAGAAGATCGCTACTGCTATGCATAGCCTAGCATTCTGCCAATGGGAATATTAGTAGTAGCGCTTTCTTTACCACAAGCGCTACTGCTAAGTTTGTGTCTGTAGCGTGGTTTTTATTTGCTCGCTACTGCTATATAGCACTAGCGCAGTTTTTTGACCCGCGTTGTTGCTACATTTCTGTGTATAAGGTTTTCCCTAGTAGTGCATATCGACCCAGGGCGCACACTCCGCTGCTTTGCCTTGGTTGAAAGTTTACCATATTACTGTGTATGAGTTTCAGTTAATGATATCCTATTTCCCAGCCTTCTTTTGGTTTATAAGTGACATTTCTAAAATTTTAGGTGTTAATTGTTCATCTCATTCTTTGTAATATGTATATTAGACGGCAAACAATTGCTAAACTCTGAGATGCCAAGATCGAAGATGATCATAGCTGATCATGTCCGTTCATTCTTCAGATTGATGACCTATTTGGTGTGGTTGAAAATTCTTCTTTTTCTGCTTGCAGTTGGTCTTAAATGAATTCATTCTGTCCAGCCATGCTATAATTGATAAATATTATGAGATCTTCACCTGTCTGCTGGATACAATTTGAAACTGAAATTTAATTTGGCTGTCTACTTAAGAACTCTGAAACCCGCTCACAATGATATACTCCCTGCGTCCCGTAATATAAGAGCGGTTTATATTATGGTACGGAGCGAGCAGTTTATTATTCATGTGGATAAGTTTTAGTTAATTCTAGGCTATTTTCCAATCTAGACATTTTGTTTTATTGGCATGACATCTTTACAAAACTGTGCACGTTCAGTCAATACTTACTCATGACTTTTTGTCGTTGATGCAACAAAATTGACAAGTTTATCACTTTTGTCTAAACTGTGAAATACCCCCTCCGTCCAAAAATACTTGTCTGAGAAATGGATATATCTTGATGTATTTTAGTTCTAGAAACATCAATTTTAACCCATTTTTCCAGACGGATGGAGTATATGTTATCACAAAGAACAATATTTTGACGAATTTTCAGTTTTGGACTTAGTTTGAGCCAATACATAACATATTACTATAACCACCTCAACATAACCAGGTATCTATTTGCTTCATTTGATCTAAGAACGTGTTAACCATCATATGTAAACATTCTGATAATGTATTTCTCCATTTAACCCCATCTACTTCAGCAAAAACGATTTAACCCCATGTGGGGAAACTACAAGTGAGTCTATGTGCCGTCCGCAACGAGACCTAGCTATGGCTCGCCTTTTCGAACACGGAACTCGGCAAAATGTGTCGTGTGGCAGTAATCGGAACCAGCATACGGTAGTTACCAACATCCTTTCTAGAGAAGTCGGCAATGTTTTTCCGCATTTCAAATAAGATTACAGAAAATCTCTGTGAGCTTCTGTTGGCAGGAACTCAGCAACGGGACTTTGCCGTCATCCAGTGACGGGAGGGATACATGCATCTCATCCAGTTGCGGCGGTGGAAGAGGAGTGGAGGTAGGTTGCTTGGGGCTGAGGAGTCTCGTGTCTTACTCACTCTCACGGGCTGCTCCCAAACGGGCTGGGCTTCGGGGCCATCTGAGGTTCGTTTCCATGGGCAATGCATATATAAAGTGGGATTATTTTTTGTTGTTGTGCAATGTTTACTCCTCTACTGAGTGATAATGAGGATGGAAGAGAAACTAGTTAACGAGCGCTCTTTGGCGTGCTCCCAGCCACCCGCCACGTGTCACACTCTGTGCGCTCCCTCCAGATTTTGTTTTTTATTATTCTGCACATGTTTTCGTCTTTTTAAACGGTTTTTTTGGTTTTTTTGACGTTTCGGTCCACCGGTCTTCCTTAGCTTTTGGGTCAATTTTTTTTTAAATAAATTTGCACAAAAAGTACGCGTTTTTTTCTTTCACGAGAGTCACGGGTTTGCTTCCGCAAAAGGCACGGTTGTGCTTTCCCGAGAGTCACGATCGTGCCTCTCGTAAACGAAAAAAACGTGTTTTCTGTTTTTTTCCTTCCACAAGAGGCACGGTTTTGGTTTCGCGAGAGTCACGGCCGTGCCTCTCGGAAACGAAAAAAATATGTTTTTTCCCTTCCGCGAGAGGCACGGTTTTGCTTCCGCGAGAGGCACGATTGTGCTTTCGCGAGAGTCACGGCCGTGTCTTTCGGAAACGGAAAAAAACGTATTTTCTGTTTTTTTTTGCTTCCTCGAGAGGTACTATTTTGCTTTCGCGAGAGGCACGGTTGTGCTTTCGTGAGAGTCACGGCCGTGCCTCTTGGAAAAAAAAACGCATTTTCTGTTTTTTTTTTCTTCCACGAGAGGCACTGTTTTGTTTCCGCGAGAGGCATGGTTGTGCTTTCGCGAGAGTCACGGCCGTGCCTCTCGGCTTGAAGTTCCCTTTTCTCCTGCCATGCTACAACTGATAAATATCTCTTGCATTCACCTGGTTATGACATTTTCATCTGTTTGTTGGATACATCATGAAACTCATGGTTCTTTTGTAGTGGTAGTGATACTAGCTCGCAATGATATGATTCATTCGTGTCGATGGGTTTTACCTAATTGTTGGCTATTTTGCCCAAAGTGCTCTGCTGTTTTGGACTGGTTCACTTTTCTTCCTCTCCAACACTGGCTCATTTGTGTGGATGAGTTTTAGTTAGTCTGGTCATCTTTGTTTCATTGCATGACATTGTTACAAAGGTGGGCACATCCAGTGAATACTTACTAGTGACTTTTTGCACTGATTTAACAGTCATCCAGTGAAACATGAGTTGACATGCTACTATGATGTTAAAGAAGGGCCTTTTATGATCTTTCAGTTGTGAAATTCTTTTGCACTGCAAAAAATTATATTTTTTTTGATGACTGGTGGACATATATACACTGTTGTTTTCATGTGGTTAGAAATTCTTCTTTCTCTGCTTGATAAGAACGCAAGGTGTTAATACTTAATAATCAGCCTCATTATTTGTACTATGTATGTTATAGAATAAACTCCTGAAACTCTGACATACGAAAATAGAAGCTGATAAGATCTGACCATGTTCGTTAATTCTTCAAACTGACGACTGATGTGCACTCTCTGCTGTTTTGCAATGGCCTCAAACTATGGACATTCTTAGTACTATGTATGTTATAGAACAAATTGTTAGACTCTGAGGTACCAAAATATAAGTTGATAATAGCTGACGATATTCGTCCATTCTTCAATGTGACGGCTGATGGACACTCCCTGCTGTTTTGCTATGGCTTCAAACTTTTGTACATTCTTTGTACTATGCATGTTATAGAATAAATTGTTGAACTCTGAGATACCGAAATAGAAGCTGATAATGATTGACAATATTCGTTCATTCTTCAGAGTAATGATCGAGGGGCGCATACTCTGCTGTTTTGCTGTGGTTAAAAATTCTTCTTCTATGCGTGCAATGGTCCTGAAGGAGTTCCTTCTGTCCAGCCATGCTATAGCTTATAAAGATTATGAGGTTTCCACCTGTTTGCTGGTTACAGTTTGAAACTCAAATTCCTTTTGGTTGATAACTTAAAAACTCTGATTCTGACTCACGATTGTAGGCTATTTTCACCTGTTTCAGCTAATTGTAGGATATTTTCCAATTTAGTCATCGTTGTTTTATTGGCACGTCCAGTCAATGCTTATGACTTTTCATCGCTAATCCAACACAAGTCACAACTTTAGCACTACTGTCTCAATTGTGAAATATACATTGTTATTATAAAGAAGGGATGTTATTTGGAATTTTCAGTTTTGAACTTGCATTTTGGCCAAAACCTACCCACCTCAATGTAACCAGTTCTCTATTTGTTTCATTTGATCTCATCTGGGAACGTATCTCCTCGGCAGGAATGATTTTTCATCATGTATTTCTCGATTTAAACCTATCTCTTCAGCATGAATGGTTTGATCTCATCTGGGAGAACTAAAGAGTCTCGCGTTGATTGGGCTTAGGATCCTTGTTAAATTGCATTGTTTTGGTCTCGGCTGAGTTACTAGATGGGCCTATAATGAAAGTAGCAGCTTTCTTGTGCTGTTCATGTTGACGTGAGAGCTTTCCCAGGCATGCTTTTAAACGATAGAAGACCAACTCTGAGCCCCCTAGTTTCATTTTACCCGATGTTCTGAATGATGTAACTGCTTTTTGGTACCGGCTATGAAGAACTGACCAAGAATTATATTCCTCACAATGTTGCCTTCAACTTGAGACGTTGCCTCAAAAAAAAAGGAAAATCCGGCAAAATCAAGGCCGCTTGTTTAGCTAGATTGATTTTCTATCTGTGATGAACACCCTACATGTTCTACACAAAGCTATCTTAGCAAGGTCAATTGTATTCCATTATCAAATATTGAGCAAGTACATGTAGAACAAATTATTGAATCCTTTTAATATGTGGGACACATTTAACATAAAAAAAGAAGATAAAGAAGCATAATGCGAATTGTTTGGTGAAAAGCTTCGCATAAATATTTTATATATTCTAGACTTTCCTATTTGCGTATACCTAACCATAAACTAGAATCTGTTGTGAAGATATTAACAAGACCATATCTTTTAATGATGCACACACACACACACACACACACACACACACACACACACAAACACAGATATACATAAATTAATCTAGGAAGACATGCAATTTTATGTTTTAGTATTATTTTTCTAACATTATAGAGATTTGATTCAAATATATCTTTAAGGCACAATGTACCAAATACAAAATAATGTAACTTTGATTACAAATGAGACTTGGTGTAGCGTATGTGCATTTTCAATAATATTTCTTATAATACTATCATAAATGACATTACTTAAATATTTTAGCAACATTTGATATGATTAATTATAATAATTAAATTTTACAATAGTTATAAATAAATATGAAATTTATGATAGTCACTGTGATTTTTAAATAGTTATAAATAAATATTAAATTGTATAATAAATATTGAATATCTTTTTTCTATATATCCACCATTTGTAAAATGCCCGCCGTCTGCTCCTGCACTAGCCTATAATCGTCTATGTCTGTCACTTACTATCAAACCAAACCCTGCCGCGACCATGGCAGCAAATGATAACACCAGCAACGCCACCACGTAAATCTTATCGCTGCAGCGATCCTCTCCAGGGGCGGTGCCTCTTGTCGACACATGAAACCCTCAACGCCAGTGCCTGTACTCTTTTATTTTAAGAAAATAGTCTGAATTTCAAACAAGTTATGTGATTAAAAATTCTTTATGAATAATTGTTTTATGAAATCAAAAAAAAATATTACAAAGTTTATAACATATTCAAAATTTAAAAAAATATTCATAATGAATAAAACTTTTTCAGATTTCACAAAAATGTTCCGATTCTTACAAACAATTTAATTTTAAATTCTTAGAATTCAAAAAATGTTCATAAATTTAAAAGCTGGTACAAATTGAAAAAAATATACCAACATTTAAAACCAGTTCACGAATTTATAGAATATTCATGTATTTTAAACTTTTTTATGATATTAAAAATGTTTCTCAATTTTCAAAAAATTATTTTTAAATATTTTCTTAAATTTGAAATTTATTTCAAAGTGTTAATAAGTTTTTCATTGATTTTTATAAGTTCAAAAATTTGAAATTTTTCATTAGTTTAAAAATGTTACAGCATTTCAAAAAATTCATGATTTATGAAAATAAATCGGGTTTAAGAAAATTTCCTGATTTAACAAAATGTTTATTATTTTTTATAAAATTTGAGTTTCAAAATATAAAGATGGGAAGTAGAAAAGGAGGCAAAATGAAAAATGGAAATTAAAAACAAGCGAAAAAATGACAAGACGAATGAAAACTGAAAGAAAGAAACACAGAAAAAACCGTTACAAGGAAGGTTTCAAAACCGATGGAAAGCATACACTGATAAAAGGGCAAAATGAGGTGGCCTGTGTAGCAGGGCAGCAGTCAGTGAGGGATGCGCATTTGCCGCCCAACGCAGGGAATAGATTTTCCCGTATTTTGAGTAAGAGCATTTTCCCATATCGACGCAGGGCGCACAATCTGCTGCTTTAATGTGGTTGAAAATTTTACCATATTACTGCGCATGAGTTTCAGTTAATTATAGCGTATTGCCCAGTTTGCCCCCCTTTGGTTTATAAGTGACATTTCTAAATTTTTAGGTGTTAATTGTTCATCTTATTCTTTGTAATATGTATGTTATACGGTAATAAATTACTAAACTCTTAGATGCCGAGATAGAAGATAATAGCTGATCATGTCCATTCATTCTTCAGAGTGATGAGCTGTTTGGTGTGGTTGAAAATTCTTCTTTATTCTGCTTGCAGTTGGTCTTAAATGAATTCATTCTGTCCAGCCATGCTATAATTGATAAATATTATGAGATCATCACCTATTTGCTGGACACAATTTGAAACTCAAATTTAATTTGGCTGTCTACTTAAGAACTCCGAAACCCGCTCACAATGATATACTCCGTCCGTCCCATAATATAATAGCGTTTTATATTATGGGACGGAGCGAGTAGTTTATCATTCGTGTGAATAAGTTTCAGCTAATTCTAGGCTATTTTCCAATTTAGACATTTTGTTTTACTGTCATGACATCTTTACAAAGTTGTACATGTCCAGTCAATACTTAGTCATGACTATTTGTCGTCGATGCAACAAAATTGACATGTTCATCACTTTTGTCTAAAGTGTGAAATACCCCCTTGTCTGAAAATACTTGTAGGAGAAATGGATGTATCTAGATGTATTTTAGTTCTAGATAGATCAATTTTAATCCATTTTTCCGGACGGATGAGATATATGTTATGACAAAGAAGGATATTTTTACGAACTTTCAGTTTTGGACTTAGTTTGGGCCAATACCTAACATATTAACCACAACCACCTCAACATAACCAGGTATCTATCTGCTTCATTTGATCTAAGAACGTGTTAACAATCGTACCTAAACATTCTGATCATGTATTTCTCCATTTAACCCCATCTACTTTAGCAAAAATGATTTTAACCCCATGTGGGAAAACTACAAGTGAGTCTATGTGCCGCCCGCAGCGAGACCTAGCTATGGCTTGCCTTTTCGAACACGGAACTCGGCAAAATGTGTCATGTGGCAGCAATCGGGACCAGCATACGGTAGTTACGAACATCCTTTCTCAAGAAGTCGGCAATGTTTTTCCCCATTTCAAATAAGACTACAGAAAATCTCTGTGAGCTTCTTTTGGCAGGAACTCAGCAAACGGCAGCCACCGTGACGAAGCCGTCATCCAGTGACGGGAGGTAATTCCCTAAAAAAATGGTTTTATGAGGTGAATTATAAGTCATGTCACCTCAGCGTAGATCACAAAACTTCCAATCTGTTGCTAAAATTACAGTGGATAAGAGATGTTTGGGTATAACACAGGCTTGTATTCCAACAACAGGACTCCCATAACGGCTAAGGGACCATGCTAAAGAACTTGCACGCTGATTGGATTAGCATGTCACCCATGCATGCGCCCGAACTATAAATGTTTCAGCTTAACATCCCAACAGAGATATGTATGCATATGAATGACGAAATGGAAGGGAATTCAACCTAGATATTTTTAGATAAAGGCATTTTATCCAAACGGCCGGTCTATGAAAGACCCCATGCATATTCAGTATTCCAAGGTTCAAGCAGAACAAAAGATAACTGGCTGGGGTTTCCAGCTTTAACATCAGCACTCAAGCAATCTAGAGAAACCGCCAACATGATCTCTATGCCGCATTCATCTTACGCTTCTTCGATCCAGCATCACGTTCGCCTCCGTCTTCAGCTTGGCCACTTGCGCCCGAATCATTTGCCCCTTCCACAACAACGCCCACTGCTTGAAATGAAAGAGTACACCAACGATATAGTCAGTGGGATGGATGACACAAAAACTTGCGATCAAATTTAGAACAGCAGTACTCAAAGCCACTAGACGTAACATTGACAGTTTGACACACATCGGATTGTACATAGAAGAAGTACGAACCAGCGCCTTTTTGAGAAGCAAATGTGGAAATGAGCTCCTTGAGAACCGAGGCGCTGCAGGTCCTGATTATCTGCTCCAGGCCATCTGCCGTAAAAGCTCTGTGCAAAGTCGCGTGGGCTTTAATGAACTCCAAGCAGGCCTCCTTCAACCAGTGGCACCGTCTCCGCTCAGCCACGACAATAATGCCTGCCACCGTGCGCTTGCATATCAAATTGGCAAACTTCTCTTCACAGATCAACTTCAACTTTTGGAGATCGTATCTTTCCGCAGCTTCAAGCAACTGCACGTCGTGTCTATCCCATAAACCTTGCATGTCGCCTGGCTTGCAGTGAACCAAGATGGTTGCGAAGAGCCTCCTAAGAGAACAAGGCATCGCCCACTGCTCTGCTTAAGTAAGACAGTCGTCGAGCGTGCTGTCTGCCTCGATGAGTCCCAACCTTTCAGCAGCATCTCTAAAGCTATCACAAACCAGGCCGTCCACGGTGAGCAAGTCCTGAAAGGATGTTTTTCCGGTAACATGGTTGAGCATAACACGCAGGTAATATCGCTCCCCCTCAGCAGGATTGGCAGAGACAATACGACCTATTTGGAAACGCTCCACCCGCGGCCTCCAACACTTTGTTTTCCTTTGCCACGTAAAGCTTCCCGGAAAATCTTTGTACAATATTTTCCGAGCCCAAGGGTGTTCCTGGTTAACCTTGAAATACTCCGTTAACATCGATTTCGATGCATTTTCTGACGCGACAACCTTCTTCAAGTCAGCCTGCGCATTGAATGCAACCCTGTGCATATTCGGGAGATGAAGAGGCAACTGCAAGACAGGAGGGTAATTGGCGCAAAGTGGAAAGCCAAATATCCTCCACATAGCCTCCGGAGGTGTGATCCACCTTGCGTCAACGTATCTCTTGATCTCATCAATGTTACCATTGCTGTCGGGCTGGTCGATGCTGAAAGAAGCCTTATCATGGCCCTTGTAAATGTACTTGTAAAGATATTTGAGGGCCTTTATGCTCGAGCAGACCTCAACGTTGATGTGGCAATTGAACATCCGCAGAAGGTATGGGTTATAAGGCACAACCCATCTATTGTCCAACATCTTCCCTCGGACCTTAGCACTCCTTCCATCGTCTCTACGGCGATAAACTGGGTACGAGTCCTTCCCCTGTGCTGTGTTTTCATTGAACGGCCGCGGGTATGTGCACTTGCATCCATTTTCTTGCATGCAAACATTCTTCGGGTTGAGAGCACCGCATGGGCCGTGCATCATATGTTTTACCACCATTGTACACAATTCCGGATACTTATGCTTGTCTGGGAGCTCTGTGGAAACGAGACGGTCATACTGCTCCGGGACGAGAAGCTTATACGTTGAGTCCATGATCAACAAAAAATGTGCGTGTGGGAGGCCTCTTTTTTGAAACTCGACAACATATACATATGCGACAACAACACCCAGGATGTGCTTCTTGAACAACATGTCCTTCATAGCCTCTAGTTTGCCGAAGAACACGCGAGCCACAAGATCAGGTCGGTCTTGCACCGTCTAACTAGGCAGCAACTCATTCGTTATCTCTTCCCATTTAGGATTGCAAGTCATGGTCAAGAAGATGTCTGGCTTCCCGTATGTATGGACAATTGCCATGGCATCCATATGCCTCTTCTTCATGTCGCGGTCGCCACCAGGGTATGTTCCAGGAAGAACTATTCTTACCCCAACAGCGCTTGCTCGTGTCTCCCCCGATGTGATCGCATCAACAACTCCTTTATACAAGTCGGCACGAATCTGCGTCTGGTTCTCCCTGTACCACCTCAACCGACAACTTTCAATCTTGACGTACATGTCGACGGCCCATTGCTGCAAGAGGCGTGCTCCGCAAAGTATGGGATTATAGATCGCAGGCCGTGTCTGCGGCATGTAACAGTAGTAGTCTCTGACAGAGACGCACAACCGGCTGTTGCCCTCTGCACATGATTGAGTACTATCCAAATGAGGATATAATCGACAAATAAAATATTATTTGCAGCAAAATGGGAAGCAGACGGCATACCTGCATCCTCATCATCATCGTGGACCAGTTGAGGATTTTGTACAACCTCCCAAAGAACATCACGTTTAGGTAGCTTCGGATGCCAACCTAGTTCCCCCCTTGGATAGAATAGTGGATAAGACAAAGGGTCATATGCTCCGGAGATCACACGTATACTATGCCTTTCGTTGTTATTACCACAAAGTGTTATCCTCCGGTCAAACCTTTTTGCTATGTCGCTGCCCTCAACCCAAATTGCAGCGACCTCAGATGACAACGGTCTGTTATATCTTCTTTGGTCAAGCCTTTTATCGGTGTTTAGGTCTATCCTGTAATCATCGAGGTTGTCCTTGTGTGCACCCAAACTCCTAAATTGCTGCGAGTACGGGTTTTCTTTGAGTATGTCTACTAACTTCTTCACGACATCCTGGTCTAATTGCTTGGTGGCCGCCTTATGATGAGTGAGGTTGGGTCATCATCATAAAAGTACAACTGCAGATGCTCTAGACGGGAGCTAGGCCCGAACGAATGCACATTGTGGTAGATGGTGCCGTGTGCCCGGAATGTGTACACCACAGACCTCATGTTTGTGTAGTTCTCATCAAGGCTGACGCCAAGGGTTGTGAAGGCGAAATGCCCGTTGAAGAAGCGTATGTTCTCCCGAAAATGTCTAGAGTCTGCATCCATGCTTGACCATAGCCTCATCAGCTCTGGGATTGGTTCCGGTTGTTTAAGCCTGATTTGACCATTGCGACAGTAGAAACCGTCAGTATCAGACACAAACTTTCTGGCCTGGCAGTGTTTGCAGTTTGCGTCGAGCTTCAGGATGTGTGTGGTGTCTGGGATGTTTGTGTACACAAAGTCTAATGGATCAACCTTGCTAGGTATAGCAGACGACGCGATCGCTTCCTCGTCATCCTCCAAGGTGTTATTATCGGATCCTACGTGAATTTGTTGAAACATGATGTTCGAAACATTATTAACTAAGAACTATAATTATGATAAAGATCCACGAAATATTAGTTTATAGCTTACAATACCTTCACCGCGAAACATGTAGTACTCGTCATCCATAAAGTCGGATGGTGTCGTCTCATCGCCCATGATGCAGTCTCGGAACCCATCGATGTCGTCTGCATTATCTCCCAGACGATTTTGACAATAGACAACGTCATGTCAGATGAGGGTTGAAGGGAATGAGCACAACAATGTGACAATAGAATTATCATACCATTGCTACTGCCAATGGAATTCGGCATGATCGTCGGAGGGTCACCATCAGATGAATCATCTTCAGCGCCCCGAGAGAGGGGTTTTGTCTGGGACAAGTTTGCTAGGTCTGGACGTGGGATTGCGTGGGATTCTTTGCACGGGGTGTTCTTTTTTGAAGCATAAGTTGCCTTTCTTTTAGCACTTAACTCCCCCTTCTCTTTGCTGCATGCCCTCCATTCTCGCAGCGTGTTATTTTTTCTACAAGATCGATCGTTCCGTCCTCTAGATGTTTCCGATATTTTGCTCGCCTCCGCGCATTTGATTGCTCCATTTGATCGGGAGTACCACTATGCTTCCTAGGTAATTGGTTATCATGAATGATATCTGTGCTGATTGTAGTGGTCTGAGGCAATACCGCCTCATCTTGTGACAATGACGTATAGGTGGACCTAGTTGGGTCGGCTGGTTATACAACAGCATAAAACGCTAATTAGTACTGATACAAAAGGTACCAGTATTTTATGTAGGTGATATGAGCTTGTGTTGCATGCATACTTACTAAAAATAGGTAGTAAAAAACATTAGAAATATATATAGTATCAAAAGGTAGCTGAAATGAAAAGCATTCTAACCTGAAATTGTAAGGGCAGGAATGTTATCATCTTTGTGCTTCACGGTAGTTCGCCGTTGAGCCTTTTTCTGGCTATTTTTTCAAGAAGGAGCATAGAGTGAGCTTGCACCCCATTAGTGATATCAGCGAGAGCGCTCCGTCGAACATTTTGCATACCTGATATATGGTTGCAGGTGTCATACAGACGGAATCTCAGATAATAATCATTCTGTTATGAACAAAGGGTGAATATTCAATAGACGTCTGGCATGTAATATAGAAATAGTCGTACCCGACGTGTCAACGGCAGTCATATTTTGATGGAGATGCTTGCCGTCGTGTTTACCATCTACCCCTGGAGCTTTCAGTTGTTCCTTGTTAATGTCAGCATTTTCCTTGTTCTTAAGATATGTTGTCCGCCTCCGGGCATTTATTAGCTTTTTCTTGTCATCTAGTGATAGATGCATGAAGGTGTGAGAGTACAACATGAAGTATAACACATTGTTTATATTTTAAGCCAAACAATCATACCAGATATTGAATGGTCAGGTTGACTTCCATGTTGTTCGTTTTCTGCTTCCTCCTCTTTTTTCCTCCGATACGCAGCTCACCTCTTGGCGTTTAGCTGCTCCCTTTTTTCATCAGACAACATAACTTTCTTAGATGGTCTGGAGACACTCACGACACATCCTTTAGTAATGTGCTCTGATGTTGAACCGGATTGTGGTAAATCTTGAGGAGTTGCATTCATGTTTACGTGATTTCCTCCATATATATGAGTCAAATCTAGAGCCTCTGGAACAAATCGAAAGCAAAATGATAATGTGCTTAGTATGTTAATGCACAACTGCAACACAACCTCTATAAGATAGATACGGTTCACATCGAAAGACCAATCTTGTAATACCGTTCACACTCTGTGCTACGGCTGTGGCCAACTCGTCAGTGAGATAGCTGAGAGACACAAATGTTGATGAGGTAGCCGGAGTGCCCGCTTGATGCAAAAATAACCGATAGTGATCATAACGGGTCAGTTTGCTGCTATCTGAAGAGTAGAGAGTACTCATTAAGTTTTATACTAACCTGAGTTCAGTTCGGAAGGCCGCACTACACATGTGACATCACCATTAGTGGGTTGGGGAACAACATCAACTGCGGCTTGTTCAGTGATGGACTGATCTGAAATTGGTTCATAGAAGTAAATCGACGATTTTATAATAGATGCAAACAAGGTGTGAGAGTAGTCAAAGCAGGAATGCACATTGTTTTAATTGAAAAAAAAACAACTATACCAGGTGTTGACCGATAAGCTTGTTTCTCATGATCAAGTTTCTTTGCTTCCTCTTCTTTCTTCCGCCGATAAGTAGCTCGCCTCTTGGCGTTTATTTGCTCTCTTTTTTCATCAGTTAAGATACCTTTTTTTTAGTTTGTTTGCTGGCATTCTCGAAAGATCCTGTAGTCATGTGCTCGGACGTTGGAAGGGTTTGGGATAAAACTTGAGCAGGTGACATAGTGGACATGTGTATTCCTCCATCATTAGGAGACACATCAAAATCATCTGGAACAGAACAAAAGCAACATTTGGATTGTTCTTAGACTGTTCCTGAACATCTGAAACGCAACCTCTATAAGCATGCTAAATAACCGAGATTGCCGGTTCTCCATTTCAATCTATATGTTTTTTGCTCACCTGAGTTCAGATCGAGAGCTTGATTCTCATGATCAAGTTTCTTTGCTGCCTCCTCTAACTTCCGCCGATAAGTAGCTCGCCTCTTGGCGTTTATCTGCTCCCTTTTTTCATCAGTTAAGATACCCTTTTTAGTTTGTTTGGTGACATTGTCCAAAGATCCTGTAGTCATGTGCTCGGACGTTGGAAGGGTTTGGGATATAACTTGAGCAGCTGACATAGTGGACAGGTGTATTCCTCCATCATTAGGAGACACGTCAAAATCATCTGGATCAGACCAAAAGCAATATGATATTGTTCTTAGACTGTTATTGAACATCTGAAACACAACCTCTATAAGCATGATAAACAACCGAGATTGCCGGGTCTCCTTTTCAATATGTTTTTTGCCCACCTGAGTTCAGATCGGGAGGCTGCTGATCACATGTAATATCACCATCTGTGGGTCGGGGAACAACCAGGTCTGCGGTCTGTTTAGGTATGGAGTGGCCTGGACCATGGTTCATACAAACTACTGAGATTGAAGTGATGAAATTAAGAGAACAAAATGATGAGTACTCTATCCGCACAGCCTCATACCTGGACTAAGAGGGCGATTATCAACAACGTTTGTCCCATCCATCTGATATCCAACAACTTCAGTACCCATTAGTTCATTATGAACAAAAACCGATTGTCCAGACGGTTCAAGTGTCAGCCCATCTGAGTGTCATTCATACAAGTAAGCGAGACCAATTCAATAAATAAATAGTATTAAATATTGTTAAATTGACAATCCAAATGTCATAAATGGATCCGCGCATTGGTCTCACCATCATTTGTCCAATCCAAATTATCTGAAACAACGACAATTAAGGAAATCACAATCGGGATATAGCTTGACATGTAGTTTTGTTTTGTAGTCAAAGATTTACCTCTTGGTTCACCCAATGCTGTTGTATGTTCCGCAGTTTTGCTTTGTGGATTCCCCATACTCACCTGCAAGCAAAGATCTCATAATGAAGTTGTCTACCGTCAATCATTTAATTTGTTATCCCCTTCTGGACGCGCCCAGGATCCAACTCCAGGCCTCCGTGTTGGGAGGTTTTATGTTACCAAACACCTTATTAATTGTTTGATCTATTTTGTGGTTTCATGCACTTTCGTTTGTGACCTTGGAGAGAACTTGGAGACTATGCTAACTGGACAGGCTGCTTATTGGCAGTGCAAAGTAACCTGAACAAGCCACAAAACAAAGGTCTCAAAGTAAGTAAAACCAGCACAATGTTTATGCATTCTCTGTACATCGGTATGATATGCTCATTTCCTCACTGTGAACATAGTATTCTGGACTATGAAGCTGTTTATGACCTGGTAGTCATCGCAATCAACAGCTGTATCTCTGATACATACATTCCATACCTTCATTTACTTCAACATGCTATATTTGAAAAGCCAAGCTAAATGTAACAGGTTATTTTTTATTGCAAAAATTTAATAATTATAGTGTCCCTTGCATTGCTCCAGGCTTGTGAACTTTAATAATTTCAGCTGGTTTCAGTTAAGCTAACATAGTATTTCTGCGTGTTTTTAGGACTGCCATATATTTTCGCTGATAGCAGACAATGTTTGATATAGTCACTGTTATATCTTCCTGGAAACAATATTGTGTCTTACTACCGCATCTTGAAAGTGTGCCAAATATACACACACTCTGATGAACTGGGATCTTGGTATGTTTAATGAAGTCACTGTTGCAAATTTCAGAAATTGTGCCTGCCATACCATGCTCCAGGAATTGAAGGTCGTCGGCTTGATGTATATGCATTCCAAGTAAGCACAAGCAACCAACTCAAATATGCAAATTCATAAGTGCTGTTTGGCCTACCATGCTTCAGCAAAGATAGTCACAAACGAGTATGAACTATTGTCTTTACATAGGTAATGAGCAGAAGTTGCAATACTTGGATCCTGGGCGCGTCCAGAAGGGGATCACGGCGTCACGTAGACGGGATCGCGGCCCAGTCTCCTAAAGCGATCCCACACCAGATCGCTTCGCGTCTGCTGAACCGATCCCACAGCAGATCGCCGACTCCTGAGATGTTTTTTGTACGGCCTTAAGTATGAATTATTCAGTATGAAACAATGTGTATGAACTTGCATTACTCTCACTGAAAGAGGAGCAGCGCCGGTTGAGACCCTGTGGGTGGTAAATGGGTGGCCGTCGTCGGACCGGGTTCGTGATCGCCGGCGAACGCGAACCTCGGGATCGCGGCCCCGTGTCCTCGCCGGATCCAACAGGTCGCCGCCGCCTCCTGCAAGTGCGACGGCGAAAGGATGGATCGGCCGCCTCGTGCAAGTGCGTCTGCGAAGGGATGGATCCGACGCGGTCTGGGCGTACGGGTGGATCTGGCTTGCGTTCCGGCGGCGGCGGAGTCCGATCTGTGTGAATGAGGGATGGATCCCAGGTGTTTTCGATAGGATGACGAAAATAAACCGGTATACGATGACGAAAAAAAAGCGGTGGGGGGAGTATGACGAAAAAAACCAGCGAAAATTGACCGGACGACTATTCACCAAGTCGTCCATTAGGAGTAGATACTGCTGCTAGAGGTATGTTTCTTTTTTTTCCCAATGCAGTGTTGTAATATATTTACTTGAACACTCGTTCAGGTAACTACCAATGATTCTATGTCTGAAAAATGTAACCATTGTTTTTTCGTGTCCATCTTGCCAAAGGTGCGAATGTTGGGTGTTTTCCACCACAAGTTTGCTCTTGTCCTGTCCTATTTGTATTTTCTAACCACCACATCATCTCTGTCTTATCCATTTTTCTTTTCTCCATGGCTCCATGTAGCAGCCGATGCCCAAAGCTAGCAAACCAGTAGCTGATCCACCAAACAAAAGGCACAATGTATAGTAGAACAAGTAGTACAGCGGCTAGACGTGCTTCATTTGGTGCCATCTTTAACGGAGAGCAGCAGCAGCAACTTTACTCTATTAGTAGGCCGCGTACAAGCTGACCTGTTGTTTTCCCCGACCTCTGGCCGGTTCCGCAGGACATATACAACACCTGCCCTCCATGCCATTGCAACTTCCAGCCTCGACGTCCATCGCCTTCTCTAGATCCACGCCAACTGTTCGGTCAATTGACCCAACAGAAGTGAGGTATTTTCATTTTTTTGTTCCTTTGGTGTCCCATCCAGCACTAATGTGAAAGTCTTCGTTCAGGTGCTACTCATGTTCTACACATTCTAATTGATTATATTAGCCTAGAGAATGGAGAGAAAGAGGAGATGTTGTCTTCAGCACCATACTGAACTATTGAAGCAACAGGAAGATAAACAGGAAGGTGTTGACAATCCGTCTCATTCTTTATACTATGTATGTGATGGAATAAACTGTTCATTCATTCTTTGGATAAACTCTGAGATACCAAAACAGAAGCTGGTAATAGCTGACCATGTTCATTCATTCTTCAAAGTGAGGACTGCTGGACACTCCTGTTTTGCTGTGGCCGGAATTTTTTCTCTGCCCAGAATTCATCCTGAATGAATTTCCTTTTGAGTCCGGTGCTTGCATTCATGTGGCTAATTATTGTTGAAGTGTATATGTGGATTGCCTAGCATTTCCATCAGTTCGGATTTTTGGTTGCGTTGAATAGTGCATGAAGTTTAACATCGTATCAGGGCCTAAGATCTTGAGTTCAACTCCTGGCTTTTGCAAATTATCAAAAAATTGTTGATGCCCCCCTCTGTCTCCATGTATAGGCCTCTTGAGCAATACCTATTACTTCTTGTATCACACATGAGAGGAAGGTGTTGCAGTATATATGTAGATTGTCTAGCCCTTTCCATCAGTTCGGACTTCCGATTTGTATTGGCTAGTGCATGAAGCTTAACATGGTCATGCTCATGCCCCCCTTTGTGTCCATGTATAGGCATGTTAAGCCATACCTCTAAGTCTATTCATGTGCTGACTTTCCGCATCACACGTGTGAGGGGGTCTTGAACTGTATATGTGGATTGCCTAGAAGGTTAACAGCTATATGATTTTGACTTGGTTTCTTTGGAACAGTTCTGAACTGAAGTTTTATGGGGTGGTAACATCCAGAATAACATTTGATATAGTCCCACAATGATATGGCTCATTCATGTGGACGAGTTTCAGTTAATCACAGGCTATTGCGCAGTTTGTCCTCTTTTGTTTATGAGTGACATTTCTATGTTTGTAGGTGTTAATTATTTGTCTCATTCTTTGTATGTATGTTATATAATAATAAATGGGTAAACTCTGAGATGCCAAATAGAAGCTGATAGTAGTTGACCATGTTCGTTCATTATTCAGAGTGATGAATTTTTTTCTTTTCTTCTTATAGTTGGTCCTGAATGAATTATTTCTGTCTATCTGCTATAACTGATAAATATTATGAGATTTTTCACATGTTTACTCGATATAGTTTGATACTTCAATTTATTTCAGTGTCAAACTTGAGAGGCCTCACTAGTAGAAAAACACCTATTAGTCCCGGTTCGTAAGGGCCTTTAGTCCCGGTTCATGAACCGGGACTAATGGGTCGTTACTAAAACCTCCCCCCTTTAGTCCCGGTTCTAACACGAACCGAGACAGATGGTCCTCCACGTGGCCGGTGCGCCGAGCCCAGGCAGGGGGGGCCTTTGGTCCCGGTTGGTGGCACCAATCGGGACCAAAAGGCATCCACGCGTCAGCATTCCAGTGGCT
>NC_057810.1:4331218-4336087 GCF_018294505.1 Triticum aestivum
TATATTGTGTTAGCTAGCTAATTATTAGAGAGAAGTGTCCTCTCTTATGTCCGTGCTTGGTCGACGCTACGTACTATATACATATAGCCCTCGACACGCTAGCTAGTAAGAAAATGAAGGGAACCATCGAGTACAGAAGTTCGTCATGCATACCGAGAGAAATGATCGATCGACCTCTCCTTCTTCGAGAGATTGGTCGAACAACAAGTTTACGTATCATGTACGTTTGACGCTACTGGCTACATACATGTACAATATATAAGATCTCTCAATTACAGTCCCCTAGCATTTGAAATCAACTTTCACATGGTATTCTCCGGCTTTATTGATGACGTGGTCAAGAAAGAATCCCGCCAATTCCTCTTGAATTGCTTTCATGCGATCTGGTTCTAGGAGTTCATTCCGCATCTGCCACGTCTAATTTGAAGAAGGGGGTTAATTAATACATATATATGAATGAAACTCAACAGAAATAATGGTGTAATAAAATGAAATTGTGAATATTATTAATTGCTTACGCACTTCATATTGTCTTTGAGAGTAGCCCCGCTTGTTTTTCAAAGTCACGGTGTGGATGAACTCGCACACGTAGTATCCACAGAAATTATTTCCTTGTTCCTGCCACAAGCACTTTACGAGAAATAGAGGTCAATCAAACTGATAATGAAGCATTATAAATGGCATTGATGAAAGTATAGCTATAGAATCAACGGGAGATGCGCACAACTAGCTAGCGAGTAGTACTTACTTTCGGGTATGTATATCGCAGCTCCTTCAGCAGTCCCGGAGCTTCTGCAGTGAACTGTTTCCAAACCCTGCAAGACAAAGAAAATAATAATTATTACTTGAGATATCAGGTTAAATGAATAAAAAGTTGCCGATATGGTGCGATAATGATCGATTGAACTTACTTGTTGAGCATTTCAGTCATGTCTGCATAGGTGCTGGGATCTTTCCGTCTCGAGTCTAAGACGGTTACTAGTCCACGCTCAAGCTTAATCTCCAGAAGAATATAGTGGTACCTGCGCACGCATGCATAACTCATCAATTACATTACTATAACCTCGCTCGAGTAATAAGGGAAACCGAATATGCAAACGATCAGTAACACTCACTTGCCGTTGTAAGGAAAGAGTATGGTATCTTTGTTTTGATTTTTGATCAACGATTGTAGCAAGTTGTCCTCGGCCTCTTTGACGTCCTTTTCAACCAGAAATACATCTATGATATTTGTGTTAATGAACCCAATATCATAGATTTCATTTTTTTTGCACTCGACGATCTTAAATCTGCATAATATATTGAGGATAATTAATTATAAATACATACAATGAAAGAGCCGAGCTATATATAGAGACTTAATGACAGAAATAGTACTTACAGGCAGTAGCAAAAGACCGTTAATTTATCGAGGGCCTTTTGATTGAAGAACGCGAAGAACTCCTCAAATGGAACACACAACAGATCAGTTCCAACGAGGTCGTGCTCCTCTTTAATGTGCAGATACAAACTATTCATCCCCCCAGACTCTCTACAGGTTTTCATGTACCAAGTATGGAATCTTCGCATCATCGTTGTTAGAGATTTTTTATCTTTGACGAGAGGCTTCCCATACTCGTATTTGTGTTCTTCCACCTTCATGTAATCAGGAAGTGCATCGTCAGGCAGGTAATCTTGTAGATTGCCATAACCGGCCACCATCCCCGGAACATTAGCGACGATGTTGCCGCTAGACACATTGAGCGGGGGGCACGATTGGTTTGCTTGTTCGCCGAGCTGGTCAATTTTTTTCGCAGCTGCTCGTTCTTTTGCTCTTTGATGTCTGACAGTACTTCCCGACCGCTCCGCTTGGAGATATGTCTGTTCAGTAATGCGCTCATAGTTGGTTCTCGGCGGAGACTTTGCCGGTTTCCTCAGGGCATCGAGAGTGCGCTTTGATTTCACCGGATCTACCTTCTCCTCCGGAGGTGGATGTCTCTTTGCTTTCACCCCTTCAAAGAACTCCTTCACGTGGGTCTGCACGATCGTATTGTTTTCCTCCTCGGTCCTCTCGTACGGTAACTTCTCTAGAGGCTTTAGAGGTGGACCGTATCTGTATTGCCTCTCTCCTCTTCTTGTGCTGCTAGACGGCGGATCAGACGGAGCGGCTGCGGCGTCTGTCTTCTTTCGGCTTGCTTACGAGGCGGAGGAGAAGGACTACGACGCGTCGGAGCAGCCGGGGCGGCGGCGGGTCTCTTCCGCCCTTGCTGGCGAGGCGGAGAAGGAGGAGGCTGCTGGCTGCTCGGGAGCGCCGGCGCAGGCAGAGAAGGAGACGGAGTGCCGCCACGCGCCGGAGAAGGAGGCGGAGTGCCGCCACGCGTGCCCTGATCGTCACTCGCCGGAGGAGGAGGCGGTGGAGGAGGCGGAGTGCCCTGACTCGCCGGAGGAGGAGGAGGAGGAGGCGGAGGCGTCCAGTTCGGAAGGTTGATGAGCTCCTTCCGCCATAGGCATGGAGTCTTCAGAGCAGAACCCAGCCTAGTCTCCCCTTCACCGGTAGGGTGGTCAAGCACGAGGTCCTCAAATCCCTCCATTATTTCATCCTCCATCACCTTAGCATATCCTTCTGGAATCGGCTGGCAGTGATAAGTTGTGCCGGGTCCACTAGGATAAACTTGGCCAACAGCCGCCTTGACCTTCAAATTCATCCATCGCGCCATAATGTGGCAATTTTGAGACTCCGTGATACCATCCACGGGATAGCTGGCAGGAGACGTCAAGACATGCTCCGGCTGAAGCAGCTCGGTGGAAGCCACGCTGCTTCTCCGCTGAGATGGCGGGGTAGCTTCGGGGGAAGCTTCGGCAGGTCATTTGCTGCGATCTGCTGCTTCTCATTCCTCTAGCCCCATTACCCTTTCGTGCAGCGCCTGCAGTTGGTCCTGCTCCAGTTTCTTCCTCCTCTCGTGGGTTTTGTAATCCCCTGCGTTCGGAAAACCAACCTTCCACGGAATGGAGCCTGGCGTGCCTCGTGTCCGTCCAAGGTGCTCAGGATTCCCAAGGGCCATTGTGAGCTCGTTCTTCTCCCTGTTTGGAAGGAACGTCCCTCGCTGCGCTGCATCGATATAGTGTCGAAGGTTCTTGACTGGTATTTGCAGTTGCTTGCCCGTCCACTGGCACTTCCCTGTTACAGGGTCCAAGGTTCCGCCAGCCCCGAAGAACCAAGTCCGGCAACGGTCTGGCCAGTACATTGTCTCTGGTTCGATCCCTTTTTCAAGCAGATCATGCTCAGCCTTGGACCACTTAGGCCGGGCTTTGAGGTAGCCACCTGACCCTGTGCGATGGTGAAGCTTCTTCTTCGCAGCATTTTGCTTGTTTGTCGCCGACATCTTCTTACTCTTTTCCGATGTCTTGTGGGCCACAAATGCGGGCCAGTGATCTTGATCTTCTCACATTTGCCGATGAATTCTGGTGTCTTTTCTTTCCCGACAACTGGTTCAGCTCTTTCCTCCACCTCCTCATTAGGTTTGCCATCTTCTTAAGAGCACAAGACTTGATTAATTGCTCTTTAACTGGCTTCTCCGGATCCTCCTCTGGCGGTAGGGTGAAATTTACCTTCAGCTCAGTCCAAAGATCTTCTTTCTGCATATCATTGACATAAGACACCTCGGGGTCTTCCTCCTTAGGCTTATACCATTGCTGGATGCTGATCGGGATCTTGTCCCTAACAAGAACCCCGCACTGAGCAGAAAATGCCTTCCTTGTCCGGATGGGTTCAATCGGTTCACCGTCGGGCGCGATTTCTTTGATCTCAAACTTTTCATCCGAGCTCAACTTTTTCTTTGGGCCTCGTCTCCTTACCGAAGTTGTGCTCGATCCGGAGGGCTAGAAATTATAAGGAAGAAGGACGAGAGTAAGTAATATGTGTACATATACCAAAACAATGGATGCATCAATTAACTAGTCAGCACGGGCTTAACTAATATATATATATACCTGGCCGGCCTCGGTTCGGTCACCGGAGCAGTCAGCACGGTCTCCTTCTTGTACCTCCATTGTGTCACCGGAGCCATCATGAACATAGTCCTCTTCTTGTACCAGCATTAATGGGTCGAAGCCATCATGAACATAGCCCTCTTCTTCACCCAGTCCTTCCTGACCATCGGTCTCGTTGAGAAATGACGCAACTTCATCACTTCCTTGTGCGATTATGTCCCCCAACATCGCTTCTATTTCTTCGTCTCGGGAGTGCTCCATAGTTTCTGCAAATATTTACAACATGTCAATTATTATTCAAACATGGTACAGATGGATATATATATATATTAGTGGCAAACGTAGAACTAGCTAGCTAATCACAATAAGGAATCATGTTAGTGGCCTCGACGCTGCTTCTCTAGGGTTTGGGGTCGCCTCGACACAACACTTCAAGGGTTTGGGGTGGCCTCGACGACAACGCTCTTTTAACTTGATAAATTTGGGTGGCCTCGAGAGAGTTAATTTGCCGGGTAGGGGCGCGGCGGGAGGCGGTAGGAGACCAACATCGTTTTCTCTCTAGGGTTTGGGTGTCCTCGAGAGTTTTGGTCGAGCGAGAGGGCCGAGGGGGGTGCTGCCGTTGTATAAGTTATCACGGTCGAGAGGGGGTATATATATCGACCGCCCCTCATGTCGAAGTTATCTCGAGGGGGTTATATCGACAACGACGCGACATACATATACATGGGAAAATAATGTTATCGGGGAGGGGTATCGGTACCCCCCCCCCCCTCGTGTTGAAGTTTCTTCTTTCTCCTCTATTCCTTTCTTTCTTCTTCTCCTCTTCTTTTTCTTCTTCTACCTCAAGAAAGGAAAATAATTAAGGAAAAGGAAGAAAAGAGGAAGAAGGAAGAAGGAAGA
>NC_057810.1:4336904-4368407 GCF_018294505.1 Triticum aestivum
GGCGCCGGCGTCGGGGCAGATGGCGTCGAGGGCGGCGGCGACGGCAAAGTTGAGCAGCCTGACGGCGTCAGAGGCGGCGACGACGGTGAGGTGGACCAGCCTGACGGCGTCGGAGGCGGCGGCGACGACGAGGTGGAGCAGCCTGACGGCTCGGCGGCGACGGCGACGAGGCAGAGCAGCGGGCGTCGGGCGGAGAAGAAAGGGATGGATTTTGGAGAAACTGCTAAGTGCTGCTTATATAGCAAAGCCTTTAGTCCCGGTTGGTGGCACCAACCGGGACTAATACACCCTTTAGTCCTGGCGGGAAGTGGTGGCCTTTGGTCCCGGTTGGTGGCACCAACCGGGACTAAAGGGTGGGCATTGGTACCGGTTCGTGACTCCAACCGGTACTAATGCCCCGAACCGGTACCAATGCCCCCACTTTAGTCTCGGTTAGTGCCACCAATCGGGACCACTGCCCCTGTGTTGCCCGCGTCGGGGCCAAAGTTTAGTCCCACCTCGCTAGTTGAGAGGGGCGCGCAGTGGTTTATAAGCTCCACTGCCGCACCCCTCTCGGGCTCCTCTCCACCGTAGGCTTTCGGGCCTACTTTCTAAACTTTGCCTGATGGGCCTTCTGGGCCTACTGCGGGCCTGAATCCTGGCCCATAGTAGGGTTTCATGTCGTATTCAGGCCGTGGGGGGCCAGTAGGAGGCATTTTTTTGTTTTTTTGTTTTCTTTACTTATTGTTGCTATTTTTATTTTTTTTCCAGTTTTTTTGTTTTGTTTTCTGCATTATTTATTTTCTTTTGTTTTTTGCTTTATTTTTTAATCTTTTTGCTTTTAGTTTTAGGAAAATTATAAACTTTCTGTTAGTGCCATTAGTTTTTAAATTTGAAAACACATTTTTTGTTTTTTGTTTTCTTTCTTGCTTTATTTATTTTATTTTGTTTCTACTTAGAACAAAATACTTATTGTTGCTATTTTTAATTATTACGAGGGCCGAACCATAAGACATTAAAGCATTTCAAATGAACTCTGAAAAAGTTGAAAGTTGGCATGGTATCATAAATTGACCCACATAGCATGTGCATGTACAAAACGGACAATGGTATCATCATAATAGTTGCGGGAGAAAGTTTTCACTTTTTCTTCGCTTCTGTCATTTGCTTATTGCGTCGTAACCATGGATAATCTTCATCGTTTATCAGGATGCTGGGGTCAGCCTTGACTTTAAAGGGAGGAATTTCATGAAACTTTTCATAATCTTCAGACATGCCTGTCTTGTCCTCCACTCCCACGATGTCCCTTTTTCCTGAAAGAACTATGTGGCGCTTTGGCTCATCGTATGATGTATTCGCTTCCTTATCTTTTCTCTTTCTCGGCCTGGTAGACATGTCCTTCACATAGATAACTTGTGCCACATCATTGGCTAGGACGAACGGTTCGTCAGTGTACCCAAGATTTTTCAGATCCACTGTTGTCATTCTGTACTGTGGGTCTACCTGTACCCCGCCTCCTGACAGATTGACCCATTTGCACTTAAACAAAGGGACCTTAAAATCATGTCCGTAGAAAAGTTCCCATATGTCCACTATGTAACCATAATATGTGTCCTTTCCCCTCTCGGTTGTTGCATCAAAGCGGACACCGCTGTTTTGGTTGGTGCTCTTTTGATCTTGGTCAATCGTGTAAAATGTATTCCCATTTATCTCGTATCCTTTCCAAATCAATACAGTCAAAGATGGTCCCCTGGACAACAAGTACAGCTCATCACAAACAGTATTGTCACCTCTGATACGTGCTTCCAACCAATTGCTGAAAGTCCTGATGTGTTCACATGTAATCCAGTCGTCGCACTGCTCCGGGTGTTTGGAGCGCAGACTGTTCTTGTGTTCATCGACATACGGGGTCACCAAGGTAGAGTTCTGTAGAACTATGTAGTGTGCTTGAGACCAAGAATATCGTCCCTGCATATTATTGAGTCCCTTCCAAGCGTGCCTTTTCCAGTCAGTCTCCCCTTATACCGCGATTTAGGGAGACCTATCTTCTTAAGGCCAGGAATGAAGTCAACACAAAACCCGATGACATCCTCTGTTTGATGGCCCATGGAGATGCTTCCTTCTGGCCTAGCGCGGTTACGGACATATTTCTTTAGGACTCCCATGAACCTCTCAAAGGGGTACATATTGTGTAGAAATACGGGGCCCAGAATGACAATCTCGTCAACTAGATGAATTAGGACGTGCGTCATGATATTGAAGAAGGATGGTGGGAACACCAGCTCGAAACTGACAAGACATTGCACCACATCACTCCTTAGCCTTGGTATGATTTCTGGATCGATCACCTTCTGAGAGATTGCATTGAGGAATGCACATAGCTTCACAATGGCTAATCGGACGTTTTCCGGTAGAAGCCCCCTCAATGCAACCGGAAGTAGTTGCTTCGTAATCACGTGGCAGTCATGAGACTTTAGGTTCTGAAACTTTTTCTCAGCCATATTTATTATTCCTTTTATATTCGACGAGAAGCCAGTCGGGACCTTCATACTAAGCAGGCACTCAAAGAAGATTTCCTTCTCTTCTTTGGTAAGAGCATAGCTGGCAGGACCTTCATACTGCTTTGGCGGCATGCCATCTTTTTCGTGCAAACGTTGCAGGTCCTCCCGTGCCTCAGCAGTATCTTTTGTCTTCCCATACACGCCCAAGAAGCCTAGCAGGTTCACGCAAAGGTTCTTCGTCACGTGCATCACGTCGATCGAAGAGCGGACCTCTAGGTCTTTCCAGTAGGGTAGGTCCCAAATTATAGATTTCTTCTTCCACATGGGTGCGTGTCCCCCAGCGTCACTCGGAACAGCTAGTCCGCCGGGACCCTTTCCAAAGATTATGTGTAAACCATTGACCATAGCAAGTACGTGATCACCGGTATGCATGGCAGGCTTCTTCCGGTGATCTGCCTCGCCTTTGAAGTGCTTGCCTTTCTTTCGACATTGATGGTTGGTCGGAAGAAATCGACGATGGCCCAGGTACACATTCTTCCTGCAGCTTGCCAGGTATATACTATCGGTGTCAAGTAAACAGTGCGTGCATGCGTGGTATCCCTTGTTTGTCTGTCCTGAAAGGTTACTAAGAGCGGGCCAATCGTTGATGGTCACGAACAGCAATGCCTTTAGGTTAAATTCCTCTTGTTTGTGCTCATCCCACATACGTACACCGTTTCCATTCCATAGCAATGCCTTAGGTACACATCAATGTCGTTACCGGGTTGCTTAGGGCCTTGGATGAGAACTGGCATCATAATGAACTTCCGCTTCAGGCACATCCAAGGAGGAAGGTTATACATACATAGAGTCACGGGCCAGGTGTTATGATTTCTGCTCTGCTCCCCGAAAGGATTAATGCCATCCGCGCTTAAAGCAAACCATACGTTCCTTGGCTCACTTGCAAACTCATCCCAGTACTTTCTCTCGATTTTTCTCCACTGCGACCCGTCAGGGGGTGCTCTTAACTTCCCGTCTTTCTTACGGTCCTCACTGTGCCATCGCATCAACTTAGCATGCTCTCCGTTTCTGAACAGACGTTTCAACCGTGGTATTATAGGAGCATACCACATCACCTTCGCAGGAACCCTCTTCCTGGGGGGCTCGCCGTCAACATCACCAGGGTCATCTCGTCTGATCTTATACCGTAATGCACCGCATACCGGGCATGCGTTCAGATCCTTGTACGCGCCGCGGTGGAGGATGCAGTCATTAGGGCATGCATGTATCTTCTGCACCTCCAATCCTAGAGGGCATACAACCTTCTTTGCTGCGTATGTACTGTCGGGCAATTCGTTATCCTTTGGAAGCTTCTTCTTCAATATTTTCAGTAGCTTCTCAAATCCATTGTCAGGCACAGCATTCTCTGCCTTCCACTGCAGCAATTCCAGTACGGTACCGAGCTTTGTGTTGCCATCTTCGCAATTGGGGTACAACCCTTTTTTGTGGTCCTCTAACATGCAATCGAACTTCAGCTTCTTCTTTTGACTTTCGCATTGCGTCCTTGCATCGACAATGACCCGGCGGAGATCATCATCATCGGGCACATCGTCTGGTTCCTCTTGATCTTCAGCAGCTTCGCCCGTTGCAGCATCATCGTGCACATCGTCTGGTTCCTCTTGATGTTCAGTAGCATCACCGTATTCAGGGGGCACATAGTTGTCATCGTACTCTTCGTCTTCGCCGTCTTCCATCATAACCCCTATTTCTCCGTACCTCGTCCAAACATTATAGTGTGGCATGAAACCCTTGTAAAGCAGGTGGGTGTGGAGGATTTTCCGGTCAGAATAAGACTTCGTATTCCCACATATAGGGCATGGACAACACATAAAACCATTCTGCTTGTTTGCCTCAGCCACTTTGAGAAAATCATGCACGCCCTTAATGTACTCGGAGGTGTGTCTTGAACTGTACATCCATTGCCGGTTCATCTGCGTGCATTATATATAATTAAGTGTGTCAAAAATCATTACAGAACATCATGAATAGATAATTAAGTGACCAAATTAATAGAAGTTCATCATCACATTAAAACCAAAGTACATACATAGTTCTCATCTAACAACATAAAGCTCTGCAGAGCATCTAAATTAATTAAACCATACACTGAAACTATGTAAAACATTTCAATGCGGAAACAAATGCGATCATAATCGCAACCAATGTAACAACTGATCCAACGGCATAATGATACCAAGCCTCGGTGAGGGAGTCCTGGACTAGGGGGTGTCCGGACAGCCGGACTATCATCGTCCGCCGGACTCCAAGACTACGAAGATACAAGATTGAAGACTCCGTCCCGTGTCCGGATGGGACTTTCCTTGGCGTGGAAGGCAAGCTTGGCGATACGGATATGTAGATCTCCTACCATTGTAACCGACTCTGTGTAACCCTAGCCTCCTCCGGTGTCTATATAAACCGGAGGGCTTTAGTCCATAGGACACAACATACATTACAACAATCATACCATAGGCTAGCTTTAGGGTTTAGCCTCCTTGATCTCGTGGTAGATCCACTCTTGTACTACCCATATCATCAATATTAATCAAGCAGGACGTAGGGTTTTACCTCCATCGAGAGGGCCCGAACCTGGGTAAAACATCGTGTCCCTCGTCTCCTGTTACCATCCGCCTAGACGCACAGTTCGGGACCCCCTACCTGAGATCCGCCGGTTTTGACTCCGACATTGGTGCTTTCATTGAGAGTTCCTCTGTGTCGTCACCGATAGGCTCGATGGCATCTTCAACCAACTACGCTGCCCAGGGTGAGACTTTTCTCCCCAGACAGATCTTCGTATTCGGCGGCTTCACACTGCGGGCTAATTCGCTTGGCCATCTGGAGCAGATCGAAAGCTACGCCCCTGGCCGTCAGGTCAGATTCGGAAGTCTAAACTTCACGGCCGACGTCCACGGAGACTTGATCTTCGACGGGCTCGAGCCACAGCCAAGCGCGCCGCACTGTTACGATCGGCATGATCTAGCTCTGCCGCCGAACAGTGCCTTGGTGGCCGCACACGAATCCGCTTCGGCCTTTAGTCCGGAGCCGATCACCCAGATCGAGGATCGGTGGATGGACACCACCTCGGGGGCTTCAACTTCCACGGCGATGGAGCCGAATACTAATTTTGTCCCCCGCGAAACTCATGGTTCCGAGGTGCCGGACTCCTTGCCGGACTCCGAACCTCCCATGCCCCTACCAATCGATTCGGATTGGGCGCCGGTTATGGAATTCACCGCCGCGAACATCTTCCAACACTCGCCCTTTGGCGACATCCTAAATTCGCTAAAGCATCTCTCGTTATCGGGAGAGTCCTAGCCGGTCTATGGCCAGGATGGTTGGGATACGGACGACGAAGAAATTTAGAGCCCACCCACCACCCACTTCGTAGCCACTGTCGACGATCTAACCGACATGCTAGACTACGACTCCGAAGACATCGACGCCATGGACGACGATGCCGGAGACGAACAGGAACCAGCACCTACAGGGCACTGGAAGACCACCTCGTCATACGACATATACATGGTGGACACCCCAAAAGACGGGGACGGCGAAGAAACAGCGGAGGCAGATTCTTTCAAGAAACAGCCCAAGCGCCGCCGTCAGCGGCGCCGCTCTAAATCCCGCCAGAGCAAGAATGGAGATTTCGGCACAGGAGATAATAACACCCCAGAAAGTGCCGAAGATAACCCCCTCCAGCAAGACTCAGCGCAGGAGGATACAAAAGCAAGCCCTCACGAGAGGGCGGCAGACGAAGAGGTTGAGGATTATAACTATATGCTTCCCTCCGAAGACGAGGCAAGCCTCAACGACAACGAATTCGTCGTGCCTGAGGATCCCGTCGAACAAGAGCGTTTTAAACGCAGGCTTATCACCACGGCAAACAGCCTAAAGAAAAAGCAGCAGCAGCTTCAAGCTGACCAGCACCTGCTGGCCGATCGATGGACCGAGGTCCTCGCGGCCGAAGAGTATAAACTCGAACGCCCCTCCAAAAGCTACCCAAGACGCAAGCTGTTCCCCCGATTAGAGGAGGAAGCATACATACCTCCATCACCAGCGCACGATACGGCTGACCGACCACCCTGTGGTCGTGACAGAGAGGCATCCAGGCCCCCAACCAAGACCGTACCCCGGCATCGCTCCAAAAGTACGAAGCCAAGAGGAAACGCGCCGGACTTGCGAGATATATTGGAGGACAAAGCAAGGCAATCCAGATCCATCTACGGATCACATGGGCGCCCCACGACCCACGACGAATACCGTCGCGCTGGATACAATAACCCTGGCCGGGCCGAACACAGCAGACAGCGCTCTCTCGAGCTGCGTCGTGATATTGCTCAATACAGAGGCGCCGCACACCCGCTATGCTTCACTGACAAAGTAATGGATCATCAAATCCCTGAAGGGTTTAAACCCGTAAACATCGAATCCTACGATGGCACAACAGACCCCGCCGTTTGGATCGAAGATTATCTTCTCCACATCCATATGGCCCGCGGCGACGATCTCCATGCCATCAAGTATCTCCCACTCAAGCTTAAAGGACCAGCTCGGCATTGGCTAAACAGCTTCCCCGCAGAGTCAATTGGGTGTTGGGAAGACCTGGAAGCCGCATTCCTCGACAACTTCCAGGGCACGTAGGTGCGACCACCAGACGCCGATGACCTAAGCCACATCATTCAGCAGCCAGACGAATCGGCCAGACAATTCTAGACACGGTTCTTGACAAAGAAAAACCAAATCGTCGACTGTCCGGATGCAGAGGCCCTTGCAGCCTTCAAACATAACATCCGCGACGAATGGCTAGCCCGGCACCTGGGACAGGAAAAGCCAAAATCTATGGTAGCCCTCACATCATTAATGACCCGCTTCTGCGCAGGAAAGGATAGCTGGCTAGCTCGCAGCAACAATCTGCGTAAAAATTCTGGTAGTCCGGATACTAAGGACAACAATGGCAGGTCACGTCGAAACAAAAACAAACGCCGCATTAACGGCGACGATAAGGAGGATACGGCAGTCAACGCCGGATTCCGAGGCTCTAAACCCGGTCAACGGAAGAAGCCATTCAAAAGAACCACTCCGGGTCCGTCCAATTTGGACCGAATACTCGACCGCTTATGCCAGATACATGGCACCCCTGAAAAACCAGCTAATCACACTAATAGAGATTGCTGGGTGTTCAAGCAGGCAGGTAAGTTAATTGCCAAAAACAATGACAAGGTGCTAAACAGCGACGACGAGGAAGAGACTCGATCGCCGAACAATAGAGGACAGAAGGGTTTCCTCCCTCAAGTGCGGACGGTGAACATGATTTACGCAACCCATATACCCAAGAGGGAGAGGAAGCGTGCACTAAGGGACGTCTACCCGATGGAGCCAGTCGCCCCGAAGTTCAATCCATGGTCCTCTTGTCTGATCACTTTCGATCGAAGAGACCATCCGACCAGCATACGCCATGGCGGATTCGCCGCATTGGTCTTAGACCCAATCGTCGATGGATTTCACCTCACGAGAGTCCTGATGGACGGCGGTAGTAGCCTGAACCTTCTTTATCAGGATATAGTGCGCAAGATGGGCATAGACCCCTCAAGGATTAAACCCACAAAGACAACCTTTAAAGGTGTCATACCAGGTGTGGAAGCCAACTGTACAGGCTCAGTCACACTGGAAGTGGTCTTCAGATCACCGGACAATTTCCGGAGCGAGGAGTTAATCTTCGACATAGTCCCGTTTCGCAGCGGCTATCACGCTCTGCTCGGACGAACCGCGTTTGTAAAATTCAACGCGGTGCCGCATTATGCATACCTCAAGCTCAAGATGCCAGGCCCTCGTGGAGTCATCACGATCAATGGGAATACGGAACGCTCCCTCCGAACGGAGGAACATACAGCGGCTCTCGCGGCAGAAGTACAGAGCAGCCTTCTAAGGCAATTCTCGAGTCCGGCCGTTAAACGGCCGGATACAGTAAAACGCGCCCGAAGCAATACCAACCAAGACCACCTGGCGCGATCAGAGCACGCGTAGCAATGCGGCCCCAACCCCCGCCCGCGCATGATTGCAAGAACAACCCTCCGCGTACATCATTACGCTTTGGAGAGACCATGGGCGCAGGGGAAGGGGCACGATCGCAATGGACCCAGAGTGTGGCTCGACCACACCAGGGGCTCGCAAGTGTGCCCCCTTTTTTTATTTATTATTATTTTCCTTCTTTGTGTACACAGGACTCCGTTAACCAGAGGCCCTGTCCGGCGGTGAACCTACCGAACTCATGATGCAACAGTCAGGGACGAGAGAAGGCTGCGACGAACACCCAGGTGGTCTCAATTACGAGCATTAAATTCCATTATATACACCAAGTCCGTAGCTCACCCCTGGAGGGGGACATGTTTAATTAGTCCAAATCCCTTGCTTACCGCACTATTTGTATCAGTCCGCACTCATAGCAGACCCTCTTTAATAAACAATGCAGCACTTTTCGACGGCAATTGCATTACTTTTATATATATATGTGCATTACATGACATCTTGCATCCGTACATTTCGGTACGGCCTAATACACCAGGAGCTTATGTTCCCCACACTATGGTGTGATAAGTCCGAACACTTTCATAAGTGCGGCACCCCGAACTTATAGCATTATATGAATCGGCTCCGAATCATGTCTTGGGTCAATAGTTGGGTTTGCCCGACTCCCACGTTTTGGTGCCTTACGTTCCGTTCTGTCGGCTAAGGTGGCACTGGGAGAACCACTGCGATTGCGCCCCGGTTGAGCCGGGAGAGCGCCTCAGTGGAGAAAGCTAAAACTGACTGGCATGATAAGGCGAGAGACTGGTCGCTGTTCGAGAGGTCTTTTCGGGTCCTTAAAGACTCACGCCGCTTCGAGCGAAGTTCCGGACCATGTCCGACGAAGGCGTGGATAACGCCCCGGATTCGGTCTTTCGAATACCAGGGGCTTCGCCGAAATTTAAAATTATAGAATTCTATGGCTAAGTGAGACTGTTCAAGCATTATAAGTCCGGTTGCCTTGTTCGTTGTGTTGAACGCCTCTCTAGATGGACCCAAAAATGGGAACAAGAGTGCTCCAGTTTATTCCGAACACCCCAGCACTCGTGGCTTGGGGGCTGAAGTCAACGACTTGCCATCTCTTAGATTTTATATACGGCCGCACAGAAGGTAATATTTTAAATTAAACAAGCGTTGCTTAAGGCGCACATGAACAAAGTTTCAGCGCACAGGATAATACATAGCAAGTTTACTCAAAGATTACATTTCTGGGGCACTCATCCGCAATATCGCGGGCTCCCTTCAGGACAGTTTTATAATACATTTCGGGCGTGCGATACTCCTTGCCCGGTGGCGGTGGGTCCGCGAGAAGCTTCTCCGCATCCAACCTGCCCCAATGCACCTTTGTGCGGGCAAGGGCCCGACGAGCACCTTCAATATAGGCGGAGCGCTTGATGACCTCCACCCAGGGGCATGCATCCACCAGCCGCCGCACGAGGCCAAAGTAGCTCCCAGGCATGGCCTGTCCAGGCCACAGCCGGACTATAAGGCCTTTCATGGCCTCCTCATCTACCTTGTGGAGTTCGACCAGCTGCTTCAGCTGGTCGCTTGGGGGCACCGGATGTCCGGCCTCAGCGTACTGAGACCAGAAGACTTTCTCCGTCGAGCTCCCCTCCTCGCCACGATAGAATGCGGCGGCATCGGACGCACTACGTGGCAGATCTGCAAACGCCCCTGGAGAGCTCCGAATGCGAGTAAGTGTAAGGTAGTTTATATTAACATGCTTGCTTTGCATGAAAAATGCCTTACCCGCCGCTATTTTCTTCACATCCTCAACCTCCTGAAGGGCCTTATGGGCCTCGGCCTTGGCGGCTTTGGCACTTTTGAGAGCCGAGGCAAGCTCGGACTCTCGAGTCTTGGAGTCACGCTCCAAACTCTCATGCTTCTCCATGAGAGCCTGGAGCTCTTGCCGTACTTCTGCCACCCGTGCCTCCTGCTTTTCTCGCTCGGCCCGTTCCGCGGCTGTACTGCGTTCGGCCGCGGACACAGCCTCCTTCAGGGCTGCCACCTCGTTCGTGGCCCCTGCAATACCCATATTATCCTTGTTCATTTTATTGCAACCAAAATCCTTTTCTGTAAGGTAATTATTCAAAGTGGTGTTACTCACCTTCTTTGTCCTCGAGCTGCTTCTTGGCATGGCCGAGCTCTTGGTCGGACCGCTCGAGATCCTGCTTCAACACATCGACCTCCGCCGTCAGTGCGGAAGAGGTCAGCAGCGCAGCCTGCAAACCCATATTGACATATTTTAAGCAACCCTGCGTATATCTTGTTAGATCCTCAGTCTGGTTTTTCTTTCCGAACACCGAACTGAGCATCAGGGGCTACTGTCTATGCGGTATTACATTACATAATTTTAACTTCTTACCTCAAAGCCTGTTAGAAGGCTGCTGCAGGCTTCGGTCAGCCCGCTCTTGGCAAGCTAAACCTTTTGAATCACCGCACTCATGATAGTGCGGTGTTCTTCCTCGATGGAAGCGCCTTTAAGCGCCTCCAACAAGTTATCCGGCGCCTCCGGTTAGACGGAGGTCGCCGGTGTCACGGTCTTGCCCTTCTTTCGAAGGGGCTGCCCGCCGGACTCTGGAACCACTGCGGGTTCCGATGTAGAGTCCGGCACAAAGTCCGGGAGGCATCCTGACGGCGCCTCCGGAGCCTCCTCCTGATGGGTCCCTCTTTGGGATCCCACCTCGGCGTCCTCGTTGGTGCGGGGGGTAGAGGCCGTCGGAAGTGAATCCACATCCGACGGGGCCAACGACCCGCTCGATGAAGCGGGGAGATCATCATCGGCCGGACTACGGACAGAATGCGGCATTAGAAGGACACTACGCGACACGAAAGAAGTTGCATATCAAGGATCCGGATACTTACGATCTCGCCGGACGCCTGGCCCTTAAAGGCCACTCCTCCTCGCCCACGGTGGTGTTGGCGAAACTGTCCGGGGGGATAGTCCTCCCCCTCTTGGACCCTTCGGCCTCCCCTATTGGGGAAGCCTTCCTCTTCTTCTCTCCCTCCTCCGGGAGAGAGTCCTCTTCCTCCTCCTCGTCTTCGGGGGAGGAGTCCGCCTCGTTGTCAGACGCCTGATTGCGGGAACTCTTCCGAGTCCCCGCGGCCACCTTCTTGGCCTTCTTCTCCGGCACCATGTGCGGTGCCGGAACCAGCAGCCCCGCTAAACGGGTGTCCACTGGGTCTTCTGGCATGGGAGCCAGGCTTATGAGCTGCTTGGCCTTCTCCATCCGTTCCTGTCAAAGGAAAAGAGAGGTTGAAACCCTCTCAGAATTAGTTTAATTACCACAAGTGTCCTGTAAAGGGGTCGAATCACTTACCTCATCAGCTGGATGCTGCGAGCAAAACCCGCGATCTTCCGTCGCGGATGCGGGGGCTTTGGCGCCCTTAAACAGCACCCTCCAGGCGCCTTCGTATGTCGTATCGAAGAGCCCGCTCAGCGCCTGGTGCTGTTCCGGATTGAACTCCCACAGATTGAATGCCTGTTCTTGGCATGGGAGAATCTGGCGGATGAGCATGACTTGGACCACGTCGACGAGCCTGAGCTTATTGCTCACCAGCTTCTGGATGCAGGCTCGGAGTCCCGTCAGCTCCTTTGGATTGCCCCACAGCAAGCCCTTCTCTTTCCAGGAGGTGAGCTGCGTGGGGATGCCAGATCTAAACTCGGGGGCCGCCGCCCATGTGGGTTTGCGCGGCTCGGTGATGTAGAACCACCCCGATTGCCACCCCTTGACGGAGTCCATGAAGGCCCCTTCGAGCCAAAGGACGTTGGGCAACTTACCCAACATGGCGCCTCCGCATTCCACTTGCGTGCCCTTCACAACCTTCGGCTTGACGTTGAAGGTCTTGAGCCACAGGCCGAAGTGGGGCCGGATGCAGAGGAAGGCCTCGCACACGACGATAAAAGCCGAGATGTTGAGGATGAAGTTCGGCGCCAGATCGTGGAAATCCAGGCCGTAGTAAAACATGAGCCCCCGGACGAATGGGTGGAGTGGGAAGCCCAATCCGCGGAGGAAGTGGGGGAGAAAGACAACCCTCTCATGGGGCCCAGGGGTAGGGATGAGCTGCCCCTCGTCGGGCAGCCGATGCGCGATATCGCCGGAGAGGTATCCGGCGCTGCGCAGCTTGGTGATGTGCTCCTCCTTAACGGTGGAGGCCAACCATTTGCCTCCCGCTCCGGACATATTCGGAGAAGGTCGAGGCGAGATGCGCGAGCTTGGGCGTTGGAGCTTGAGTGCGTGGAGATGGATAAGCAAAGGAGGAAGAAGGCGTAGGTGAGAAGGTAAATCCTTATCCCTTATATATAGGCGGACGAAAAACTATGCGTCCCCCACCGGCCTGGTAAAACTCGCTTATCTCCCAAGCGCCACCATCAATGGCGCGGTTGGGTTACCCACGTCCGTATTGATGAGAATCCCGGAATAAGGGGAACACGATCTCTGCTTCGACAAGACGTGCCAAGGAAACCGCTTCGCTAAACGTGCTGAGGTGGTATAGTAAAAAAACCATTCAAACAAGGGCTTGGTAGCGGCGTGATGTCATGCCGCATAATACGTCAGCAGATTGGACTGGTGTACATTTTATTCTCTCTACGGTGGAATGTGGAATTTATTTTGCAGAGCCGGACACTATCCTGGTGTTCATGATCTTCTCTGGATTATTCAAGGGAGGAACCCGCCTTGCAATGCCGAACATTATGCGCGCCGGACTTATCGTCATTGAAGCCTGGTTTAGGGGCTACTGAGGGAGTCCTGGACTAGGGGGTGTCCGGACAGCCGGACTATCATCGTCCGCCGGACTCCAAGACTATGAAGATACAAGATTGAAGACTCCGTCCCGTGTCCGGATGGGACTTTCCTTGGCGTGGAAGGCAAGCTTGGCGATACGGATATGTAGATCTCCTACCATTGTAACCGACTCTGTGTAACCCTAGCCTCCTCCGGTGTCTATATAAACCGGAGGACTTTAGTCCGTAGGACACAACATACATTACAACAATCATACCATAGGCTAGCTTTAGGGTTTAGCCTCCTTGATCTCGTGGTAGATCCACTCTTGTACTACCCATATCATCAATATTAATCAAGCAGGACGTAGGGTTTTACCTCCATCGAGAGGGCCCGAACCTGGGTAAAACATCGTGTCCCTCGTCTCCTGTTACCATCCGCCTAGACGCACAGTTCGGGACCCCCTACCCGAGATCCGCCGGTTTTGACACGGACACTCGGTATGAATGGCATATTTTCTAATCTTTCTAATCTTCAAGTGCATTGCATCCATCTTGATCTTGTGATCATCGACGACATCCGCAACATGCAACTCCAATATCATCTTCTCCTCCTCAATTTTTCTAATTTTTTCTTTCAAGAAATTGTTTTCTTCTTCAACTAAATTTAACATCTCGACAATAGGGTCGGTTGGAATTTCCGGTTCAACAACCTCCTAGATAAATCAAATCTATGTCACGTTGGTCGGCATAATTGTCATAAACAATAAATGAACCAATAGTTATGAAAAGATAATATATACCACATCCGAATCATAGATAGGACGAGGCCGACGGGGGCGGATACCAAAACCATCGCACTATATAAGATGCAATAATAAAAGTAAGAAAATTATACAAGTATCTATATAAACATACAAGTAAGAATTTATTTTTTCCTTTCAGAAAGAAGATAAGAACAAGAGGCTCACCACGGTGGTGCCGGCGACGAGATCGGCGCGGGCGATCGACGGCGGTGAAGACGGGGACGGGACGTGACGGACCGCTAAACCTAGACAAATGTTGAGGAAAATGAAGCTTGGAGGTCGAGCTTGGAGAGGAGAAAGCTTAAGTAGTGTGGCTCGGGCATTCCATCGAACACCTCGTGTGCATAGGAGGTGAGCTAGAGCACCACAAAGCTCTCCCCTCGCCAGCCACGAAAAACAGAGCACTGGGAGTGATCTGTTCGCGGGCGAGGGGTATATATAGGCAACTAATTGGTCCCGGTTGGTGGCTTGAACCGGGACTAAAAGGCAGCCTTTGGTCCCGGTTCATGCCACCAACTGGGACCAATGGTGGTGGGCCAAAAGCGGGGCCCATTGGTCCCGGTTCGTCCCACCAACCGGAACCAAAAGGTCCAGACGAACCGGGACCAATGGCCCACGTGGCCCGGCCGGCCCCCGGGGCTCACGAACCGGGTCCAATGCCCCCATTGGTCCCGGTTCTGGATTGAACCGGGACTAATGGGCTGGCCGGGCCTGGACCATTGCCCCCTTTTCTACTAGTGCCTGAAACTGGCAAAGAATGATATAGTTTATTCGTGCGGACAAGTTTCAGCTAACTGCAGGCTATTTTCCAAGTTAGTAATTTTTGTTTTATTGGCATGACATTTTAACAAAGCTCGGCAGGCCCAGTGAATACAAATGTGTTATGCTCCTGTCATTATAAAGAAGGGATTTTTTTTACGATTTTCAGTTCTGAACATACGTTTGGGTCAATACCCACCAATCTCCTAACACAGCAAGCTCGCCTAGTGCGAGGTTGCCCTTTCGATTATGAGCAGATGCATTTTTTAGTTGTAATTTTCCCTTCTTGCCGACATGTTGGACCCACAGTTCATACACATGTGTGTAGGCAAAGAAATATACAGCGAAGCTGTGCCGCGTCAGTGTAGTCAGTGTACTGTATACGTCTATTGATGGGATTAGCTCCGAATTTGCACGCTCATGCCAGGTTTTAGAACCAGTTCGATGTATTTTTCAAGTTCAGACACTGAACTAAACATCAATGATAAGTTTAAACACCATTGGTGTTATTATCTCCAAGTATACTATGAGACCCTACTTGAAACAGGCGTATGTTTTTACACCTGTTTTTACAGCTTCCTGTCTAAATGAAATGAAAAACGATGGAAGCATGTCTGTATCCTAAACCAGCCAGACACGAGCTGAGACACTAATCCAAACGGCGCCTGAGTTGTACCAGACTTAGTTGTTTTCCCGCACATTTATATCGGATCAGAGGGAGTACGCTTGATCTCATCCCGAACATATCAACCATCGGACTCCTGATCGTAACAGCTCTAAACATTTTGATCATGTATTTCTCGATTTAGTCCCATCTTCTTTGGAATCACTAATTAAAGAGTATTCTATGAGAAGATCACTCCCACCAAAGTAGGTCGCGATAAGTGTCGCACTGCATGTGCGTACTGATCACTTGTCGCAACCTGAGAGTTTTTTTTTCATAGATCGGTTTACTCAAAACCTTTTATCTCTCAAACGTGTGTCCAAATCTCGAACTATTTTCATCGTTGGATTCCTTGCATCGAGATTTCCAAAACTAGATCCCACGTGGATAGGTTTTTTTCACGGAAAAATCCAGAGGAAAACATTCGAACCAGGAGCCAAAGAAAAAATAAAAGAAAATACGTTTTCCCTTTCCGAGAGGCACGACGGTGCCTCTCGCGGAAGCAGATCGGTGCCTCCATGAGAAGCAAATCCATGTCTCTCGCGGAAGGAAAGTAAAACAGAAAATATGTTTTTTTCCTTTCCTACAGGCACGACCGTGCCTCTCGCGGAAGCAAATCCGTGCCTCCATGAGTCTTTGTTTTTTGCGGAGGAGCAAATTCGTGCCTCTCACAGAAGAAAAAAGAAAGCACGGTTTTTTTCATTTCGTACCTCTCACTGAAGCAAATCTGTGCCCACGAGAAGCAAATCCGTGCCTGTCGCAGTCGGAAAAAAAATAGCAAATATGTGCCTCTTACGGATGAAAATAAAACGTGTTTTTCCCTTTCGCAGAGATATGTGCGTGCCTCTTCCGTAAGCAAATCTGTGCCTACACGGGGAGTAAATTTGCGCCTCTCACAAAAAAAACGTGTTCTTTTGAAAAAAGAAGTTGCTGAATTTCTTTTGGCCCGAAAGCTGAGGAAAACCGAGAGGCCAAACAAAAACTGAAAAAAATCATCTAAGAGCCAAAAACACTTACAAAAAAAATAATCCAAAGGAAGCGTCCAGAACACGACTCGTGGCGGCGGCCGGAGGGCGTCAACTGGTGCGCTCCTAGACCACTCCAAATGACCCTTGGGAGAGCTCCTAAGAAGTACTCCTTAATTAGTTATTACTCTCACGTCAGCATGAATGATTTAATCCCACGTGCAAAAACTGTTGCAGCAGAAAACTAAAAAGTCTCGGTTGGCCCAACAACAAATCCAAAGGGAGCGTCCAAAATACGATTCGTGGCGGCGGCCGGAGGGCATCAACTGGTGCGCTCCTAGACCACTCCAAGTGACCCTTGGGAGAGCTCCCGAGAAGTACTCCTTAATTAGTTATTACTCTTACATCAGCATGAATGATTTAATCCCACGTGTAAAAACTGTTGCAGCACAAAACTAAAAAGTCTCGGTTGGCCCAACAACGACGCTGAATTATGTTGGGCTTAGGATCCTTATCATCATATTTGCATTGGTTGGATGGGCTTAGTTAGTAGATGGGCCTAGAATGAAAGCAACAATTTCCCCTCTAGTTCATGTTTCATGTGATGGGAGCTCCTACTGGACGCTCCTTGCGTCAAATTGGTGTCGCAACGCAAGGGAGGCAGCCTGACTGGGCCGGCCCATCTAGTTGTACCGCGTGAGAAAAAAGGGAAGCAAATAATGAGCCAGGCGCGATGCCGGGAATCGAACTGGCGACCAAACGACTGCGACTGCGTCCTCCTTGCCAATCAAGCTGACTAGCGTTTTATGTACTTTAACATTGCGTAACTAAATGAACTTAGGACGCCCGTACAACAAGCCAAATCTACTTCGAACACAAAACCTTTTTCTTCAAAAACAAAACGTGAATTTTTTTATCAAACATGAACATTATTAGTTCTATTTACAAAGTTTTAGAAAACTCAAACATTTTTCAACACACAAACAAATTTTCGAGATGCGAACATATTTTTTAGAACGGAAACATTTTTTAAACTACCCAAAAAACTGAATAGAACAATTTTTCAAATTTCAAAACAAAATTTGGAAACACAAACAACTTTTGCACGTGAACATTTTTTGAAAGCCCAGAACAAAATTTGAAGAAATGAACATTTTTTAAAAATTTGAAAAAACAATTGGAAACGAAATCTTTTTTGAACCGAACAAAACTTCTAAATATGAACATTTTTTGAAATTTGCAAACAAATTTTGGAACGGGAACATTTTTTCAAACTCCCAAACAAATTTATGGAATTTACGAACATTTTTACAATTTGTGAACCAAACTGGAAAACATGAATATTTTATAAATTCATGAACAAATTTGGAAAGCTGGAACACTTTTTGAAATTCCTAAACATTTTTTGAATGCAAACAAAATTTGGAAACATGGAAAATTTTGAAATAGGAACATTTATTGAAACTCACGAACAAAAATTGAAAAAAAACATTTTTCTTAAATTTGCGAACAAATTTTGCGAAGTTGTGAAATTTTGAAATAAAAAACATAAAGAAAAGAAACAGAGAACAAATTTCGAAGCCCGAACAAATTTTTTGATGCATGAACCTTTCTTGAATCTTGAGAACAAATTTTCAAATAGAGAGCAATTTTAAAAAAAATCCTAACAAAGTTGCAAGTGTCAATTTTTTTAATAAATGAACAAAAAAAATTGAAATCCGGTACATTTTCTGAATTTCGAAAGTTTTGAACTTTTTGTGTAATGAGAAAATTTTCTGAATTTGAGAACATTGTTTCGAAAGCTGAACATTTTTTGGAAACATGAACAAAACTTGAATATTTTGAAAAAAGTATGGAAATAAGAGAAGAAAAGAAAAAGAAATAAAATACCAAACAAATAAAATTTGTTGAAAAGATACATTAACTTGAAAACGAAAACTAAAAGAAGAAACAAAAAACAAAAAAAGGAAAAAGAAAAAAACTGAAACAGATAATGTAAAAAAGAAAAACAAATATAAAAACCGAAAAAAAAAACGGTTCAGGGAACCTCCTAAAAGGTATCCAAAACAGGTGGTAACCGCAACTGGGCTGGCCCAAATCGTCCCGGGAGTGTGCGGAGCCTCGTCAATTCGCCGCAAAATGCGGCGAATAGGGTTTTCCTCATGTGACAGCTTCATCAACAGTAACTTTTAACACAGACGCACACTCACCTCTAAGAACGCGCGCACACATACCCTACCTTCGGAAGACTGAACTGGCATATCATCTTGAGATTTACGAAGTCAGCGTAGGCGCCTCGTCGTCAACAGGAGCGTCTCCTCTCACTGAAAGCGCATCGTCGAAAATCTTGAAATAAATCTAGGAGTAATGCGAGCACGAAGACATGAACCCTGATGGGGTGGGCATACCATTGTCTCTCTGACCATCCCACCACAGATTGGTTGATTTTTCTCTTCTTTTGACGCAAGTGTAACTGCCTTTTGGTACTGGCTATGAAGAACTGACCAACAATTATAGTCCGCACAACATTACCTCCACCTGGAGATGTCGCCTCCAAGAATGGAAAATCCTAGCTCAAAATCAAGGCTGCTTGTTTAGCTAGATTGGTAGTATCTCTAATGAACACCCTACATGTTCTACACAAAGCTGTATTAGCTACATCGACTGTAATTGATTATCAAATATAGAGCAACTACATGTAACAACGTATTATAATCTTTTATAACATTTGAAACAAAAGAATAAATCATCATGTTAATGATTTGATACCAAGCTCCTCCTAAATATTTTAAATGTTTCTAGATATTCTATTTGCATATACCTAATAATAAACTAGAAACTATTGTCAAGATATTTATGAGACCATATGTTTAAAGGATAAACACATACATATATACTCTATAGTCATGTAAGTATGACAAATTAATCTATGAACCCATGCAACTTTATGTTTCAGTATCTTACCCACAGTATAGTGATTTGGTTCAATTGTATTTTAAGGCACGATGTAATCAAATGCAAAATCATGTAACTTTCATTCCAAATATGATTTAAATTTAGTACTGGGCACATGTAATTTTTAATGATAGATATTAAAACAATATCATAAATAATATTATTACTAAAATTTTAACAACGTGTGATCTGACTAATTATCATATTTATATTTAAAAAAATATTTTGTATGGCTCTTATTTATAAAAAGCTTATAAATAAGTATAGAAGTCTAACAGTTGGTCAAAGTACAAACAAAATGTTAAAAATGACAGGTTGCAAAACCAGTCTTCGGATATTAGTGAACATGGGTTGGTACGGCACGAGGAAGTTTTTAAGCGTGTTTTGTTGTATTAAATTCAGAAGATAACTCTTCAAGCACTGCTTCCCTTCCTCATTTTTAGGTGTTTCTCCTTCATGAGATAAGGGTCGGCTATATCGACATCAAAAATATTCTTCCTTTTTATCTTAATGGCTTGAAAAAAACGCTCATAGCCTCATTAGGCAAGTTTCAAGACTATAGAATCTGAACATATAGAACATCTCTTTAAAATCTACATATATTTTGTCCCTGCTGAATTTTTCAAACAAAGTATATACCTTTGGCACCTTCGCAGTGTATTGTGTTGGGTTAATAATCGATCCTTGCTTATTATTGGCTAGCTCAGGTGCTCGTACACATTGTCTGGTAGCATTTTTAGACACGGGATATAGACAGGTGCTTTTGGGTTCATATGCCAAGTACTTCTTCGATGCCTCCTTTACAGGTGGTCTACCATTTGTACTTGTGGTGAAAGAAGTTTTTGCCTTACTATTCATTTTCATAGCATTTAGATGCGTGTTTCTTTTTTTCACCGTTTGGACAAAAGCGGACGGACAAGACATCGCTTTTTGGGCCACCAAATTCTTGAGTGTTGTTGGAGTAAACTTTGTTTTTTTGCAAGGTTGCGTCTCGGGATGGGCTGGCGGCGTCTCCTCATCTGCTGCATAATTATGATTTTGTGGTTCTTCAAGCATGTGCTCTTCGTGCACATCCTTAGCCGATACGGGGTTGCAAAGACCTAGAGGATGTTGGGAGATGGTGATCGTGTTGCAATGCCGGGGATGCTTGGAGACGGTGTTTTGTTTGGGGACGGCTTTTCCATTATGATATGCATTGCAGGCCACTTGAGGTAACCATCAAAGCATGCATTCCGCAAGGGGATATGGTCATCACCTTCTTCTATAAATGTTCTGTGGCAGAATCGAATTGTGCTATTGTGGGAACACGTTAAGCAAAGAAACCTTCCGCATGTTCTCATCCAATTTGTTGTTGTGCATGACATTTCCTATAAAGACTAGCTTTTGCTACCTCCAACAAGTCACCGCTAGTACTCACTCAAGCTAGGAGAGTGCAAGGAAATTCTTCATCCAACGAATGTGGTGACCCACCATGACCATGCATGACACTAATGACCGAGGGGCTTCTGATCTTTGTGGGAGCAAGGGACGGCACCGTATCAACCATTTCTAGCATATTTGTCAACCTTTTGGACTAAATATGCTTCCGAACCTCTGCCATAAAATCAGGTAAGACTTCCTTTAACCTTTCGTTCACTAACTGATCTATATTGTCTCTGCCCCTTCTTTCTTTTCCGACTTAGTCATCGTTTCCTTGGGGGATAGTAGGCATCCCAGAAAGTACTACCGGAACCGAGCTTACGGCATTATGTGGGCTCTCTCTTCCTTTGGACGGCATACAGAATTGGGTCGGATGACCACCTTGGGGCATCTAGCGACTCTTTAGAGCTTGGTTTGTTTTGGGTAAAATTTGCCTACATGAACAAACTAATATCATTTAGAAACTGCTCCTAAACATATATATGATGGAAAGCATGGTTGTATAGGCTAATTACGTACTGCTCTTTCGGCCGCCTTCGCAACCACAGGGTCCTCGTAGTAGTAGAATCTGGTTTCTTTATGAAGCAATGCTAGAGATCGAAAATACATTTTGGCACACGGATCCAAGATATTACTAAAGGGTGTCTGTTGACCTTGTGAAGAAAACATATCATCATGCTTATCCCAGATTGGCTGCTTAACTTCACAACCACGGGTGCCTAGACTGTGATTCCCTACAATTTGGCCTCGGAGCTGCGCAAACTTTTCTTTGTCCTATTTGTATGTATCCGAGTCTCGGTAATGAAGAAACTCCTTCCATTCCTCATTGGTAGTACTAGGATATAGCTTTTTGATATCCTCTAAATTACACCAATCGTCTAGTAGCTTATATGCACGGTATCTATTACTATTCGAGGCCTTAGTGAACACACGCATGGCACTCTGCAAGTGCATTGGCTCGGTCGTTGAACTTGAAAATATCTCTCATCTTTCCTAATAGGAGGTTTGGCCATGGCTTGTTTTTAGGTCCCCTTAAGCATCTAACGTTGATGCCACAGTTTTCACAGGCGATGACACCTAGGACGTTACCCCATTTCGTTGCGTTCTTGATCGGACTAACGGGTCTCCCCTCTTTGTTAATCCGTTTCATTAAGTAAGTATCCCCATTTTCTTTGCAGACAATGCAAGAATTTCACAGTAATCGGTCCATCATCATGTAGTCTTCCTTTGAAAACCACACCATAACCACCCTTTCCAAGTTCATGATTGCCAGAAGATGTTATCTTCATTATATTTTCCAGATAAAAGGCATTTTACCCAAGAGACCCGCTTCGGTACAACCCCCCTCCTAAAACGTATAAAGGGTAATATAGTAATTTCACAAGTCGTACTTACTTTTGTATGTACGGTGGTGGGTAGCCCGCTGGACGTAAACGTACAGAAGACCACCGATTGGGCTGGCCCATTAAGGTAGCATATAGCAGCGCTTCAAAAATGAAACCAAGCCGGCAAGAGTTCGAACAAGGGACCTCCAGACTTCGACCAACGGGGTACAACGGGGCAGCGCGAAACCTTAATAATAACATCATGGAGAATATTTTTAAAAACTTCCAACGCAAAATATTTTTTTGGAACAAAACGTGATTTTTTTGTGAATCCCAAACACTTTTCAGATTTTTTGAACAAATATATAAAGTGAAACATTTTTTAAAAATCATGAAGATTTTTGAAACGCAAATGTTTTTTAAACCGCAACATTTTTCTAATTCCAAATTATTATGGAAACACAAACAATTTTTGGAACGTGAATTTTTTTTGCAACTCCAGAAAATAAATGGAAAAACAACAAACATTTTTGTAATTGCGAACAATTTTTGTAACAGAAGCATAAGACCATCATTTTTTGAAATTTTTGGGAAAATTATGAAAACGGAAACATTGATTGAAATTCAAAACAAATTATAATACATGAAAAAAAATTGGAATCCCAATCATTTCTCTAACAGTTGTGAAATTTTTGAATAAACACATTTTGAAGAATTTTTGGAAAACACGTACATTTGCTGAAATTCCTGACTTTTTCTTTGAGACAATGCAAGAATTTCACAGTAATCGGTCCATCATCATGTAGTCTTCCTTTGAAAACCACACCATAACCACCCTTTCCAAGTTCATGATTGCCAGAAGATGTTATCTTCATTATATTTTTCAGATAAAAGGCATTTTACCCAAACGGACGGTCTACCAAAGACCCCATGCATGCATATTCAGTATTCCAACATTCAACCAGAACAAAAGATAAGATGCTTTGCTGGGGTTTCCAGCTTCAACATCAGCTCTAAGGCAAACTAGAGAAACCCAGCATGATCTCTAGGCCTCATCCGTCCTGCGCCTCTTGGATCCAGCATCTCCGGCTTCAGCTTAGCCAACTGCGCCTGGTGGCAACTGATGCAAATGAAAGAGTGCAGAAAAGATATATTTAGTGGGATGCATGACACACAAACTTGCAATCAGAGTTAGAACAGTAAGTACTCAAAGCCACTGAACGATTGACACATGCATGGACAGTGACCCTGCCATATCTAGGGTCGGATTGGTACTATATGTCTATATACAAGAAGTACGAACCTGCACCGTCTTTGGAAGCAAATGAGGAAATGAGCTCTTCGAGAACGGCGGGGCTGCAGGTCCTGATTATCTGCTCCAGGCCATCCGCCGTAAAAGCTTTGTGCAAACTGGTGTGAGTTTTGATGAACTCCAAGCAGGCCTCCTTCAACCAGCGGCACCGTCTCCGCTCAGCCACGACAATAACGTCTGCAACCCTCTTCTCACATATCAGATTGGCAAACTTCTCTTCACAGACCAACTTCAACTTTTTGAGATCATATTTCTCTGCAGCTTCAAGCAACTGCAGCAGCCATGTTGCATGCTTTTCACCTTTGTCACTATTCATAAACCCAATAGGCATTGCATCCTCAAAGACAGGCATTCCGTCAGTGTAGATGAAAGTAAGCAAGCCAGCAAAGACATTTGCTTCAATGCCATCTATATTCACAACACTTGGTGCAAGTGCAACAGCGCCCTCACTAATGGCGCCACCATAGAGTTGTGTCTTGAAGACAGTAGATCTGGCTGCAAGCACACAGCGGTGTGCAGCTAACTTTTTGCCGCCAACTTGAAATGTAATGTCGGCACCTTCCTTGCTTAGGAGCAGGTCGCCAAAATGGGTTGGCAAGTCGGACGGTGGCAATTTAATGAACGGACGAGCATGCTCCTCCTCCTCTTCCTCATCGCTCTCGTCATCCTTCTTGTCAAGGACAACAACATCACACCGTAGTACGAAGCTGTCATTCTTGAGATGGCTTGATCTTTCGAAAGCCTCCCTTGTCACAAATCTTCCTGGCTGATCACTAAGACTGCAGCCATAATAGAAGTAACATGGTTGGCTTTGACAGATGAGGTTTGGCACTCGCAACTCAGGTTGGTCAATGAAACTGAAGACAACGTGAGCCTGGACATAGTTCCTGAGATATTCGTCCTGGGAAAGGAAAAGCGAGATAAACTCTTGGTCATTCTCGCCATAGCCATTAGGGTAGTAGCGGACCTTCCAGCGACGGTCTCCAACGATGAAAGGACGAGACTGGATCCACTTCCCGTTGGGAGTTGTCTCTTTGGTGCGGGAGTAGCCTTCGACAACGAGCAAGTGGTACCCGCTGTCGGCGCCGCAGTTGAAGACGGACTCGGTGGAGGCGCACAGCCTGCCGTCGGCGATGAGAGACACGCCAGCGAAAGCCATGCCTCACAAACCTCCCGTATGTAGTAGAGCTGCGAGAATCATATATGCATAGGATCTGAGATGTGAATCGCATGATATATGAGATGGAGTACACGGTGATGTCTGCATGCACTTACTGATCCAAGAATGGAGGGATCGCCGGCCGGGGTGGGAGAGGATGAGACGAGCCGGTGGAGGAAACGGCGAGAGTGAGGTTCAGGGAGAGGAGACGGCGAGGGTGAATTGCTGATTGCTGAGAGAGGCCCATTTATATAAATCACAAGCACGACCTCTCCCTCTCCTTTTTTCAACCTCGTTGTGTTCAAACGTAGTAATTAATCCAGCAGCGGCCATTCGTCTCCTCGAGAGCTGAAACACGCCCAAGTTAATTACTCTACGTTAATGCTGGCTTTACAGAGGAGATCATCCTACGAGGCTCTATCTTAATCCTAAAAGTTAATATTCAAAATCCAGCCGTCAACAATATCAACCCACAAAAAATACCCGAGGCCTCATGCCGGCGACACAAACTCCACCAACAGCTACTAACCCTATGATAAAAGACAAACTCAAAACAAAAAGTACACAACCTTTATGTTACGCTTGCAAGAAAGAATCATCGCGCGTGCGCCAATGAAGACGAGTCGAACCCAGTGTTGATCTTGGGATTCTCATCCTCAAAGCCAAGCTTCGATCCAACACCTTTAGCACGGACACAACGGGCGCGCGTCGACATAACCTGATTAGAGATCTTTTGTTTCCACTCGAGTTCGCAAACTCATCGTTGACGCCATCTCTACCATCATCCCATGTCCAGCTACTGTTGCCTCAATAACCGAATACCTTTGGAGAAGATACTAGAAGGAAAAGACGTATCATACCGCCTTGCTTTCAGTGACTGTCGTCGCACCATTTTTGATCGAGCAGCAACAAGAAAAACATGCCAACCAAACCAGAGCCACCATATAGTACCTGCTGAGAGCATGCATGACTTGACGTCCCTGCATGAGACGTCATACATAGAACTCGCTGGCTTTGAAAGAGGCGCATGTGTCAGCTCTCGAGTGTTTCCTCTCTTGTAAGAATGGTTGGGTAACTCTCAAGTGTAAGAGTGAATTAACCCAGCATAAGTATTTCCCTCGATTGAGAACCAATGTTTATCAAACTAATAGGGATTTCTTCTGTAACCCAAATCCTCGGTACCTGCACAACCAACACAAAACAATCTTACTCCAACATTTCAAAAGGTTGTCAACCTTCTTGAGCAAGAGGTAATGTTTCCAACACAAGGTTTGCTATGAAGTGGAAGTCATGGTTGTATGTGGGCAACATGGTAGGCTTAAACATCTGGAAGGTAACAAGACAACGAGAGCATCTAAAATCTAGCAAGCAGAGTTAGTAATTATATCAAGGGTAACCATCATCCTTGCCTGAATGCCAATTCAACTTGGTGAGAAGGGGGATTCATAAATTGCCGGCGCGCCATCAGTTACGTTTGAGATGGATTCATTTCGTCTTTGCGTTCAAACTGGTACTGCACTGCTACTGCATGTGTGCGTGCCTGCACGTTTCACCTCATTGGAATTACGGTCGCCCACACGGCAAATGCCACCACGCCGGCCATCGCGAGCGGAGCCATGGACGCCCATATCGATTCCCATTGTTATACTTCATGTAACCCTTGGAGCCAATCTCGTAGCCAATGAACATCAGGGGACTGCTCCTGTCGTCAAGTTTCTTCAGCTAGAGCGCGCAATCTTGATGTGTCCCACACTGCTGAAGATGCGGAGCAAGCGCACATCTGGTTTCAGAAATAAATGCTTATTTTTAATGACTTATTACAATTCAGAAATAAAAAGAAAAATAATAAATATAGCAGAAAAGAAAAAAAACTATATAAAAAACTACTCAAAAATACATAGAAGAAAAAACAGTTGTGATTAACTTAACTAAAAAATGAGCATAGATGCTTATTTTTAATGACTTATTACAATTCAGAAATAAATAGAAGAAAAAATAGTTGTGATTAACTTATCTAAAAAAATGAGAATAGATGCTTATTTTTAATGACTTATTACAACTCAGAAATAAAAAGAAAAAAACTATATAAAAAACTACTTAGAAATGAGCATAGATGCGCTTATAGGGAAAATTAGACCTAAATTCATAATAAATTTCTACTAACTTCAGAGAAATTCAATATGAATTTAGGTCAAATTTCCTGTATAAGGGCATCTATTTTCACTTTGAGAGCGGCTTAACAAGGCAGAGAGGGAGAGGCTTATAAACCGGTGTGAGCCCCCTTCGATTGGCGAGGTGGGACTAAACTCTGGCCGCAACGAGGACCAACACTTTAGTCCCGGTTGGTGGTATGAACCGGGACTAAAGGGAAGCCTTTGGTCCCGGTTCGAGCCACCAACCGGGACCAATGGTGGTGGCCCAGGAGTGAGGCCCATTGGTCCCGGTTTGTCCCGCCAACCGGAACCAATAGGTCCAGACGAACCGGGACCAATAACCCACGTGGCCCGGCCGGCCCCCGGGGCTAACGAACCGGGTCCAATGCCACCATTGGTCCCGGTTCTGGATTGAACCGGGACTAATGGGCTGACCTGGCCAGGACCATTGCCCCCTTTTCTACTAGTGTCATCCAGGCATGCCTGGAGGTGGCCCATGACCACCTCGACCGTGAGCGTGGCTGGATTGAGGAGCATCTCAACGGAGAAGGCAATCTGCATGAACCGGCCGTGTGGGAATGACAGCGAGAAAGTAGATGATCAGCCTGCTTTGCCGCCGGTACCCGGGCCCTGGCAACACCATCGTTGAATGAAGCGTTGCCTCTAGCTTTGGAACGTCACCAACTCACGCTAGGGAAATAGGCATTGTCCTAGGCCAAACAAAGTTTTACATAAACTGGTATTAACAAAATTATTTTGTAGAATCGGTTTTGCTAAAAAAATTGCTAAAAAACCGTTTACAGAAAACTCATCACTAATTCTGTGTATCCAAACAACCACTAAGTGATGAAACTCAACGTGCACCTAACACCTAACACCTAAGAGAAAAACAGAGATACGGAGGGACCCGGGGTTTAGAGACCTGCATCAAGTCAATTTGGACCGTTTGTTTTTGTGGTTGGACGGCCCAGATAAGGCAATACTACATCAAATTTCTGGTAGTATAGTGGGTAGTTAGGGGCATTTCAGGTAGTTCGTTGTTTTATCAATCTCAGACTTCCTGGAGACAGGTGGTTGTTCCTATAATGATTGGGACGAGCCGGTGATGCCATCCCTGTTCCCACCTGAGAGGCGGATGCACCTGATTCGCGAGGTGCTGCTGCACTTCACATGCTGGCTCTGGTCGAGAGATATGCGCCGCCTGCGTCGTCCCGTTCATCGACTGGCTGAGCTCCGCCGCGTCGATACGGCGTGACCTCGACAATGCTACCCAATACTTTTCGACAATACACGCGTAATAGGTAGCTTGATCAGTTCCGTCAGGATAAGGGGAAGACAAATGTACACAGCTAGCGTCCAAGCAGACTGCTAATTCATGCGAGCCAAAGCAAAGCGTCGCGTGCAATCATGGGATTGATTCCCTAGTCTTGGTGAAGCTCCCGTGGGCTGCTTTGAGATCGTTTCTTAATCGCGTGGGCTGATTAAAAAATGATCCTTTGCTTAGTGGCTCCCGCACATTGTTTACGTTGGAGGGGATTCGAATATAGCAGCACATGTCTCGCAGCAAAGACCCATCCAACGCAGTGTTTTATATTTGGATTCCGGATGCACCAGCCTCTTAACCACGTGGCTTCAACTTGACTGTCTTTTTGCTGATTAAGAAATGATCATTGGCTTAATGATCATTGATTAAGAAATGCCCCATGTGAATGTTTTTCTTTTATTTTAGACTTCTAACTGTAGTTTGTTTGTCCTTTAACCTAGCATACCAAACTGATTCAACGAAATATCAACATGTGCTTTCGCTATAGCTTATTCGTCCGAGTTGCATGGTTGCTCAAAACGCACGTGTTCCTGCATTATCTCTATTAATTCCTTAGTTTAATGCAAGTTGCATTTCTTTGAAGAGAAGTTCACCTACCAATGAACAAAACTTTAGTTTTCTTTCACACCGTTAACCGGCCGCATGCGCCTATCGAGGCCAAGTCATGGGAAGCAAGCACTAAACCGTACGTGCTAATTAATTATATTTTCCTCTGCTATATAACTAACTCCACAAGTCACTTGTAGCAGATACGCCGTTTCTCGCTTGAAACCATGGTGATCAATTTCATTTGCTGGCCAAGTACCAAACTGGCATGGATCTTGGCGCTGCTGCTCAACCTGGTCATGATGATTCAAGTCCACGGCCAGCCTCCTTCTTCTGGTAACACAACACATATCCTCTTAGCTTTTCAGTTGTAGATCCTACAGTCCTTTAAGCTATGCTCCATCTGCAATGCATACAGTACAGTTGTGTTTACTTGAGCATGCGATTATTATCAGCTTTACAGTAATTTGAACATCCATACATTATTATTAGCTTCTGAGTAGCCAGTGCACAGCTAGTGATCTTGCATCAATCAATCCCAAACCGTTGGATGTTGGAGCACATGAAATTGATATATATTCTCCATTGTATAGGGTTCATAAGCATCGACTGTGGATTGAGAAACAGAAGTTCCTACAACGACAGCTCCACCGGGCTACGATTCAATCCTGACAGTGGATTTGTCGAGGGTGGCATGAGAAAACAGATTTCTCAAGAGTTTATGGCTGATGCCGAAAATGAGCAACAAAAAACCCTGAGGAGCTTTCCTGACGGCTCAAGGAATTGCTATACGCTGCCATCCACAATGGGTAAGAAGTATCTATGGAGAGCCACATTTACTTATGGCAACTATGATGGGTTGAACAAGACTCTGGATGGGTCACTCTTTCTGTTTGGGCTCCATCTCGGCGTTAATTTCTGGGATATGGTGAACTTGACAAACTTCAACCCAATGGCTGCGGGATGGAGTGAAGTGCTCACCGTTGCTCCGAGCAACTCCATGTCTGTCTGCTTGGTAAACTTCGGTTCAGGGATTCCCTTCATATCCTCGTTGGAGCTAAGGCCACTCGAAGATACGATGTACCCTTTTGTCAATACTTCTGTTTCAATCAACCTTATTGATCGAGTCAGATATGGCAACATCACCGACTTAATCACAAGGTGAGATGAGGGGTCCCGTCCGTCCATAATAATTTTGGAGTAGATCTAAGTTGTGCCTACCAATGGTTTTCTATTCAATTTGCTAGCTTAATCCATAAAGTGTTTGCTCCTTTTTTCCTTTATCCTACAATTGCTTCTAACAAAAGCTAATACAAGTAAATCTTAAGGTGATGAGTAGTCAGGGTTGCTAAATCCCGTACAAATTGCAAGTAAATGCCAAACTGTACCGTGCTAGCTATTTATCTGTCTTTTTTGTGTCCTTGTGTTTGATTAAGGTATCCAACGGACAACTATGACCGCATTTGGTACAATCACACCACAGACTACCCCTGGATGAACCTCAATACTACCAATAAAGTGGAGACCCTCCCTGGCAATAACTTCTTCAACATACCGTCGGTCATCATGCAGAATGCCTTGACTTTAGACATGAACTACTCCGGGATGATTATCTCCTCAACACCACATCCCAATGTAGACACTAAGAGCCGGCAGATTCTCCCAATCTTTCACTTTGCCGAGATCAATGGGAGTAACCCGAACAGGAGGTTCGACATCTACAGCGCCGGCGAATTGCTGTTCTCAGACTTCTCCCCTTCACGATTCCAGGTGGACAGCATGCACCAAAACGGACGGTTCTTGCGCAACCCAAATGCAACCTTTCTCCTGAACAACACGGGCAGCTCGACACTCCCGCCGTTGATCAACGCGTACGAGCTATACTTCCTCGTTCGGATGGATAACCTCACTACTGACTCAAAAGATGGTAAGCTGATGTATATACTGCACGTTCATGACACACTTATCATTTAGTACGTATATGACAGATTCACGTGATCGTGATGCAATTTATTCAGTTGCTTGAATAGCACCTCCAGCTGCATGCACATGTTTATAAAGAAATGTTAATGAGCGGGATACCACTATGTAGGCCCCCAAAGATTCTCGACTCCATTTGGTATTGTCACGATTCGCATTAAAGTAGTAGAAACAAGTTCATCAGCCGGTGGGCTCACTAGTTGAGTAAACCGGAATATAAAGGTCAAATTGCCAATGAGCCATGGCCAAGACCATAGTTGAGGAATGAATTCATACACTTTATTCAATTATATGAAAAGATAAATACTTGCATCTGAAATAACTTTGCAAATTGTTAATATGACCTGCCACTTAGGCTGTTGGAGATGCTTCGGCTAGGGAAAGGGGAGAGATGGGAGAAGTTAGGGTAACTTCCAGTATACTTCATTCATGGTAGGTATCTCCTTGTATACACGGAGACACCCTGAGGAAATCCAAACCTTGAAAACTAACCTCTATCTTTCGAAGTCCAATCTCGAAATGGAAAGGATGCCCTCATATAACACAACTACTTAAGTTAATGTTTTCATCTTTTTAATACATATAAGCCCTATAACCAACATATACATGTTTTTTATTTCGGGTTCATATTTTTCTGTCTTTTTCCTATTGTAGTCAATTACATGAAAGAAGTCAAGAACCACTACAATTTGACACGGGTAAACTGGAATGGAGATCCATGCTCCCCAAGAGAATATTCCTGGGAAGGTTTGACTTGCGACTACTCAGAGAGCAACCAGAATCCAAGGATTGTTTCAATGTAAGAACATAATACCATATACATTTGAA
>NC_057810.1:4368673-4390219 GCF_018294505.1 Triticum aestivum
TGTGTGTCTCCAGATATATATTGTTATGTATAATATTTCACTATACAGACACTTGGTCATGTTTCTTACCGGCTAAGATCTTTATAACACAGATAATTTATTTGAAAAGAAGAACATGTAATTTATTATAAACCTTGACCACAGAAATAAGCTTACATAATCTTGAAAATATATGTCAGCTCGATGAAATCACTAGATTCATAGAACTTGTTGTAACATGAGTTGCTTTCGCAGAAATCTCTCTGCGAGTGGATTGAAAGGTGAATTAGCCGTATCATTGATGAACATGGTATCACTAGAATACATGTAAGTGGTACTTACCACAATTTTATGATATGCTACACACTTATTGCGATTATGTTGGCATATTTTTGACCCCAAGCACAAAAACTATATAGGGATTTATCACACAACAATTTGACGGGAGCTATTCCAGACTATCAACTAAAGTCACTCAAAATTCTGTAAGTCTGAATGCATATTTGGTTGATGATATTGATTTCACGTGAATAATTTTAAAAATTATTTTCCAGCAACTTGTCAAACAACCAGCTCGTTGGGCCAATCCCTGATTCTATTCTTCGAAGATTTCAGGCTGGTTTGCTTGAATTAAGGTTTGACGTGCTGTATTGTGCAATTCATTGATATATTTATATTTCTGATCAAGCTGAAAACACACCAATAGGCTCAACCCAAGGTTCATTATCACCGAAATAATGGGCATTTAGAAACAATAGTTGCAAACATTATATAAATTATTGGTAGAAACACATTGTGTTTCTTTGGCGTGCCTTCCCAAACAAGAGCTACACATGCTCACTTTCTACTTGTGCAGCAACACACTTCCATAGCTCAACCAGCTATATGCATAAACTCTTGTCAAATGCAACTATGTTGTGTGGCACCCAATTAGTGTGCCACAAAATAGTCATACTTTTGTGGTTCTTATTTATCCAAATGTACCCAAGTAGCATATACTAGCATCTAGTAACTACAAAATGATTTATCATTTGCGAGCCTTCAACATGAGAGGAAGATAATGACCTACTCATAATGGGATGCGATTTGAAAACCATGCAGTCTGTTAATTTAGAGGTTGGATGTCCTTATAAGAACTATTAGAGGGTTAGTCATGCTAGAAAAGGGAGGTATGTTACAATCATAATTTAGTAGAGCCGTTGTAGCTAATATGTTTGAGAGATTATTTATTGATATGTTGTGAATTTGTGTCACAAGATTGGAAGGCAACCCCATATGCTCAAAAGTCAAAGATACATACTGCTCAAATAAGAAGAAGAACGCCATACAAACAATGGTTATTGTAGTGACGGTTCCTGTGGTACTGGTATCCCTCCTAGTATTGATGTGCATAATCTGGAATTTATGCTGGAAAGGTAAAATATAACTTTTACGCTCTAAAATCCCCTTTCATTGCTGCAACAAAAATAGGTAGACATGAAACAACAAATTCATACCTAAACTTTCATGTAAACGTAACTTCTTGACTATGCAGGGAAGTCAGACCATGAGGATTATGCCATGTATGAACAGGAAACTTCCCTACATGTTGACATCAGACGATTCACATATGTAGAGCTCAAGCTCATAACAAATGACTTCCAATCAATCATTGGAAAAGGAGGTTTTGGTATTGTTTATCATGGCAAACTGGAAAATGGTGATGAAGTAGCCGTTAAGGTGTTGATGGAAACATCAATAGAGGACTCAACAGACTTCCTCCCTGAGGTATAAGACGAAACTAACATGGTCAAATCATGGATTCTTCAATAGACAATATACAATAAATCAGCAAGATAAATATACCCTTTATAGAGTCCATACGTAATAAATGCAATTGGCTTGTATGTTCGGTAACTATATATATTCTTACAGGTACAAACCTTGTCCAAAGTTCATCACAAGAATCTTGTGACTTTGAAAGGATATTGCCAAAACAAGAAGTGCCTCGCTCTCATTTATGACTTCATGTCAAGAGGGAATCTTCAACAGCTCATAAGAGGATGTTTGTTTATTAATTTATACCTTTTATTAATGTTTATATCAAACATTGTTGACTTGTTAGGTTGTATTTAAATTTGTATAGATGTTGTGTGTGATCTAAATCAATAAATTTTAACCTTCGGCGAAACCTAAAATCAGTGAAATCTAAAATGTAGGTTGACAAATTCAGGGTTTTAATTCCTCCAGAACAAAAAACCAAAACAGACACCTTGAGCACATGGTCTAATTAACCCTTGGGATACAAGTACTTCTCAAATTATATGAATATATGGTGTTTTGTAGAGTAATATAAAAAATCATAGGAATGTCCATAAGTAAATGCATTTGAGTTGCCTAGACTGTTATTGTTACTCCGAGTAAATGCATTTGAGTTGGTGGACCTAATTTACTATGTATATATAGATGATATAGTAAGAAGTAAGGCCTTAGATGCACATTCTTGAAGTCACAACCATGGAATGTTCAATTAATTGTCCATAGATATGTGGCTAACAAACTGAGGAAAGCATAGTTACACTCGTAGAGTCATAACCATGACATGATGGAATTATAAGCATCTTTCGAAGCCAGAAAGAAAGAAATCAACTCTAGAGGAAAATTTTAAACTAATAATGTAATAGTTGGTTCTCTTCTTAATTTGATTTGGATATAACAAAAACTCCCACAAAGAGAAGGAAAAGCATCAGCCGCCTCTCGAATATCAAAGCTCAGTTTTATCCAGGTTTAAGATCTTAATACATCAATTGGTTCCATGCTCAACCATTAAGGCAGTGTGCATAATTTGTTAGCTTGAATATATGTGCAACATGATAACAATAATAGTAATAATTGTGGTGGTGGTGGTGGTGGTGGTGGTAGTAGTAGTAGTTGTGGTTGTAGTGGTGGTAGAAGTAGTAGTAGTAGTAATAATGGTAGTAGTACCAATAATAATAACATATATTTATGTGCTATGCACATATCAAGGAACTTTTAATAATCTCGTATGTCTTGATGCAGGAGATGACTATAGTTTGAATTGGGAACAACGACTTCATATTGCACTTGATGCTGCACAAGGTCCATATTTCAATTATTATTTTTGTTTCATGTATTGTATGTATGTATGCTTGTTTTGACTAAGTATGAACTTGAATAAACTATAGGGCTGGAGTATCTACATGAGTCATGCACCCCATCAATAGTTCACAGAGATGTAAAGACCCCCAACATCCTTCTAGACAAGAATCTGGTGGGGATAATATCTGATTTTGGGCTTTCCCGCGCTTTTAATGATGCTCACACACACATATCTACTGTTGCTGCTGGCACTCTTGGCTACCTCGACCCCGAGTACCATGCAACTTTCCAACTCACAGTCAAGACAGATGTTTATAGCTTTGGCATCGTGCTTTTGGAGATCATCACTGGCCAGCCCCCAGTATTGATGGAGCCTCAAACCTTTCATCTACCAAACTGGGTACGCCATAAGATTGCCATGGGCAATATTCATGACATCGTGGACAAGAGATTGTTGGATCAGTACGATGCTTTTTCACTGCAGAGTGTGGTAAACCTTGCCATGAACTGTGTTGAAAACACAGCCATCAATAGGCCGACCATGACCGAGGTTGTCTCAAGGCTCAAAGAGTTGTTGCCAGTAGTTTCAAGCGAAAATCAGTCTGTTTCTGCTTCAACTAGTAGTATGAACCCCATGGATGCTGAAATTCGAAGGCAATTTCAGTTGACGATTTCTAGAGAAAGCAACGAGGAGTACTCCTTCAAGTCTAGTTATGCCGGTGGGATGTCGGAATTAATCCATTTATCTGGACGGTGAAAGGGAAACTCATATTGAGTTATTGTTGCATCTGGTTAGTCAAAGTTTGGTAATCTGATCAAATGTGTCCTTGTTTGTTATTCATAAACTGCAATCGATTCATTTTATGTTTCTGGCACGTCTGTGGTGTTTCTCTTTCTATTCTGTTCTTGTGAGAAGTATGCTACTTAGTTGGAGTAATTATCCAGTACCCACGCATTGAGTCCCAGAACCAATCCTAAACAAGTGGTCTTCTCAAGCGTTGCTGATTTATAATTCTTCTTATTTATCCCTAATATCTCACGCAGTGTGTGCTATAAGATAAAAAATAGATGCTCCTTCTACCAAAACCTATGAACATATTCCGAGTCACAAAATTATACGCGATGGAGTTGCGCTATTTGCGAGTTCGAACCTGAGCTGTGAAGAGGCCGATCCTGTTCATGGTCGCCGGCCGCCCCACGGAAGTTCCTCGACTCGTGCGCCGCCCGCTGGAGCGCCTCATCCTCCTCTGCATTGAACACAAACTGTTGTGGCTGCACGTACCGAGCGGGAGTTGCGCGTGTAGGACTGTAGGCCCTAGGCCGGTATCAACAGCCCATAACCCCTCTGTGTGTCCCTTGTCCAGTAGTCTTATTTTATCTCACACATAGCTGCATTCCCTCAAAAATAAAATCTCATGGCTGCAGGTTATAACAGTATACATAGCTGCTATTATGAATTGCCTGAGATGTTTATCCCTCTTGATGCACCCTTCTTGATTGCGCGGTAGTTGCTTTTATTACGGTGATCTCTCACTTAAAATATCAAGTAGTTAGTGTTCTCCCAAGTGCAGCACCGTCACAACATCTATCCTTTCGGGGTGCGCCATGGATGCATGGGTACGAACGATTGGAGAAATGTAAGGCGGGTGAGGTCAGACCTCGCAGCAAGATCACTTGGTTGTCTTGACGTTCATGGCAGGATCGTCCTGAGCTCGGAACACACGCATCGAAAGATGAACAAGAGTCACATGGAGATGTGATCGGCAAGTTGGCCTACCAATTGAAATCCTCGTCATGAGATGATGATTCTATGACGTTGAATTGATATTTGGATCTTGAATCACTCAAAATCAATTTTTGAGAGATATTGATTTGAGTGGGAGCACACTTTAGAATAAAAATGTTTATTCACTAGTGCAAATTTCATTATAAACAAAGTCTAAGTGAAACTTGTGTTTTCCATTGTAGATCAAATGGCTCGCAACACCGCGTTCAACTTAGGCCCGATGTTAGAGAAAGAGAAGTTAGCTACGACTGGAAACAACTATGCGGGTTGGGTCCGTAACCTAAGGATTGTCCTCAGGAGCGCTAAGAAATTGTATGTGCTTGAAACTGCTCTTCCAGCTAAACCGGCGACAGAGGCCCCGGAAGATGAACAAAATGTCTGGGCCACTAAGGATGATGATCACAACTTAGTGCAGTGCCTCATGCTAGCTTGCATGAGTACAGGGCTTCAAAAACATTTTGAATTCCATAAACCCCGTGATATGATCCGGGAATTGGATGATCTGTACAAGGAAACCGCAAAGTCTGAACGATATGATATCATGAAGGTTTTGATGGATTGCAAGATGGCTGAGGGTAGTTCAGTTGGCGAACACGTGGTCAAAATGATTGGCTATTCTGAAAGGCTTAAAGCCCTGGAATTTCCACTTCCACCTGGCCATATGATGGACATGTTGCTTTCTTCACTCCCCCCGTCTTACGACGGTTTTGTCATGAACTACAACATGACAGGGATGGAGAAGACACCGGAAGAGGTGCTCGCCATGCTGAAAACTACAGAGGGAGGACTGCGGAAAAATCACAAGCAAGTGTTGCTTGTGAATAAAACCGCCAGTTTCAAAAAGAAGAAAGGCAAGCCAAAGAAGGGCAAGGGCACCGGTAAGACCGGCTCCCAAAGCAACTCTAAGGGTGGAGCCAAGAATGAAACTGAGTGCTTCTACTGCAAGGGCACAGGACACTGGAAGAGAAACTGCAAGAAGTATCTGGAAGATAAGAAGACCGGGAAAACCGAAAAAGGTATAATTGTTATACAAGTTAATGTCATTGACGTTTTTCTTGCTAGCGAAAATTCTAAGTCTTGGGTATTTGATACCGGATCGGTTGCTCACATTTGTAACTCGATACAGGGGCTTCAGAAGGTGCGCAAGCTGGCAAAGAATGAAGTCGTAATGCGCGTCGGGAACGGCACTGGGATCGCCGCTCAAGCCGTCGGCATTATGCCTCTACATCTCCCTTCAGGATTTATCTTAGAACTAAGTAACTGTTATTTTGTTCCACTGTTGTGTAGAAACATTATCTCCGGATCATGTTTAGTACACGATGGGTATTCGTACAAGTCTGAGAACAATGGTTGTTCACTTTATTGTAAGGATATGTTTTATGGATTTGCACCCATTGTTGGGAGCCTTTTCATACTAAATCTTGAATGTGAAAATGATGTCTTTAACGTGAATGCCAAACGCCTTAAGAAGGCTGATACCACCACCACTTACTTGTGGCACTATCGGCTTGGCCACATCGGAAAGAAACGCATGCAAAGACTCCAGAGAGATGGAGTTTTACCGTCCTTTGATTTTGAATCATTTGACACATGGGAAGCTTGTCTGATGGGGAAAATGACCAAGACGCCGTTCACGGGTCATCCTGAACGGGCGGGTGAATTATTGGAAATAATACATAGTGATGTATGTGGTCCAATGAGCACAGCCGCACGGGGTGGGTATTTCTACTTCGTGACTTTTGCTGATGATTTAAGTCGGTATGGCTATATCTACTTAATGAAGCATAAGTCGGAAACCTTTGAAAAGTTCAAAGAATTTCAGAATAAGGTAGAAAATCATCGTAACAAAAAGATTAAGTTTCCGCGGTCTGATCGCGGAGGCGAATATCTTAGTCATGAGTTTGGCCAACATCTGAGTGACCGTGGAATCGTTTCACAGCTTACGCCTCCCGGAACTCCACAGAGAAACGGAGTATCGGAAAGACGTAACCGAACCCTGTTGGACATGGTAAGGTCGACGGTGTCTCTTACAGATCTGCCGATATCTTTTTGGGGTCACGCACTAGAAACTATCGCTTATACATTAAACAGAGCACCGTCTAAGTCTGTTAAGACGACACCACATGAGATGTGGAATGGGAAGAAACCCAGTTTGTCGCATCTTAAAATTTAGGCGTGTGAGGTACATGTAAAACGTTTACAACCTACCAAACTCGATCCCAGATCAGACAAGTGTAACTTTGTAGGTTATCCAAAAGAAACAATTGGGTATTCCTTCTACCTACCCTCCGAGCACAAAGTGCTTGTTGCGAAAAGCGGAGTCTTTCTTGAGAAAGAATTTCTCGCCAAAGAATTAAGTGGGAGGACAGTACAACTTGATGAGATTAGTGAATCTTCGGTAACTGTTGATATGGCTAAGGAACCGGAAGAAATTCCGCTAATTATCCCTGCAACTGAGCCGGAAGTTGTCGCATATGATGCGGAGACTTCAGACAATGTTGTAACTGAACCACGCAGATCAAGTAGGGCTATCTAGCCACCTGAATGGTTTCATAACGAAATCTTCATTCTTGAAGACGATGAACCTGCGCACTACAAGGAAGCGATGGCGGGGCCCAGCTCAAAAGAATGGCACAAAGCCATGAGATCCGAAATGGAATCCATGTACGAAAACCAAGTTTGGAACTTGGAAGAACTTCCAGAAGGCGTAAAGCCGATTGGTTGTAAATGGATTTTCAAAAGAAAGACGGGCACGGATGGTAACATTACTATCCACAAAGCTAGACTTGTTGCGAAAGGGTTCACACAAGTTCCAGGAGTGGACTACGACGAGACTTTCTCGCCCGTAGCTATGCTTAGGTCTGTTTGGATATTGCTAGCAATTGCTGCTTATTTCGACTATGAAATATGGCAGATGGATGTCAAAACGGCTTTCCTAAATGGAAACCTCAAAGAGGATGTATACATGATACAGCCAGAAGGTTTTGTCATTCATGAGGATGCTGGAAAGGTATGCAAACTTCAGAAAGCCATTTATGGTCTGAAGCAAGCGTCAAGGAGCTGGAACATTCGTTTTGATGAAGTGGTCAAAGAATTTGGCTTCATCAGGAATGACGAAGAATCTTGTGTTTACAAGAAGTTTAGTGGGAGCGCAAAAGAATTTCTAATCTTGTATGTGGATGACATATTGTTGATTGGAAATGACGTGAATTTTCTTAGCGAAATAAAAGACTCATTGAAAAAGAGGTTTTCAATGAAATACTTAGGTGAAGCGGCATATGTATTGGGCATCAGAATCTATAGAGATAGATCAAAACGCCTGATAGCGCTTAGCCAAAGCACGTACATTGACAAGGTGTTGAAAAGGTTCAACATGGAGAACTCCAAGAAAGGCCTACTCCCCATGTCACCTGGCACAGTGCTTTGCAAGAATCAGAGTCCTCGGACTCTCTATGAGCGAGTGCAAATGAATGATGTTCCATATGCCTCGGCAGTTGGTTCTATTATGTATGCCATGCTATGTACAAGACCGGACGTTTCCTATGCGCTAAGTGTTAGCAGCCGGTACCAAAGTGATCCAGGGTTGGAACATTGGGCCGCAGTCAAGGGTATTCTTAAGTACCTCAGAAGGACCGAGGATTTACTCCTTGTGTATGGAGGTGATGAAGAGCTCATTGTAAGTGGTTACACTGATGCAGGCTTCATGACTGACCCAGATGACTTCAAATCTCAATCAGGCTATGTTTTCATATTGAATGGCGGCGCAGTTGATTGGAAAAGTTCCAAACAAAAGACTGTGGCGGATTCTACGACGGAGGCAGAATATGTTGCTGCTTCAGGAGCCTCCAAGGAGGCGGTATGGATCACGCAATTTCTTGAAGACCTTGGTGTGGTTCCTAGTGCCCAGGACCCGGTGGAGATCTATTGTGATAATAGTGGCACCGTGGCTCAGGCAAGGGAGCCAAGTTCGCACCATAAGACAAGACATATTCAACGTAAATATAAACTCATTCGACATCATGTCGAAGAGGGTTTAGTGAAAGTACGCAAAATTCACACGGATCTGAATGTGTCAGACCCGATGACGAAGCCTCTACCACGAGCAAAGCATGAGCAACACCGGATAGCCATTGGTGTTAGGGTAGCCATGTAACTGGATTATGACTTTAGTGCAAGTGGGAGTCTGTAGGAGATATGGCCTAGAGGCAGTAATATCAGTTATTTTGTATCTCCAAAGTTTGTAATGAATGTTTAGCTTCCATGCTATAACTGCAATGATTCTCGAGTCTGCAATATCCACGAGGCTCGAAGGAAAACTCATGTGCACGTGTGGTATACTAAACGGTAAAATGTATTCCTAGTCTTGCCTCTAAGACTGGCTCATGTATTGCATGATGATCATGTTTTCCTGATCATGGGGCATGTCTATGCTGGCAATTATGAGGGCACGATGTTGGTAGAACATTTGTGTTGAATCGACCCATTTTGATGTTATGCTATGAGATACATCCGTCACAAGTTAATGGTTAATAACACGGAGAAGTTAATGTTTGCATAATTCCTTAGACCATGAGAGTATCGAGTTCCTTCATACTTGCTTCGTGAACTTTGGGGTTTGTTAAATATCATCCGTAACTGGGTGGCTATTACGGCGGCTTACGGGTTCACGGAAAAGTATAGCAAGTAACAAGATAGCTCAAGATTGGGATTGGCTCCTTCGACGATGGAGAGATATACTCGGGCCCTCTCGATGTAACGGTATCCATCATCGTCTGGCCAGACACATTGTGATTTGATCACTGGGATGCTGGAACACGGAAACGAGAAAAGAGAACAAAACCGGTAACGAGGTAACTTGCATGGTGGACAAATTGTTGATCCACAGGAATGCACTAAATCTCACCTCGGGTGTTTGTGACATATCGTGAAACAAAAGGAATAGCTCACTGCAACGGGAGGTTCACTCGAATATTCATTCGTGTGGGTATAGGGGTCAATATGGGTGTCCACGGCTCCGATGTTGATCATTGATCGGAAGGGGTTCCGGGTCATGTCTACACTTCACCGAACCTATAGGGTCACTCGCTTAAGGGTCATCTATCTGTTGAATACTAGACAGGGAGTCTGAGAGAAAATCACCGAAAAAGTTTCGGACACCGGAAAAGTTTCGGACAGCGGAATCGTACCGCAGAGAGAGGTCATCGGATGAGTTTCGATGATATCGAAAAGTTGTTTCGGAATATACCATTAAGTCAAATTGGTTTCGGCAAATGCCTGATAATTCTTGGAGGGTGCCAGAATCATTCTGGAAGCTTTTTGGAATTTTCTGAGATAAAAACCGGAAATGTTCCGGAGCTGCCAGAGCCACTTCAGATGCGTTTCGCAGATGAAAATCACTAAAACCGGAATTGTTTCGGAACGCGTTGAAAATTATTATGGTGGGTATTGGAAATGTTCTAAGCCCACATAAATATTTTCAGTTCGAACGGACGCTGAAAAATGTCGTCGTGAATAGTGAAAGTGCTTTTTGGGATATTTATGTGGAGCCACCTTTTTGGACTTGGTCAAAGTTCTAGAAGGTAGTGGCTTACAAGGGAAGGAACCCCATTTGGGGGGGCACCCTAGGGGTGGCTGGCCATGGGTGGTGGAGCTCCTTGGAGCTCCACATGGCATCCCATTTTACCTTAACACCCTCATGTGTGACCTAATGCATGGGGTTTTTTGGTAAAAATATGGAGGCACACTACCCCTTGGCTTTCCTATAAATAGAGGAGGTGAGAAATGCCATCTCTTCATCCCTTGCTCTCATACACATGCCATTCATTATCTGGCTTCTTCTCTCCCTCCCACGAAAAGAGTTTCGTAGAGCCGTAAGGCTGTCTGGGTTCCGGCAGGAACTAGTTCTGGACGGCGAAGCACTGCCGGATAGCAGACACCGTATGTGTGCAACCCCATAGAGAGATTGTAGTTTTCGATCTTTTGCCCGGGGGGCTGTTCGAGTGTCCTCCCGAAGGGCTGTTCGAGTCTCCGTCCGAATTTCGAGGGTCCTCCCGAAGGGCTGTCCGCGACATCGTCGGGGGGACTGTCCGACCGCCTCCCGAGGGGCTGTCCGGAGAGGGAGTACATCCTCGCGGTTGGGAGGTTGTAAATCCTAGCTGCGGGGATCTGCACCGACGATCTACACCGACTCTTCTTCCGCTGCGTTTCGAGTCGGTACGGATCAGATCAAACCTTGTATGCAGTCTCCATAGTGGTCCTGGGCGTGCTCGCTATACCGAAAATTTTCGTTTTCCATTGCGTTCCCCTACATCTGGAAGGTAACGAGATAACGAGAGCATCGAGAATCTTGCAAGCAGAGTTAGTAATTGTATCAAGGGTAATGATCATCCTTGCCTGCCCAATTCAACCAGGTGAGAAAGGAGGATTCCTGAATTGCCGGCGCACCGAGTTAATTATGTTACCGCGGGCTTTATAGTTTCCAAGCAGACCATCCGCCGGTTAATTATGATTAATGTGCGTTTAGAGTTCCGAGGAGGCCATCGGTTCCGTTTGAGATGGATTCACACCGGTGCTACTGCATGCTTGCGTTCCTGGGCGTGTCGTCTCCTCGAAGGTGAGAGACCATCTCCAATGGGCAATGGCAATGAACGATGAAAAAATACGGACATGCCAAAAAACACACACACACACACACACTCATGTTTAGGTTATTTTTGGCAAAAAAATAACACTCTAGATACCCTATTCGTATTTTTTTACAAAAAGGAGGACAGTCATATATATTATTAATTATTCAAAATCCAGTAGTAGTCAACAACATCAACCCACGGAAAATATCCGAGGCCTCATGCCGGCGACACAAACTCCACCAACAGCTACTAACCCTATGATAAAACACAAACTCAAAACAAAAAGTACACAACCTCTAGGTTACGCTTGCAAGAGAGAATCATCGCACGTGCGCCAATGAAGATGAGTCGAACCCAATGTTGATCTCGGGATTCTCATCCTTAAAGCCAAGCTTCGATCGAACAACTCTAGCACGGACAAAACAGGCGCGCGTCAACGTGTAGCCTGATTAGAAATCTTGTCTTTTCCGCTCGAGTGCGCAAACTCATCGTTGAAGGCGTCTCTACCATCATCCCTTGTCCGGCTACTGCCGAGTCGATAGCCACATACCTCTGGAGAAATACTGGAAGACAAAGACGTATCATATCACCTTGCCTATCGTGACTGCCGTCGCACCACTTTTGATCCAGCAGCAATAGGAAAAACATGACACCTCCATCAGACCCACCATATAGTACCTGCTGATAGCATGCATGACCTGATGTCCCTGCATGAGACGTCATATGTAGCACCCGCTGGCTCCGACAGAGGCGCATGTGTCAGCTGTCGAGTGTTTGCTCTCTCGTAAGAGTGGTTGGGTAACCCTCAAGTGTAAGAGTGAATTAACCCAACATAAGTATTTCCCTTGATTGAGAACTAATGTTTATCAAACTAATAGGGATTTCTTATGTAACCCAATTCCTCCATACCTGCACAACCAACACAAAACAATCTTACCCGAACATTTCGAAAGGTAGTCAAGCTTCTTGAGAGAGAGGTAATGTTTCCAACACAAGGTTTGCTATGATGTGGAAGTCATGGTTGTATGCGGGCAACATGGTAGGCTTAGATATCTGGAAGGTAACGAGACAACGAGAGCATCGAAAATCTAGCAAGCAGAGTTAGTAATTATATCAAGGGTAACCATCATCCGTGCCTGGATGCCAATTCAACTTGGTGAGAAGGGGCATTCCTGAATTGCCGGCGCGCTGAGTTTTTTTTTGAGAGGTAAACAACTTTATTTCTCAAATAATAGCGAGGTCGTTTACAATTTGGTGAGAAACAAAGTCGGGTACCACATCATCCCACACACTAGATGATCTAGACGTAAGAGCATTTTTTGCTATGGCATCAGCAACAGCATTAGCTTCTCTACAGCAATGGATCACCTCCAATTTGGAGAACTCAGCCCCCAACTGCTTACACTCCATGTATATAGACACATCATGGCCTAAGTAAACCTCCTGGTTAATGATCTCCACCGCATTTGAGCTATCTGATTCCAGAATAATGGAGTTGCATCCAATATTTGCTGCCAAGATCAGACCATTACGAAGAGCGACCAGTTTCCACCGAGTCAACTGAGCTAACATGCGATATAAACCAAGATGCTGCTGCTATGTACTCTCCTTTGTCATCGCGCGCTACTGCCCCTGTGGCTCCGGACAAGTTCTTTGAGTAGAAGGCTGCATCAACATTTATTTTTACACTCCCTCTTACCGGTTTTTTCCACATATGATCACGTTGCCGGGCTTGTAGTTTTGGTGTTTCAGCCCGCACAAAGTTAGTGGTCAGAACCTTGATCGATATTCCCGTACGTTCCGGCGATCTGATCTCTTCTCCTTTTACATGTTGCCTTCGTTGCCACCATATGTACCAGTTACCCACCGCCATGAGCTCCGCCAAGGGGAGGTCGCCCACCATAGCCTGGCGTCTCATGAGAACCTCCATGGTAATTGCACCTGATCGGTCCACCGCGACGGCGCGTTCTACTTCTTCCTTTACCCCAAGCTGTGTCCATACATCCAGGGCTCTTTGGCATGTAAACAAGCAATGCTGGGAATCCTCCATACCTACTACACAAATCGGGAATTGTGCTGATGTTGGTATGTGTCTTCCTGCCAATGTGCCTCAACACGGTAGGACGCCCCTGAGAACTTTCCAGGCAAAGTGTTTTATTTTCCCAGGAATCCGCATCCTCCAGATATGTTTCCAAATATCATTTTCACGATGACTTCCCTGCCTATCCGTCCTGTTCCACTGTTTTCCATATTGGTGAGCGAACTCAACATGGTACGCTGATCTAACTGAAAACGTTCCTGATTTTGTGTGGTGCCAGGCTATGAAATCATCCACCATGTCTACCCGAAGTGGGATTTGCAGAATTCTGTAGACATCGACCGGATTGAAAACTGAACGCACCAACTCTTCATCCCACGTGCCTGAATATGGGTCTATCAATTCTTCTACCTTTCCCAACATAGTCGCTCCTCTGGGGGTGATAACTTTTCGTGTCTCGCTCGTTGGAATCCAAGGGTCATTCCAAATATTTATAGGTGAGCCTTTGCCAACCCGCCAAATACATCCTCTTTTAAAAGTTTGTATACCCATCACAATACTCTGCCAAGTAAAAGAGGAACCTTTCTTTGGACCCGCATTAAGTATGTTACCATCCGGATAATATTTTGCACTAAGGACCTGTGAACACAAAGATTCAGGATTCTGGAGTAGTCGCCAACATTGTTTTGCTAGTAAAGCAAGGTTGAAACTGTGAAGGTCTCTAAACCCCATCCCCCCATTCTTCTTTGGTATACACATCTTCCACCATGCAAACCAATGCATTTTCTTTTTCTCCTCATTATCTCCCCACCAAAAGCCTGCAATCTCATCAGTGTTAGCTTTACATATCCCTTTAGGTAATTTGAACACTGACATTGCATATGTGGGTATTGCTTGGGCCACCGCTTTCATCAAGATTTCTTTCCCTTGCATAGATAACACCTTCTCCTTACATCCCTTTATTCTCTGACATACTCTGTCAATGAGATGCTGAAAGCAGTCGCTTTTATCAACTCCTACCATAGTAGGCAAGCCAAGATATTTATCCGAAAGTGCTTCTGTCAATATGTCAAGAGTATTGCAAATTTCCTCTCTAGTTTGCACTCTTGTGTTAGGGCTAAAAAATATACTAGATTTTGCTGTGCTTACCAATTGCCCCGAATTGCCACAGTACATGTCCAAAACTCGTTTCAAAGTGTTTGCATTCTGAATATTAGCTTTCATGAGGATTAGTGAGTCATCCGCAAAGAGTAGGTGGGATATAGAAGGTGCATTTCTGCAGACACGGACTCCTTCTAGTCCCCCAATTTCCTCCTCGTGGGCTAGCAGACATGACAGGCCTTCAGAACATAGGAGGAACAAATATGGTGATAAGGGATCACCTTGTCTTAGACCTCTGGTAGGCACAATTTCATCTGTTTCGCAACCATTAAACCTCACTTTGTACCTGACCGAGGAGACACACTCCATTATCATCTCCACCCAAAGTGGATGGAATCCAAGTTTCAACATGACCTGGTTTAAAAAGCCCCACTCAACACGATCATAAGCTTTGAGCATGTCCGATTTTACTGCACAGAAACCGTTAGAGCCATGTGTCCTCTTCTTTATTGTATGAAAACATTCATATGCCACCAACACATTATCCGTAATTAACCGGCCCGGGACAAAGGCACTTTGTGTTGGGGAAATGATGTCAGGTAAGATTTTCTTAAGCCTATTAGCTAGCATTATCGAGATGATTTTGTAAATCACGTTGCATAGGCTAATAGGTCTAAACTGAGTGATTACCTCCGGGCTGTCCACCTTCGGGATCAGCACAATATTAGTTTGGTTCCAACCAGTTGGGATCTTCCGGTTATTTATTGAATCCAGCACCTCGTCAGTTAGTTCCTCTCCAAGGATATGCCAAAATCTCTTATAAAAAACTGCATGAAGCCCGTCCGGCCCTAGTGCCTTCATATCCCCTATCTGAAACAGTGCCTTGCGCACATCTTCCCGAGAAAATGGCGCTATCAACAACCTGTTCATCTCCATTGTAATTGTCGGTTTCACTGCTCGTAGAAGATCCTGGTCACAATCAACATAACCAGAAGTAAACAAGCTCCCAAAATAATCACAAATTAGTGGGTTGAGGTTATCATTCCCCTCCACCCACCCATTATTATTATGCTTCAACTTTTTTTATCATATTTCTCCTGCGTCTAGCAGATGCAAACTGATTAAAGTACTTCGAGTTTCTATCCCCACGGCGCAACCATCTAACCCTGCCTCGTTGGGCCCAAAAGATCTCCTCTTGATCGAGGAGGTTTTCAATGAGGACCGACAGATCTCTCTGTTTTGCTCGGCTCTGTTCCGTATACTCCTCCCTCATCACCTTTTCAAGCTCTTGTTGCGCTTTTTGTAGTCTGTTTCGAGGCCCCTTAAGGACACGCTTGTCCCACTCGTGAAGATCATTATGAACAGCGGCTGCCTTGTCTTTGATTGAAGGACAAATCCCCTATGAATCGCCTTTTGCCAAGCTGTTTTGACGATTTCCTCAACAGTTTCCTCCTCCAGCCATCTTGCTTCAAAACGGCGATCCCTCTTTCCCCGAGGCGCAGCTGGCTCCGCCAGATATTTAGTATCTAATAAGATGGGACGGTTGTCAGATTTCCCCATCTCAAGATTACACAGCCCTGCTAGGGGGTGCATGGTAATCCAGTCTGCATTCGTTACGGCTCGATCCAGCCTCTCCTTTAGTCCACCTCTGAACCACGTGAATCTATCACCAGTGAATCCCATATCCTCCAATGCACAATCTGACAGGGCATCCTGGAAAGCCTTCATCCGTATATGTTGGCGAGGAGGGCCTCCCTCCTTCTCAGATGAGACCAATATTTCATTAAAGTCTCCCAACATAACCCAGGGCAGCCTAGAGTGAGTATGTAGATCACGGATATAGCGATAAGTGCGATCCTTACTGTCCCAGTTCGGCTCCCAGTAAATTCCTGTCATCCTCCATATATTCCCATTTGTTTCATGAACTGTCACATCAATTCCATCCAAGGTGGTCGTCTGGGAGTAGATCCTAACCTCCTTCTTCCAGACTAAAAGCAATCCACCCTTCCTTCCATCCGGGCTAGCAGCCGCTATCCTTTCATCCACCCCCAACTTTCTCATTAGGTTTTCTGCCTTATCGCCATCCAGATGTGTTTCAGACAGAAAGAAAACATCCGGTTTGTGTCGCCTCTATATGTCCAGAAGCGAACGTACAGTCGGGGCTCCGAGGAGATCCCGACAGTTCCAACTAATGATCTTCATTGTTCCCGGCGATCACCCTTGAGGGGTGTCGTCGATGCATCAGTTTGCAGCGTCGAGGCATCCAGATTCGCCCTAAGCCTCTTCGGATCATGAACTTTCTCCGGTGTACTCATCTGACTTTTGTCGAGTCTTTCATTATTCCCGGCTTCAATCAGGCCAACCCTCTCATTCACAAACCCTGGTGGTGGATTCACACCCCCACCCTGTGTGATTACTGATCCATCTTGTCCAATAAGCCTCTTCTTTGCCTGCGGGACAACAGCCCCAAAGTTACCAGCCTTTCTATGGTCTAGATCCATATCAGCCTCCTCATCGGGGTATTGGTACCCCAGATTGCCCCTACCTCTCCCTAGACCTCCATCTTGCCCCCTCGGCTCTTACATATTACTCCTTCCCCTCCCCCTGCCAGAGCCTCTTGAGTTATCATCAAAGTTCACAAGGAGCCAGTCACCCCATTCACAATCATCTGCCTTGTGTGTTCCATCTCCACACTCCGTCACCAAATGTCCAATCAGGCCACAGTAATCGCAAAAGTCAGGCAGCTTTTCATACTCAACAGGGTATCTTTTGCTTTCTTTCAGCGTCAACGAGACAAAGCGAACGATGGGTGTATCCAACATTAATGTAACTCGAGCTCTCAAGTATTTGGATGGGTTGATACGCCCCTCGTTAACCACGACTTTGATAGGCGGGATGCCCACCTTTTTTGTTATCTTCTCCGCGATCTCAGTTTTCTTCATGGGTCCATCGGGTATGCCAATGATATTGCGATCAAGCTTGTATTCCTCTACGTTGGTCAATCCATCATACTCTTCCATCACCACTGCAGCGTTCCTGAACAACCAAGGCCCCCCGTTCATAACCCGATTCCAATCCCCCAAACACAGAAACTGGGCGAGGAATATATTTGGTTTTTTGTCCTTGAAGATCACTCCTTGCGCCGGTGCCCATGCGTTCCTCATGGCCTTGTACAAGGCGACATGGCTGAAGGGCTTGCTTGTATGAACCCTGAATATTGCAATCCATCTTGTTTCTTCAACTAGACCCTCAATCTCTCCCGACAGGTCCAGATTCTCTTCCTCTTCCCCATGAAGATTCAGCCCCGAGAACCTATCCTCCAGATTTGCATCCGATCCGCGCGCACCCCCTCCAACTCCGCTTCCTGACGCCCCATCCATCGGCGCTTTTCCCCTCCCTTGTTCCGCCATGCAAGCGATCTAGATCAACGAGACCTCTCCTGGGATCACGATCCGGTCGAAACTAATCGATTCGGACATGAGAATTTGATATAGATGTGTTATAAGTGGAACCCTAGCGGCGCGCCGCAAGGGGAGAGGTGGAACCCTAGCTACCTAGGGGAAAAAGTCGCCGGCGCGCTGAGTTAATTACGTTACCGCAGGCTTTCTAATTCCAAGCAGACCATCAGTTCCGTTTGAGATGGATTCTTTTTTTTTTGCGTTCAAACTGGTACTGCACTGCTACTGCATGTGTGCGTGCCTGCACGTTTCACCTCATGGGAATTACGGTCCCCCACACGGCCAATGCCACCACGCCGGCCGCCACTAGTGGAGCCATGGACGCCCATATTGATTCCCACTGTTATATAACCTGTTAGCCTTGGAGCCAATGTCGTAGCCGATGAATATCATGGGAGTGCTCCTGTGGTCAAGTTTCTTTAGCTAGGGCGCACAGTCTTGATGTATCCCACACAGCCGAAGATGCGGAGGAAGTGCACATCTGGTTTCACCCTGTCCCATGCCTCGTACGACGTCATGCCATCGACACTTCTCGTGAAGGAGATCTTGAGGATGAAGACGGTCGTGAGAACCGTCTCCCCTCAAAACATGCTCGGCTCCGGCTTCGCCTTCAATATGCTCTGTGCCACCCCGAGTATCGCCTGGTTCTGTCTCTCGGCGACACTGTTCTGCCGAGGAGCGTACATCGCGGTGAGGTGGCAATGCACACCTTGCTCGGCGTAGTGCTTGTAGAACGTGGGCGATATGAACTCGCTGCCACGGTTGGTGCGTACCAACTTCCGCTTGTGGTTGCACTCCACCTCAGCTGCAGCCCGGAACTTGACGATGGCACGTGCTGCCTCATCCTTGGAGGTGAGGAGGTCCACCCACATGAACCGGCTGTGGTCGTCGACGAGGAGCAAGATGTAGAGACGGCCTCCTCGCGTCGCTGGCGTGATGGTGCCACACTAGTCACCGTTGACGAGCTCGAGGGGCTCCTATGCCTTGTACCGTGCCTTCTGTGGGAACGACAGGCGTCATTGCTTCCCGTCAAGGCATGCCTCGCACAACTCATCAGCTTACTTAATGTGCAGGATTCCACGCACAACGGCACGAGGCTACCGCGGGCCGTCCTCTGCATGCCCGTAGTGCTGGTGTCCAAGCCGCGCGTGCCAGCACCATGCATCAGAGACGTGGCCCATGGAGAGGCACACTGGACGCACATGAAAAAGGTAAGCCGGTACAAACTGTTTGGAAAGCGTTTTACCTTCACGAGCAGACTACTGCGCTGGTCTCGGACGCTAAGCGTCCACGGCGGATGTGGATGTCGTACCGTCAAGCTGACCGAGGCTCACGACGCTGCTCTTAAGCGCCGGGATGTAGAAGACCTCGGTAAAGGAATGGTGACCGACGGCAAAGACAACCGTGCCACGTCCATGGACGTCCCACACATCATGGAGCTGTCCATGAAATGTAGCCGTCCACGAAATTTACCTTGCCGGCGACCGAGCGGTCTAGCTCGGCAAACACGTCGAGGGAACCAGTCATATGGTTCATTGCGGTGGTGTCGAGGAACCACACCTCGCCGTGCTCGACATCATCGCGGGTGGGCATGATAACCACCCTTTCCTCCTTGAGGAAGTCTTGGCCTTCCTAGTGCACGTGCCGGTGCACATGCCGGGCGTGCATCATTGTCTCTGTGGTGGGCCTGGCGATGACCATGGGAGCCGCGTGTTCGTGAACGTCCATGGCACACACCATCATGTGCCCAGGGCCGTCGTTCTCCTCGGCCTGGACGAGGTTTCGTTACGTTGTTTCTTGCAGCACTCACGGGCCCAGTGGCCTTTGTTGCCGCAATGCCAATACTTCTCCTTGTCGACGATGTCGTCGTTTGGACCGCGCACTGGCGGGGCCTGTTGACAAGGATTCACGCCATTTTCTGCATCACCGGTGTGGCCAGTGCCATGGGTATCACCATTCCCAGCAGTGCCGCTTCCGGGTGGCTGCATCTTCGGACCCTCCTACTGCTGCTCGGTGAGGAGGAGCTGGCCGCCGCTGCTTCCTTGGTCCTCATCCAGGCATGACTGGAGGTGGCCCGTGACCACCTCGACGGTGAGCGTGGCTGGATTGAGCAGCATCTCAACGGAGAAGGCAATCTATATGAACCGGACGGGTGGAAGTGACAGCGAGAAATTTTGGAGCAGCTTGTCTTCGTCGATGACGTCGCCGATCCGAGCAGCATGCTGGACGATCCTACATCCATAGCGCAGATGTAGATGATCAGCCCGCTTTGCCGCCGGTACCCGGGCCCTGGCAACACCATCGTTGAACGTCACCAACTCACGCTAGGGAAATAGGCATTGTCCTAGGCCAAACAAAGTTTTACATAAACTGGTATTAACAAAATTATTTTGTAGAATCGGTTTTGCTAAAAAAATTGCTAAAAAACCGTTTACAGAAAACTCATCACTAATTCTGTGTATCCAAACAACCACTAAGTGATGAAACTCAACGTGCACCTAACACCTAACACCTAAGAGAAAAACAGAGATACGGAGGGACCCGGGGTTTAGAGACCTGCATCAAGTCAATTTGGACCGTTTGTTTTTGTGGTTGGACGGCCCAGATAAGGCAATACTACATCAAATTTCTGGTAGTATAGTGGGTAGTTAGGGGCATTTCAGGTAGTTCGTTGTTTTATCAATCTCAGACTTCCTGGAGACAGGTGGTTGTTCCTATAATGATTGGGACGAGCCGGTGATGCCATCCCTGTTCCCACCTGAGAGGCGGATGCACCTGATTCGCGAGGTGCTGCTGCACTTCACATGCTGGCTCTGGTCGAGAGATATGCGCCGCCTGCGTCGTCCCGTTCATCGACTGGCTGAGCTCCGCCGCGTCGATACGGCGTGACCTCGACAATGCTACCCAATACTTTTCGACAATACACGCGTAATAGGTAGCTTGATCAGTTCCGTCAGGATAAGGGGAAGACAAATGTACACAGCTAGCGTCCAAGCAGACTGCTAATTCATGCGAGCCAAAGCAAAGCGTCGCGTGCAATCATGGGATTGATTCCCTAGTCTTGGTGAAGCTCCCGTGGGCTGCTTTGAACGAGAAACATATATATACCGGGTGTAGTTACTCCTACTTTTGTTTAATACGTTTTAGGTAGTATCTATCATATTGGAGTATATCTACGTGTAGTATGTAGTATATAAACATATTTTGATAGTATATGTACTATTTTTTAGGTAGTATGTATTATATTTTGAGCATACTCTTTTTTACGTATAAATATGTACGTATTTCACAAATATGATAAAAACATAAGCTCACATGCAATTTTTTCACATAACTCGCTTTGGAGTATCTTAGATATAGTATATGAACATACTAAAAATGATAAATTAGTATATATACTACCACAGGGTAGTATATGAGAAATAAGTGTAACTACACCCGGTAGTAGGATGCATT
>NC_057810.1:4390692-4423985 GCF_018294505.1 Triticum aestivum
GATCGTTTCTTAATCGCGTGGGCTGATTAAGAAACGATCCTTTGCTTAATGGCTCCCGCACATTGTTTTGCTTGGGGTTGTGATATTTGTTTATGTTGGAGGGGATTCGAATGTGGCAGCATGCATGTCTCGCAGCCAAGACCCTTCCAACGAAGTGTTCTATATTAGGATTCCGGATGCACCAGCCTCTTAACCACGTGGGTTCAACTTGACTGTCTTTTTGCTGATTAAGAAATGATCATTGGCTTAATGGCTCCCACGTACGTTCCCAGTTGCTTCTGTGATTACATTAGCATCGTGGGCTTTCGTCTTGAAAGTTTTTCTTTTATTGTAGACTTGTAACTTTAGTTTGTTTGTCCTTTAACCTTGATTCAACGAAATATCAACGTGTGCTTTCGCTATAGCTTATTGGACCGAGTTGCATGGTTGGTCAAAACGCACGTGTAACTGCAAGCTGGCCGGAAAATTGCAAAGACAGTGAAACAAAATTCCACGTCAAGTTGCACCATCTCTATTAATTCCTTAGTTTAATGCAAGTTGCATTTCTTTGAAGACAAGTTCACCTACCGATGAACAAAACTTTCGCACCGTTAACCGCATGTGCCGATCGAGGCCAAGTCATGGGAAACAGGCACTAAACCTTGCTAATTAATTTCCTCTGCTATATAACTAACTCCACAAGTCACTTTTAGCAGATACGTACGCCTTTTCTTGCTTGAAACCATGGTGATCAATTTCATTTGTTGGCCAAGTACCAAACTGGCATGGATCTTGGCGCTGCTGCTCAACCTGGTCATGATGATTCAAGTCCACGGCCAGCCTCCTTCTTCTGGTAACACAACCCATATCCTCTTAGCTTTCCCGTTGTAGATCCTACAGTTCTTTAAGCTATGCTCTATTTTCATGCAGTACTGTTCTGTTTACTTCACGCGTGCAACTTGAATAAATCTCGCTTTACAGTAATCTAAACATCCATACATTATTATCAGCTTCTGAGTATGCAGACACACAACTAATGATCTTTGCATCAATCCCAAACTGTTGGAACTTGGAACACATGAAATTGATACATATTCTCTATTGTATAGGGTTCATAAGCATCGACTGTGGATTGAGAAACCGCAGTTCCTACAACGACAGCGCCACCGGGCTACGGTTCGATCCTGACCGTGGATTTGTCGAGGGTGGCATGAGAAAACAAATTTCTCAAGAGTTTATGGCTGATGCCTTCAATGAGCAACAAAAAACCCTAAGGAGCTTTCATGACGGCTCAAGGAATTGCTATAGGCTGCCATCAACCATCGGTAAGAAGTATCTATTGAGAGCCACGTTTACTTACGGCAACTATGATGGGTTGAACAAGACTCTGGACGGGTCGCTCTTTCTGTTTGGGCTCCATATCGACGTTAATTCCTGGGACATGGTAAACTTGACAAATTGGGACCACACGACTATGATATGGAAAGAGGTGCTCACCGTTGCTCCGAGCAACTCCGTGTCCGCCTGCTTGGTGAACTTCGGTTCAGGGATTCCCTTCATATCCTCGTTGGAGCTGAGGCCACTCGAAGATACAATGTACCCTTTTTTCAATACTTCTGTTTCAATCAGCATTCTTACTCGAATCAGATTGGGCAACGTCACCGACTTTATCACAAGGTGAGATGAGGGGTCCGTCCATAATAATTTTGGGAGTAGATCTAAGTTGTGCCTGCTAATGGTTTTTGATTCACTTTGCTAGCTTATATTAATGCATATAGAGTGTTTCCTCATCTTTTTTTCCTTTATCCTGCAATTGCTTCTAAAAAATAATAATATTAAATCTCAAGACGGTGAGTAGTTAGGGTTGCTAGATCCTATACAAAGTAAATGCCAAACTGTACCATGCTAGCTATTTATCTGTCTTTTTTGTTGTGTGTCCTTGTGTTTGATTAAGGTATCCAACGGACAATTATGACCGCTTCTGGAGAAAGCAATCCCCATCCTACCCCTTGAGTAACCTCAACACTAGCAATAAAGTGGAGAGCCTCCCCGGCAACAACTTCTTCAATATACCATCGGTCATCATGCAGAATGCCTTGACCATAGACGTGAACTACTCCTCTATAAAGATCTCCCCAAGACCTTCTCCCAATCAGGACACTAAGAGCCTGCAGCTTCTCCCAATCTTTCACTTTGCCGAGATCAATGGGAGCAGCCCGAACAGGAAGTTTGACATCTACAGCGACGGCGAATTGCTCTTATCAGACTTCTCCCCTTCACGATTCCAGGTGGACAGCGTGCACCAAAACGGTCGTTTCTTGCGCAACCCAAATACATCCTTCCTCCTGAACAAGACGGGCAGCTCGACACTCCCGCCGTTGATCAACGCGTTCGAGCTCTACTACCTCGTTCGGATGGATAACCTCACTACTGACTCGGAAGATGGTAAGCTGATGTATATACTGCACGTTCATTACACACTTATCATTTAGTATATGACAGATTAACATGATCGTGATGCAATTTATTCAGTTGGTTGAATAGAACCTCCAGCTGCATGCATGCGTTTATAAAGAAATGTTAATGACCAGGATATCACTGTGTAGGCCGCCGAAGATCGTCATTAAAGTAGTAGAAACATGTTCATCGGCCGGCTGGCTCACTAGTTTACTCAACTCCTGAGTAAGACAGAATAGAAAGGTCAAGTTGCCAATGAGCCATGGCTAAGACCATAGTTGAGGAATGGATTCATACAATTTATTAAATTATATGAAAAGATAAATACTTGCATCCGAAATAACTTTGCAACTTCTTATTATGACCTGCCGCCTAGGCTGTTGGAGATGCTTCCGCTAGCGATAGGGTAACTTCTAGTATACTTCATTCAATAGGAGGTACCTCCTTGTATATACAGAGACACCCAGAGTAAATCCAAACCTTGAAAAATAACCTCTATCTTTAGAAATCCAATCTGGAAAATGGAAAGGATGCCCACATATAACGCAACTACTTAAATTAATGTTTTCCTCTTTTTTAGTACATATAAGCCCTATAACCAACATATACATATTTTTTATTCCGGATTCATAATTTTCTGTGTTTTTCCTATTGTAGTCCATTACATGAAAGAAGCCAAGAACCACTACAATTTGACACGAATAAACTGGAATGGAGATCCGTGCTCCCCAAGAGAATATTCCTGGGAAGGTTTGACTTGCGACTACTCAAAGAGGAACCAGAATCCAAGGATTGTTTCAGTGTAAGACCATAATATCATATACATTTGAAATTAAAGCATTGGAGTTCATATATTTAACAATTTAAGTGCATAAGTTTAATGCTCCACAAAAGCCACCTCATGACTTAAGTATTTCTCCATATATGTATTGTTATGTATAAATATATTACTATACGAACACTCGGTCATGTTTCTTACCGGCTAAGATCTTGATAACACAGATAATTTACTTGAAATGAAAACCATGTAATTTATAGTAAAGCTTGACCGCAGAAATATATGTCAGCTCGATGAAATCACTAGACTGATAGAACTTGTTGTAACATGAGTTGCTTTTGCAGAAACCTCTCTGTGAGTGGATTGAAAGGTGGATTAGCTGTATCATTCATGAACATGGTATCACTAGAAAACCTGTAAGTGGTATATAGCACAATATATTGGTATGCTAGAGACTTATTGCGATTATGTTGACATGATTTTGACCCTATGAACAAAATTTATACAGGGATTTATCACACAACAATTTGACGGGAGCTATTCCAGATTATCAACTAAAGTCACTCAAAATTCTGTAAGTCTGATTGCATATTTGGTTGATGATATAGATTTCACACGAATAATTTTAACTATTATTTTCCAGCAACTTGTCAAACAACCAGCTCGTTGGACCAATCCCCGATTCTATTCTTCGAAGATTTCAAGCTGGTTTGCTTGATTTAAGGTTTGACATGCTCTATTGCACAATTCCTTGATATATTTCTATTTCTGATCAAACTAAAAAACACACCAATAGGCTCAACCCAAAGTTCATATCAAAGAAGTAATTGGACATTTAGAAACAATAGTTGCAGATATTATATAAATTATTGGTGGAAACACATTTTGTTCCTTTGGCACGCCTTGACAAACAAGAGCTACACATGTTCACATATGTAGCTCAACCAGCTATATGCATAAACTATATCTCAAATGCGACTAAGTTCTGCCACCCAATTAGTAAATAGTCATACTTTTGCAGTGCTTACCGATCCAAACATACCACGGTAACATATACTAGCATCTAGTAACTTCAAATGATTTATCATTGGTGAGCCTTCAACATGACAGGAAGATAATGACCTATTCATAACGGGATGCGATTTGAAAACAATGCAGTATGTTAATTTAGAGGTTGGAGGTCCTTATAAGAACTATTGTTACAATCATAATTTTGTAGAGCCGTTTTAGCTAATATGTTTGAGAGATGATTTATTGATATGCTGTTCATTTGTGTCACAAGATTGGAAGGCAACCCCGTATGCTCAAAAGTCAAAGATACATACTGCTCAAATAAGAAGAACACCATACAAACAATGCTTATCATAGTGACGGTTCCCGTGGTATCCCTCCTAGTATTGATGTGCATAATCTGGAAGTTATGCTGGAAAGGTAAAATATAACTTTTATGCTCTAAAATCCCCTTTCATCGCTGCAATAAAATTTGGTAGACATTAGACAACAACTTCATGCCTAAAATTTCATGTAATGTAACTTCTTGACCATGCAGGTAAGTCAGACCATGTGGATTATGCCATGTATGAAGAGGAAACTTCTCTACATGTGGACCTCAGACGATTCACGTACATAGAGCTAAAGCTCATAACAAACGACTTCCAATCAATCATTGGAAAAGGAGGTTTTGGTATTGTTTATCATGGCAAACTGGAAAATGGTGATGAAGTAGCCGTTAAGGTGCTGATGGAAACATCAATAGCGGAGTCAACAGACTTCCTACCTGAGGTATATCAGAAACCAACATGGCTGAATTATTTTTTCTTCAATGGAGAGTATACAATAAGCCAGGAAGATAAATATACCCTTTATGTAGTCTATATCCCATAAATGCAATTGGCTTGTATGTTTGGTAACTATATGTATTCCCGCAGGTAGAAACCTTGTCCAAAGTTCATCACAAGAATCTTGTGACTTTGAAAGGATATTGCCAAAACAAGAAGTGCCTCGCCCTCATTTATGACTTCATGCCGAGAGGGAATCTTCAACAGCTCATACGAGGAGGTTTATTTATTAATTCTTTACATTTTATTAATGTTTATATTAAACATAGTTGACTGGTTAAGTTGTAGTTAAATTTGTATAAGGTTGTTTATGACTTAAATCAATAAATTTTAACTCTCGCCAAACCTAAAATCAGTAAACTCTAAAATGAAAATTGAGAAATTCAAGGTTTTAATTCCTCCAAAACAAACGACGGAAACAGACGTCTTGACCACATAGTCTAATTAAACCCTTGGCATACAAGTACTTCTCAAATTATATGAACATATGGTGTTTTGTAGAGTAATATAAAAATCATAGGACATGTCTGTAAGTACAAAAAATGAACTCCAAAGTCAAAGTAGTCCACCTTTTGACATCTTACTGTCAACATGATTTCTTGTTACATGTGCAGTTGGTTGCCTAGACTGTTATTGTTACTCTGGGTAAATGCATTTGAGTTGGCGGACCTAATTTACTATGTGATTATGTAGTAAGAAGTAAGGCCCTAGCTGCAAATTCTTGAAGTCACAACCATGGAATGTTCAACTAATTGTCCATAGCTATGTGGCTAACGAACTGAGGAAAACATAGTTACACTCCGAGTGTCATAGCCATGACATGATGGAATTGTAAGCATCTTTCAAAGCCATTAAGAATGAAATCAACTCTAGATGAAAAATTAAAGTAATAATTTAATATTTGGTTCTCTTCTTAATTTGATTTGAATATAACAAAAACTCTTGCAAAGAGAAGCAAAAGCATCAATCGACTCTCGAATATCAAAGCTCAGTTTTTTGCAGGTTTAAGATCTTAATATATCGATTTGTTCTATGCTTAACAATTAAGGCAGTGTGCATAATTTGGTAGTGTAAATATATGTACGGCATGATAACAATAAGAGTATTAGTAGTTGTGGTGGTGGTAGTAGTAGTGGTTGTAGTGGTGGTAGAAGAAATAGTAGTAATAAGAATGGTAGTAGTACCAATAATAAAAACATATATATATGTGCTATGCACGTATCAAGGAACTTATATTGATCTCATATTTCTTGATGCAGGAGATGACTATAGTTTGAATTGGGAAGAACGCCTTCATATTGCACTTGATGCTGCACAAGGTCCATAATTCAATTATTTACATTTTTTTTGATAGTTTGCAATTGCTTATCACACTTTTTATGTATTGTATGTATGTATGCTTGTTTTGACTAAGTATGAACTTCAATAAACTATAGGGCTGGAGTATCTACACGAGTCATGCACCCCATCAATAGTTCACAGAGATGTAAAGACCCCCAACATCCTTCTAGACAAGAATCTGGTGGGGATAATATCTGATTTTGGGCTTTCTCGGGCTTTTAATGATGCTCACACACACATATCTACTGTTGTTGCTGGCACTCTTGGCTACCTCGACCCTGAGTACCATGCAACTTTCCAACTCACAGTCAAGACAGATGTTTATAGCTTCGGCATCGTGCTTTTGGAGATCATCACTGGTCAGCCCCCAGTATTGATGGAACCTCAAACCTTTCATCTACCAAACTGGGTACGCCATAAGATTTCCATGGGCAATATTCATGACATCATGGACAAGAGGTTGTTGGATCAGTACGATGCTCATTCACTCCAGAGTGTGGTAGACCTCGCCATGAACTGCGTCGAAAACGCAGCCATCAACAGGCCGACCATGACCGAGGTTGTTTCAAGGCTCAAAGAGTTGTTGCCAGTAGTTTCAAGCGAAAAGTTGTCTGTTTCTGCTTCAACTAGTAGTATGAACCCCATGGATGTTGAAATTCGAAGGCAATTTCAGTTGACGATTTCTGGAGTAAGCAACGAGGAGTACTCCTTCAAGTCTGGTTATACCGGTGGGATGTCTGAATTAATCCCTTTATCTGGACGGTGAAAGGGAAACTCCTACTGAGTTATTGTTGCATCTGGTTAGCCAAAGTTTGGTAATCTTTTCAAATGTGTCCTTGTTTGTTGTTCATAAACTGTAATCGGTTCATTTTATGTTTCTGGCACGTCTGTGGTGTTTTCCTTTCTGTTCTGTTCTTGTGAGAACTATGCTACTTAGTTGGAGTAATTTTGAAAACGGAAGCATCTTCTTCCTGTGAGAACTCATGACATATTATCCAGTTCCCACGCATTGAGTCCCATAACCAATCCTAAACAAGTGGTCTGCTCAAGCGTTGCTGATTTATGATTCTGCTTATTTATCCCTAATATCTCACGCAGTATGTGGTATAATATAAGATAAAACATAGATGCTCCTTCTGCCAAACCCTATGAACATATTCCGCGTCACAGAATTATATTCGATGGGGTTGCGCTATGAGTGAGTTCGAACCTGTTCTTTGAAGAGGCTGATCCTGTTCACGGTCGCCGGCCGCCCGACGACAGTTCCTCGACTCGGCTGCCGCCCGCTGCAGCGCCTCCTCCTCCTCCGCGTTGAAGACAAGCTGTTGCGGCCTTGTGTCCTGACAGCCCGTAGACGCCCGCCCAGCGGCAGAAAGGTAACGGGCTGCACGTACCCAGTGGGACTGTGGGAGTCGCGCCTATAGGCCCTAGGCTGGCATCAACAGCCCATAACCCCTCCATGTGTCCCTTGTCCAGTAGTCTTCTTTTATCTCACACGTAGCTGCATTCCCTCAAAAAAAAAATCTCATGACTGCAGGTTATAACAGTAAAAGCGTGTATGGCATTTGGGGGGATACTTTCAGTTCGCGCCTCGGTTCTGAGCTACCGATAATTCATCCTAACCAAGTGCAAACTTGCACGGTGTGAAAAATAGATATAACCTGCATTGTTTCCAATATACGCTGCAGTCATACCGATGAATTATGTGACATACAAACTGTGCCCATGGTTGTGCAGGCTTCCACAGGCGACCAAGCGCTATCTACGTTCCTCCCCCGTAGCTAGTGGTAGAGATGGGAGCTCATTGAAAAAGCATTTTATTTTGATGGGCATCAAACATGACGGTACATTTAAGAAACAGCATCTACAAATTCATTAAAATCTGGAAATCAATGTGCATGTATATTGTGAGAATGGATCGCATTTTTTCTTGGAAAAGGGGAGCATGTATATTATTATTATCTGATGGAACATATATCTGTGATTTTTTTGCAATTTTCCCCCCGAAATTCATATTTGTTATCTCTATTTCTTAACCAAAACTTACAGGTGCATACTCGATTTTATGATGTAGCACCCAGTTTTCTCCAAATTGTTTTAGAACTATTTTAGAACTATCTTGAGTAGTTGCTCCTGTGAGCATACCAGAATCCGTTCTAATATCAGCCCAGTTTGCTCATACCGGGCAAGTTGTCTTTCTTTTAGCCACCTAGCGGTAGTTCCATACAGTTATGAACCTAGAATAGCGGACTGGTTCCGAGAAAGAATCACCATGTCCAACCGCACAAGTTCATGGTTTTTTAAACCACTAAACGACTACATAAATAGGAATAGAAACTACTCCCTCCGTCCCGTAATGTAAGACGTTTTAGGGGGCCCGCAGAGGGCTATATAATTTCCCGTCAACAAAAAGGAGAGAAAAACTATCACTTGTTACAAAGGGCTACATCATTGCAGCCCATTTAGGAGGCCCGCAGAGGCGGCGGGAGCCTCCCGTGCCACTTCAAGAGGCATGTAGGAGCTCCCGCATGTGGTTTGTCTCGACGACGAGAAACGAGTGACGAAATGTAAGAGCATCTTCAACCGGCCCCACCTCTCCCCAGTGGCGTAGCTGTAGGGTGGCCAGGGTGGTCCATGAACCACCCTGGAATTCAGCCCATTAATATACTACTAGTCTGTCAAAAAGGAAAGGAAGAAAGCAAGCCCAACTCAGCCCATGAATACGTGAAGGATTGGCTCGTTAGTCTCCCGGAACGCGTGTGTGCGCCGATTGATCGACACCAGAAGACGTTCCTGATCGTAATCGAGTAGCTCATGAACTAGCAAGGTTAGCTAAGTTTTCTTCTCCGAGGGTTTGGATGGATAACGCCCCTGATAAGGTTATCCCTTTACTTGTAAACGATGCTACTTTACTTATGAATGAATAAAGGAGAAGAAGTTTATCAAAAAAAAAAAGAAGACGTTCCTGATTCCCGTCTCCTCTTGCAGTTCAGGAACCCTAGCAGCGAGCGCCATCCGCCATCGCCCCGCACCCCCACTGCGCATCCACCGGCCGACAGGGCACTCATCGACGCGACGAAGCGGTGGCCGGGCGAAGGACACTTGCCGGTGGCGGCAAACAGGCTGTCGGCGAAGCATTAGGTTGAGGACCACCTGTTCAGTTTTTCATCATACTACTCCAATCTAAAGTAAAGTATTTTGTTCTCCTTTAATTCATAAATTCAAAGTGTAAATTTTTTTGCAATGAAGATTTGAACAAGTTAAGCTGAGATCTGAGAGTGCAAGATATAGTTTTACTTTTGGCAATTGATAATTGATAAATAGAAGTATAGAACTGACTTATCATTTGGAATTTGATCCAGTTGATAGCTAATAAATTAATGTTTGTGTAGAATTTTTGCAAAATGAAGAGGACTGGAGACATAGTATCTCTTTTGATTGTGTTATATACATCGGGCGAGATGCTTTCTCCAAAGTGAATGAAGATATATAATTGATACTTTCATGGTGAGAAGGCGTTATCCCGAAAAATAAGGTGTGAATCTTCTTTCCCGGTTTATCGTTATGAAGACCTTATTGATATATACTTTTGATATATTCTGTATGCATATGCTGGTTTAGTTGAATTTGTGGTGCAATTTTTTTTCCTGTCAATTGGACCACCCTGAGATAAAATCCTAGCTACGCCACTGCCTCTCCCCTATAGGGCGGACAACCCAGATACGGCGCGGACAGAAAACCTCCACCCAACTGGACCCAATAATCAGCCCAAATGTCCTCCCAACACAAAAAAGTCAGCCCAATGTCCGGGTTATTGGCAACCCTCATACCCAGATTTGGGGCCGCCAAGACGCGTCCCCCACGTTGAATCTGACATATTGGACCCATCCCAAATCGCATAAACAAGACGGAACCCTCGCCCAACTTGCATCGTTTGTCACACTTATGCCCTCTCTCTTGCATAACTCCGCCTCCCCTTGCCTAGCTCTGCCTCAGTTTTGGCCTCCCCGCCGCACCCCCGCCGTCGTCTAGACTCCTGATGGGGCATTCGTGGAAGATGGCTCAGCGGCTGGTGGAATGATCTTGCGAAGGCAGGATGGTTCAGTCGTATTTGCTGCATATCGGTATTTATTCAATCGCAACCAAGTGCTTGAAGTGGAGAGACATGCGATAATGTTGAGTATGGCCTGGCTGTTCTAAGAGCATCTCTAGCAGATCCCATATATCGCCGACCCACAAAACACGTTTACAGTTCACGGAAAAACAGTTTTGCGGGCCGGCGCTGGCGTCGGCCGAGCAGACCCCTCATAGCGCAGCTGTAAAACAGAATATTCGCGGATATTCCGTTTTACAGCTCCGTTATGTGCGGTCTGCTCGGCCGGTGATATTCCGTTTTACAGCTCCACTATGAGGGGTCTTCTCGGCCGGCACCCAAGCCGGCCCACAAATCAGATGGTTTTTTATCTGAATTTGACACATATGCCACATATTCAGAATTAATAATTCAATATAAGATAAAATGCCAATATTACAATACGACAATCATCCAAATTACAATAATTATTAAAATCACCGAAGCAAACTAAATAATTCAATACAAAACTTGTGCCGAACACAAATCACACATGAATTAAATGAAATGAATGCAAAACTGGAATGTCTTACTGCCCAGCCCTTTGCCAATGGTGCTCAATGAGATCCTCGTGAAGTTGAAAGTGGTTGTTTGCATTTTCAATCTCCCGGTAGGCCTGAAGAAATGCTCTAATATGGTTAGGGTCTGTAGCTGGTTTGATACGACTACCCACATTGTCGTAGAAGAATTCCAAGTTCATCCCTCTCTCATCTTCGAGAATCTTATTGTGAAGAATAACACATCATGTCATGATGTTTTTCAAGGATCGCTTGTCCCAAAAACAAGAAGGACCACGAACGATGGCAAACCTAGATTGCAAAACCCTGAATGCTCTTTCAATATCTTTTCAGGGTGCCTCTTGTACCCTTGCAAATTCACATTGTTTCTTAGTTTTGGGGCCTTTGATGCTCTTGAGAAATGTGCACCAAGAAGGGTAGATACCATCTGCAAGATAGTACCCCTTTGTGTATTAATGCTCATTGATAGTGTAGTTGCAAGTAGGAGCATGACCACTAGCCAGCCTAGCAAACAAATGAGACCGTTGAAACACATTGATATCATTGAGAGTACCCGACATACCAAAAAAAGCAATGCCAAATCCATAAATCCTCGGATGCTACGAGCTCTAGCGCAATTCTTGCATCACGAGACTTGCCACAATACATTCCCTGCCAAGCCTTCGGGTACTTTTTCCAAGTCCAATGCATACAATCAATGCTTCCTAGCATGCCAGGCCAACCTCTTTTCTCGCTTGATGCTATCAAAATTTTTGTGCCTTCCTTGTTGGGTGCCCGAAGATATTCAGGACCAAAGACATGGATGATCACTTCGAAAAACCTATGCACTGACACAATTGTAGTATCTTCATCAATGCGAAGGTACTCATTGGCATAGTCAGCCGGAATGCCGTATGCAGTTACCCGCGTAGCTGCCGAGATTTTGATGTGCACTAAATCCCTTCAATCCCAAAACATTTCTTCTTTGAGTGAAATACCAACAACTGGCCATGCCAGCTTGCACTTTTTTTACAAAGAGGGATCGGCGCATTCGATCGGTACATTCTCTGGAAGAGGTGCAGCGGACATGTTGGATTGTCTGCGAAGTAGTCTTGCATAAACATCTCGTTGCCGAGATGGCGATGTCGAGGAATGCAAAGGCGGTCAATCCTCGCCGTCTCTTTCCATTGCCATCTTCGTGCTCCTTCACTACGAGGGCCATCACCAACATCTTCTGCTGATGGTTCACAAGTTGCGTCTCAACATCTGAGTCATCCAAATCGGACGAATCCTCGAGCAAAAACCTCTCACAAGAGCTCAATTCCATCTAAATTCACAAATACAGACGCCGGATGAACCAACTATGCATAGCGCATCCCAAATCACAAGCACAAGTACTCACTGGCGACTCGGGGCGGTGGCTCTGTGGCGGTGGATCCCGGGTGGCGACGGTGACTAGGGGCGGCTCGGCTCAGCGGATCCGGGGAGCCGGTGAAGCGGCTAGGTGGAACAGGGTGAGGGGAGCCCCTGCGGCCTGATTCCGTCCGCAAATTTGGCCGGAATCGCTAGCGGCGGACGGGCGGAACCAATGGCGGGCGGCTGTGGAAGGGGTGGTGAACACGCGTGGGCTGAAATATCCCTCCCGCCAACCGCTTTTCTGGGATACGTGGCACCGTCGGGTCGAGGGGAAACCTGCGTTTTCGCGGGTTGGATACGGGATATTACCACATCCCTCAAAAAAATTACGGTTCCAGCGCATTTGCGGGGTTTGATCGGGCATCATTTTTAGCGCGTCCCTTATTTTAATGGTTATTTTGTGGGTCGGGGCATTATACGGGGTCTGCTAGAGATGCTCTAATGTGGTCAGACTTGTTGATGACTCTTTCTATTCTATCAAGTAAAAGTTCAGACAGGATTTAATATATAGTTGGTACAGAGTTTACTTGCATAGAGAGCAAAACAGCTTTGCAGATTATCTAGTGTGTTTTTTTTTGCTCCACTTGCGAGCTGTAATACTTTTTTTTAGGGGAGCGAGCTGTAATACTTTTACGACTTTGTGCTACTTCGTGGATTTTTAATAAGATAACTGCATGCATCATTATTATGCAGAGGCCGGGGTACGCCTCCATTTCCAAAAAATAAATAGAATAAAACTCCTAAGAAACCCAAAAAAGAAAAAAGATTCCTTCATTTTTTCTAAACTATACAGCAACTCGTTCCCCAAAACTCCATCACGTTACGAAGGCCCAACAATCTATATGGCCTCCTAGTACCCCGTGTCTCTCTCATTGCTAGCTTGACAGAAACCCTAACCACCAACTGTCGCAGGCCCATCGATATCAACGACATGGACGTGCTGGAGCACCACGACGTGCTGTCCGACATCCTCCGCCATCTGCCGCCCTGCAGCCTTGCCGCCTGCCGCTGCGTGTGTGCGGCCTGGCGCGCAGCCGTTGACGACCACCGCCTGCTGCACGCCGATCTGCTCCCGCTCTCGCTCCATGGCGTCCTCTACCAGACCCAAGATACGTTCATCACCAAAATCTTCTCCCGCACTTCCACGGCGGACCGCGTCGTCGCCGCCTTTCGTGGCCTTGACGACAAGTTGCCTGAACTTATGGACTGCTGCAACGGCCTCCTCCTATTCTGGCACTACGTGCTAAACCCCGCCACCCGGCAGGTGGCGCAGCTGCCCCCGCAGCCGCACCCCTGCGAGGCAATGGACTGTACTCGTTGCTGGGATGATCACTACCTCATCTATGACACTACCGTGTCGCCACACTTCGAAGTGATCTTGGTGCCATACCCTCACCACGAGATTCAGGTGTGTCATATCTCCAGGCATACTTGCGGTCACGGATCAGTCGTTTCTGCAATGGAATGGCCACCTTCACCCTACATTATGCATGTCTTCTCCTCAAAAACGGGGTGCTGGGAGAAGAGGTCATTCCGGCGACAGGGAGAGACCGCCGGAGCACTCGCCGACGTCAAAATCAAACTGCCAAATCTCTTATGCTTTTTATAACACGTCGCCTATTGGCGGGAGGCACTCTATGTTCGTTGTGGAGCCGGCTTTATTATGAGGTACTCACACAAACCATAAGTTTGCTCATAGTAGGGACTATCATACACCAGTATTATGCATACGATACTATATCTTCAATACATACTTACGATACATTATCACAGTATGATAAGGAAACCTCTTTTTCTTGATTCAATTGAGTCGTGAGTGTCACCTCAGCTAAATTGCCTATTCATTTCGTGCATGATACTTACTATTATTCCCATTACAGGATTTTTTTATCGCACGCTTATTTAGAGACTGTTGGTTTTAACTTCTTTTTTCATACCAAGATATGCAATTTGTGTCATTAATGTAATAATAAATAGAAGATTTTGGTTTCTACAGGATAGATTTGCGGAATGACATGTACCAAGTTATTGAGTTGGCAAATGGAAAAGAAGGAACACCTCGTTTAGGAAAATCAAAGAACGGTGTGTATTGCGCATTACGCCACGGACGATGCACATTTGAGGTTTGGTTCCTTAATGAATCACATGGTCGGATGGAGTGGGTGTTCAAGAATAAGGTCAACCTTCAGCCTATAAGAGGAGATTTTCGCAAGAATCAAACCGACGAACAATGGATCGAAAAATCATGTGATCCACTAAAGCAGGATGAGTCAAAGACTAACATCAACCTTGAGCCCGTAGATGACAACAACCAAGCACCGGTGGAAGATGCTTATGATTGGAGCTCCGACAATGAAAATGCTATTGACACCGTAGATTGGCCTGGAGGTTGCAACTTCAATGCCTACATTGGTCCTACTTTTGAGTGTCTTGGATTTCACCCCTACAAAGAAATTGTCTTGTTCAATAACAGCAAGAGAACACTAGCCTATCATTTAAAAAGCTCAAAGGTTCGGCATTTGGGCAAGATGGTAGTCAATGGCCTGAATATGGAAATGGAAGAGTCTTTTCCATACGCTCCATGTTGGGTGAGGAACTTACCTGGAAGTAGTTAATTACAATATATGTTCTACATGTATTTATTTTGCAGTTTCAAACATGCGTAATTGCAATATTTTTAGGGAGTCTATTTGTCACTTGACTGATTTTGAAGAGGCCTTTTACAGTACATCCTTTCAATTAGAGTGGTCCATTTTGTTAACTCAATGAATCAAATCCAACCATACCACCCAGCAGATTGTGTAGTATTTGTCTTGCGTACGTCAAAATCCATCACTCATATGGTAGAATCAGAATATATTTTTCTTCGGTGACGGGCCTAATCCATTCGTATGGGCAGAGGCGCAGAGCCCTCCGTTCTCCGTGTTCGATTGATTCGGTGCAAGTTTCGTCCGTCAGCTGGAAAGAATTTGGCCTAGCTCAGCTAGCTGCTGCTTTGGCTGTTGGAACCGAGAACGCCGGCGTGCTCTAGCTCACGATGCTAAGGAGGAGGAGAGGTAGACTAAGACACGGGCCTTTTGTGCTGCGCACAGTAATTGCAGCTCTTCTCATTGATCGCTCACTTATTAGTACACGAACTAAGGAACGAAAAACCCTCCAGACTGCCGAGCCTACCGGACGTGCCATCCCACATCGCTCGCCTTGCGGGTGGTGGCATCATGCCGAGTCCACCGCTGCATGCCATCACATGATCTCACAACGGTCGCACCAATCTAGCTAGCTACTAACCGAAAATGAGATCGGCCTCTGCGTGTACATGCACACGTGACAGAGCCGTTTATTTGCTAACTGAAAACAAAGCAAACTATCCTAGTGGCACAAGGATTACAAGCTCAACATGGTGTGAAAAGTACTCAACCTCCTTGTCTGTGGTGTGACAATTTGAGAGCCACTTATCTCTCAGCAATCCGGTCTTTCATGCAAGAACAAAACACATTGAAATAAATTTTCATTTTGTTAGAGAAAGAGTTGCTAATAAACTCTTGGACATTCGATTCATACACTCCAACAATCAAGTTGCAGATGGCTTTACAAAAGCCTTGCCCACACGAAGCTTTGAAGATTTCAAGCATAATCTCAACTTGATGAAGTTGTGATTAAAGGAGGGTGTCAAACATAGTTAACCGCATGTGCCGGATACAGGAGGTTGCGTGGTGTATTCTCTAGGTAATTTGGTTGTTAGGTAGAATATCTCTTATCTCATGTATTCTATCACTATCTCTACTTAACTTCCTCTCCAAGATGTAATCTCCTGTAACAACTTTGTGTATGCACTATCAGGGAGGTGTGCCCCTGTTCTATAAACACGTACGACGTCCCCTGGAGGAGAGGCACGACGCTTTCCGCCCTCGCACAGATGAGAGTAAGCAAGCCAGCAAAGACATTTGCTTCGATGCCATCTATCTTCACAACACTTGGTGCAACATGTTAGAGATATATTTGGGTTACATGTATTTGGTAGTTTAGGATTCCTACCTTATCTCTAGGAGAGGCGTCTTGCCCTCCAAGTCTTGTACTCAATATATACTCGCCCTCGAGGCTCGATAATACAACCATCATATTCCGCAACAATTCCTCTCTCTCCCTTCTAACATGGTATCAGCCTAATCACAATCCAAACCCTAGCCGCCGCCGCTTTCGCACCCACGCGCCGCCCCCGGGGCGGTCGGCCTCCATGACCGCCGCCGGGGGCCGCGCTGCCCGTACCTAGGGTTCGTCCGCCGGTCGTGTCGACCGGCTGCCCTAGAGAGTCTTTTTCCCGATCCTTTGATCCGGGTTTTCTCTCTCTCGCCGGTCACTTTGATCGGCGTCTACTTTTTGGTTTTCCGGTCTATGTGATCCGGTTTGCGTCGCCCACCGCCGCCGTCGACCCTCGCGCCTCTACTCCGACATCGGCGTCGATTTCACCGGCTGCTTCATCATCAACGGCGCGGCAAGGCTGGACGCGCCGCCCAAGGGACGCCTTCGTGCGTCGCTGCCGGCCGCTCGTCCGTGCGGTCTCCATCGCCGGTCTATCTTCGTCGTCATCGCCCGGGACATCACCGACAACGTCGCCATCGCCTCCGATCTGCGCGTCGTCCCTGCCATGGCGCATACAGCGGCGCCGTCGGTCTGATCAACCGATCACGCGGCTGTCTTCGCCAAGCACGTCCCCGAGCACGCGCCTACCGCCGATCGAGCCACAGGTTGCCATCGCGTCGTCCCTACGGACCGCTGTGTTGCCGCCCGAGGTCTTCCCGTCGGCTGCCCCGACTCACGCGCCGCTCCCGCCGACGCCCCTACGGGCGGTCGCGTCACGGAACGTGGTCCACGCTGCCGCCCCGAGATCCTCCCACCGGCTACCCCTGTAGCCGCCGCCGCCGCCTCTGTGTCACCCCTTAGGGTTATCACGTCGCGGCACGCGGTCCACGCCGCCTCCCAACGGGCCATCGCCCTCAGCTAGTGGTTCTCCGCGCGGCTGCCCCGACCTGCGAGCCTCCGCTACACCGCCTCTTCGGGTTGTAAAGCTGCGGCATGCGGTCACCGCTGCCGCCCGAGGCCGTCCCCGCGGTTGCACCGACCTGCGAGCCGCCGCTACACCACTTCTTCAAGCTGTAGGACTGCGGAACGCGGTCCCCGCAGCCGCCTCGCGGTTCCTGCCGCCGCCCCAAGGTCTTCCCGCCGTCACCCCGGCCCGCCTGCCGCCGCTGCGTCGCCCCTTCGGGCCGTAGCGCCGCGGCCCGTGGTCCACGCTGCCGTCACCGCGCGTCGACCTCCCGTGGTATGCGCCGCGCCGTCTCCCTTGGCGCGGGAACGCCACCGTCCACGCCGGTCTTCGTCACGCTGTCAGGCTTCTTCGCCTACTTCGAGCACCGCCGCCGCACTCCTAACCTAGCCGCCGCCGCGACCGTCAGGCCGCCGCGGCCGCTCTTCTTTGGTCGCCGCCGCCGCCCGTCCACCCCCTTCGTCTTCGTCCAAGCACCAACCCGTCGCCAGCGTCGTCGTCATCTACCCCAACAACTTCGTCTACTCCGACCACCGTTGGTGACATCGGCCCTGCGCCGATAGACGCCGCAATTGTCGTCGAGTTCTTCTCTGCTGGCCCCTCTGACTTCTCCGACATGGCGTACAGCTCGTGCAAGTCCCTCGTCTACGCATGCCCGGTGCTGGCAACACCGATGTGTGCCTTCATCCACGACGTGTCCCCGGGCCTGGCAAGCCTGGTCGGCGCTTCGTCAACTTCGTCTTCGTCCGTCTACGCATGCCCGGTGCTGGCAACACTGATGCGTGCCTTCGTCCATGATGTGTCCCCGGGCTTGGCAAACCCGTCACGACGCGTCGTCAACATCTTCTTCCCGGCGCACCACTACTTCGACACCCTTGCGCCCATGCTAACTCGGCGCCCCCTTGCGCCCGCGGCTCCACGGCGACCTCCTCGACACCGGCCACCTCGACTCTACATCGACCACGGAATTTTTCGCACGGCTACCTCGACCACGGCTACACCATCCTACGCTCTCGGCTACATCGACATCGGCACAAAGAGCTATCATCCGCTTGAGCAACTCGTCGGCTTCCTCTACAGTCAATGCGTCCGCGACGCGACACCGTCCACGACGCTCCCGCTAGGACTGCGGGGGGATGTCAGTCCATCGGCTGCTATTCTCTCCAGTCTGACCGTCCGCGACGCTCATGTTGTTCGCAACGCTACCGCTACGACTGCGGGGGGATGTTAGAGATATATTTGGGTTACATGTATTTGGTAGTTTAGGATTCCTACCTTATCTCTAGGAGAGGCATCTTGCCCTCCAAGTCTTGTACTCAATATATACTCGCCCTCGAGGCTCGATAATACAACCATCATATTCCGCAACAATTCCTCTCTCTCCCTTCTAACACAACAGCGCCCTCACTAATGGCACCACCATAGAGTTGTGTCTTGAAGACAGTAGATCTGGCTGCAAGCACGCAGTGGTGTGCAGCTAACTTCTTGCCGCCAACCTCGAACGTAATGTCGGCACCCTCCTTGGTTAGGAGCAAGTCTCTAAAATGGCTTGACAATTTGGTCCGTGGCAAGTCGGTCGTTAATGGCAGACACATTCATCCTGGAAAAGGAGAACCGAGATGTAGTCTTGGTCATCATCGCCAAAGCCATTAGGGTGGCATTCGGCCACCCAGCTACGGCCTCCGACAATGAAAGGACGAGACTGGATGCACTCCATGTAGGGAGTTGTCTCTTTGGTGCGCGGGTAGCCTTCGACAATGAGCAAGTGCTACCCGCTGTCTGCGTCAGAGTCGACGATGGACTTGGTGGAGGCCCACAGCCTGCCGTCGACGACGACAGACACGCCAGCGAAAGCCATGGCTCAGAAACCTCCAGTGGTATAGCTGCGAGAAATGTATATAGGGTCTGATGAGAATCGCGTGATATGGGATGGAGCAGTTTGTGATGTCTGCATGCACTTACTGATCCAAGAATGGAGGATCTCCGAGGTTGGGACTTGGGAGAGGATGAGACGAGCCGGTCAAGGAGACGGCGAGAGTGAGGATGAGCCGGTAGAGGAGCCAGGGAGATAAGTGCACATTTATATAGTACGAGAAGTCACGGAGCCCTCTCTTTTTCAAAACCCCATGGTGTTCAAATGTAATCGATGCAGAAGTCAGCCATCCGTCTCCTCGAGAACAGACACGCGAGTTAATTGAGTTAATGCAGGCTTTAAAGTTCTGAGGAGATCAACCATCGATTACGTCTGAGCCCCCTGCCAGCCCCCACGGGCAGAGGAGGAAGGGCCCCGTCGCTGCCGCGCTAATTGGGCTTTGCCTGTCAATGCCTGCCGGCTGCGGTGGTGTTCGACGAGCCGGCGGCTAGGGTTGTGTATTTTTCCTGCGTGAGTTGTCGGGGTGTTAGGGCCACATTGATCACCATGGAGCAAATCGGGTGCGTGTTTTGCACGATAGGTAGACTGAGCAGGGAACGGTCTGGGGTGTTGTTTTCCAACCAAGCATCCGTCACATACTCGATCAACATGATCGATAAATGGCATCCCGAATACCATCTCCATCTTCGACATCTTCTTCAAGACGTAGAAGTTGACGTGTCCAAATCTAGCATGCCATAACAATAAATCATCATCACTCCTGGCGAGCCAACACTTCGGTTGAGATTGATCAAGGTTAAGAATATAGAGCCTGTTTTATGTGCGATTAACACGAGCTAGCATGTTTTGGAGGTTGTCATAGATCGTCATCACTCCGTTCTTGATATCCACCTTGCATCCATTCTCTTCAAACTTCCCGGCAGAGATGATGTTGTTACGAAGCCGTGTGATGCAGTAGACTCCAGTGAAAATGGTATGTTCGCCTGTGAGACCCTCGAAGCGGACAGAACCTTGCCCGCAAATCTCCACATTTGAACCATCACCGAACTTGACCTAGCCTTCAACATCATATTTCAGCTCAAGGAATTTCTCCTTGCACCTCATCATGTGGTTACTGGCACCCGTGTCTAGATACCACGACACGTTTTGGTTTCCAGATAATTCAGTATTACTTTCTTTTCATCAAGTAGCACCTTCCGGTTTGGTTTCACAACCACCGTTTTCACGAGATCACAAACTTCGACCATCAGAAGACTTGGACGTTCGTTTTCCTGCTTCGCCAAATTTGTCTTGATCTCCCACTTGTTAGGCTCCGGACAATCCTTCGCCAAGTGACACATCTCGTTCCAATTATAGCACTTAACCTCGGACATATCCAAGTTTCATTGCTTCCGCTCTTTAGATCGGTTCGCATTACCAAGACCTTGTGGCTTGCCTTCTCCGGTTTGTCCGTCGTGTTTCACGTTGCTTGAGCCTTCGACACTATCACGCCTTACTTTGCTACTTGGGGCCTCCCAATCTGCGCGCGAGTACATGAGTTAGTCGCCACCTTTTCCTTTGCCTTTTTGTCATCCATGAGCATTCTCTTCCCATGTCAGCAGGTGTCCAATTGCCTCCGTTATGGTCATGTCGTCGATATCATAAAGCTGCTCGAGCGTGTCGATGATGTACGTGAATTTGTCACCCACCGAACTGAAAAATTTCTTCACGATCTCGGCTTCCTCCAGCTTGGCAACAAGGTTGTTTCTCCAAGAAGCATCTGTTTTTCGTTTTTCGTTTTTAGTTTGGTTTGATGGTAAGATTTACAATCCTTTGGTTTGAATGCTTGGTTTAATTAGTCTGGTCGGGTTTGATTGGGTCAAACTCTACCATAACCATGCCTGACCGAATTATCAGGTCCTTCCGAAACCAAAGACCCTATCAATGTGTGCAGCAAGAGACCAATCGTGGAACCTGACCCTATCAGGCACTCATCGGGTCAAACAATATTTTCTTATTTCGTTATTTCATCATATGGATTGATATAGATGATGTAAAAGTTGTATTCTATAGGACGACAGGAACGGACATAGCCAGTACATATGGGAACTTGTTTCGAAAATGAAAATCATGTTTTAATATGTATATAATTTTATAGATTCCAGACATTTTTATGAAATGGGAACATTTTTTAGAAATCTGAACATTTTTTTGAATTTCCAGGACATTATTTTTGGAAATGCGAACATTTTTTGTCATTTCAAACAGTCTAATAAAACATGCTAACAATTTTTGTAAATTTTGTTTTCGGAAAAAGAAACAGGAAAGAAAATTAAAAAACAAAAAACTAATAAAGAAGCAAACCAACCTTTGGTTGGATGGTTAGATGGACAGTGGTATCCCCGGCCCGCAACGGTTCAAGTCGTGCTTGCATTTTTCCTGGATTGATTTCAGGATTTTCGATGATGCGCATTCCGTTGGAGGAGACGTTCCCGTCGACGACGAGACGCCTACGATGACTTCATAAATCTCAAAATGATATGCCGGATCAGTCTGTTGGAGGTGCTCATAGGGATAAAGCGTGTATATGAACGTTTGCGTCTGTACTGTGTTCAAATAAAAAACTAATAAAGAAACAAACGAAAAAAAACAATGTTTTAGATGTGGTCGTGCCTGTTGGTTCTTACAATAAGCGTTTTCCTAATTTTAAAAGAAGCTCCATAGCTTGGCTGGCAAACGATCAGGTGCAAGGTTTGATTCCTTGTACCGGCGCCCATTTCAGCATTTCGTCCAACCGCATAGCAGAATTGGGTCAAATAAAAGATAAACGTGTGCTCAACCGCATAGCTTATTGGACCGAGTTGCATGGTTGGTCAACTCAAAACACACGAGTTCCTGCACGCTGGCGGGAAAATTGCAAAGACGGCCAAACAAAATTCCACGGCAAGTTGCAGTATCACTATTCATTCCTTAGATTAATGCAAGTTGCATTTCTTTGAAGAGAAATTCACCTACCGATGAACAAAACTTTAGTTTTCTTCATACCGTCAACGGGCCAATCGAGGCCAAGTCATGGGAAGCAAGCCCTAAAACGTGCTAATTGACTGTATTTTCCTCTGCTATATAACTAACTCCACAAGTCACTTGTAGCAGATACGTACGCTGTTTCTTGCTTGAAACCATGATGATCAATTTCATTTGCTGGCAAAGTACCAAACTAGCATGGATCTTGGCGCTGCTGCTCAACCTGGTCATGATGATTCAAGTCCACGGCCAGCCTGCTTCTTCTGGTAACACAGTTCTTTAAGTTTTTCCTTTATAGATCCTACACTTCTTTAAGCTATGCTCCATCTGCATGCAGTGCAGTTCTGTTTACTTCAGCGTGCAACTTGAAGAAATCCCTCTTTAAAGTAATCTGAACATCCATACGTTATTATCAGCTTCTGAGTATACATTGTTATCAACATAAAGAACAGCTAACGATCATTGCATCAAATCCCAAACCGTTGGAAGTTTGAACACAAGAAATTGATACATATTCTCCATTGTATATATAGGGTTCATAAGCATCGACTGTGGTTTGAGAAACAGCAGTTCCTACAACGATAGCGCCACCGGGCTACGGTTCGATCCTGACGGTGGATTTGTCGAGGGTGGCATGAGAAAACAGATGTCTCAAGAGTTTATAGCTAATGCCAGAAATGAGCAACAAAAAACCCTGAGGAGCTTCCCTGGCGGCTCAAGGAATTGCTATACACTGCCATCCATCATCGGTAAGAAGTATCTATTGAGAGCCACGTTTACTTATGGCAACTATGATGGGTTGAACAAGACTCTGGACGGGTCACTGTTTCTTTTTGGGCTCCATATCGGCGTTAATTTCTGGGAGGCAGTGAACTTGACAAACTATGAACCATGGGCTATGGTATGGAAAGAGGTGCTCACCGTTGCTCCGAGCAACTCCGTGTCCGCCTGCTTGGTGAACTTCGGTTCAGGGATTCCCTTCATATCCTCGTTGGAGCTGAGGCCACTCGAAGATACGATGTACCCTTTTTTCAATACTTCTGTTTCAATCGGCCTTTATAGTCGATTCAGATTGGGCAACGTCACCGACTTTATCACAAGGTGAGATGGGAGGTCCGTGCATAATAATTTTGGAGTAGATCTAAGTTGTGCTTGCCAATGGTTTTCGATTCAGTTTGCCAGCTTAATCCATAAAGTGTTTGCTCCTTTTTTTTATCCTGCAATTGCTTCTAACAAAAGCTAATACTAGTAAATCTCAAGGCGATGAGTAGTCAGGGTTGCTAGATCCGGTACAAATTGTAAGAAAATGCCAAACTCTACCGTGCTAGCTATTTATATGTATTTTTTGTGTCCTTGTGTTCGATTAAGGTATCCAACGGACAACTATGACCGCATCTGGCAAAATCACGCCACAGAGTACCCCTGGATGGACATCAACACTACCAATAAAGTGGAGACCCTCCCTGGCAACAACTTCTTCAATATACCGTCGGTCATCATGCAAAATGCCCTGACCTTAGACATGAACAACCCCGGGGTGATTAACTACTCGACGGCACATCCCAATGTAGACACTAAGACCCTGCAGCTTCTCCCAATCTTTCACTTTGCCGAGATCAATGGGAGCAACCCGAATAGGAGGTTCGACATCTACAGCGCCGGCGAATTGCTCTTCTCAGGCTTCTCCCCTTCACGATTCCAGGTGGACAGCCTGTACCAGAACGGACGGTTCTTGCACAACCCAAATGCAACCTTTCGCCTGAAGATGACGGGCACCTCGACACTCCCGCCGTTGATCAATGCGCAAGAGGTGTACTTCCTAGTTCGGATGGATAACCTCACCACTGACACGAAAGATGGTAAGCTGATGTTTATACCGCACCTTGAAAAATAAGCTCTATCTTTAGAAATCCAATCTGGAAAATGGAAAGGATTCCCTCATATAACGGAACTACTTACATTAATGTTTTTCTTTTTAATACATATAAGCTCTATAACCAACATATACATATTTTTTATTCCGGGTTCATACCTTTCTATGTCTTTCCTATCGTAGTCAATTACATGAAAGAAGTCAAGAACCACTACAATTTGACAAGAATAAACTGGAATGGAGATCCGTGCTCCCCAAGAGAATATTCCTGGGAAGGTTTGACTTGCGACTACTCAAAGAGCAACCAGAATCCTAGGATTGTTTCAGTGTAAGAACATAATACCATATAAATTTCAAATTAAAGCATTCGAGTTCATTTTTTTAACAATTTAAGTGCATAATTTTAATGCTCCACAAAAGCCACCTCTTGATTTAAGTGTTTCTCCATATATGTATTGTTATGTATAAACATTTTACTATACAGACACTCGGTTATGCTTCTTACTGGCTAAGATCTTCATAACACAGATAATTTACTTGAAATGATAAACATGTAATTTGTTCTAAACCTTGACGACATAAATTTTCAGCTTGGTGAAATCACTAGATTAATAGAACTTGTTATAATATGAGTTGCTTTTGCAGAAACCTCTCTGCGAGTGGATTGAAAGGTGGATTAGCCGTATCATTCATGAACATGGTATCACTAGAAAATCTGTAAGCGGCAATTACCACAATGTATTTACATTCAAGAGACTTATTGCGATTATGTTGACATAATTTTGACCCTAAGCACAAAACATATATAGGGATTTATCACACAACAATTTGACGGGAGCTATTCCAGACTATCAACTAAATTCACTCAAAATTATGTAAGTCTGATTGCATATTTGGTTGATGGTATAGATTTCACATGGATAATTTTAACTATTTTTTTCCAGCAACTTGTCAAACAACCAGCTCGTTGGGCCAATCCCCGATTCTATTCTTCGAAGATTTCAGGCTGGTTTGCTTGATTTAAGGTTTGACATACTCTATTGCACAATTCCTTGATATATTTATATTTCTGTTCAAACGAAAAAACACACCAGTAGGCTCAACCCAAGGTTCATTATCACAGAAATAATTGGACATTTAGAAACAATAGCTGCAAACATTCTGTTCCTTTGGCATGCCTTACCAAACAAGAGCTACACATGTTCACTTTCTACTTGTGCAGCACCACACTTCCATAGCTCAACCTGCTATATGCATAAACTCTCGTCAAATGCGATGCAACTAAGTTGTGACACACAATTAGTATAGTCATACTTTTGCAGTACTTATTGATCCAAATGTACCCCTGTAACATATACTAGCATCTAGTAACTATAAATGATTTATCATTCGTGAGCCTTCAACATGAGAGGAAGATAATGACCTATATTCATAACGTGATACGATTTGAAAACAACGCAATCTGTTAATTTAGAGGTTGGAGGTCCTTATAAGGACTATTAGAGGGTTAGTCGTGTTATAAAACAGATGTGTGTTACAATCATAATTTTGTAGAGTCGTTGTAGCTCATGTGTTTGAGAGATGATTTATAGATATGTTGTGCATTTGTGTCACAAGATTGGAAGGCAACCCCGTATGCTCAAAATTCAAAGATACATACTGCTCAAATAAGAAGAAGAACACCATACAAACAATGGTTATCGCAGTGACGGTTCCCGTGGTACTGGTATCCCTCCTAGTATTGATGTGCATAATCTGGAAGTTATGCTGGAAAGGTAAAATATAGCATTTACGCTCTAAAATCCCATTTCATCGCTGCAATAAAATTTGGTAGACATTAGACAACAACTTCATACCTAAAATTTCATGTAAACGTAACTTCTTTACCATGTAGGTAAGTCAGACCATGTGGATTATGCCATGTATGAAGAGGAAACTTCCCTACATGTGGACCTCAGACGATTCACGTACATAGAGCTAAAGCTCATAACAAACGACTTCCAATCAATCATTGGAAAAGGAGGTTTTGGTATTGTTTATCATGGCAAACTAGAAAATGGTGATGAAGTAGCCGTTAAGGTGCTGATGGAAACATCAATAGCGGAGTCAACAGACTTCCTACCTGAGGTATAACACGAAACCAACATGGCTGAATAATTTTTTATTCAATAGAGAGTATACAATAAGTCATCAAGATAAATATATCCTTTATGTACTCTATATTTAATAAATGTAATTGGCTTGTATGTTTGGTAACTATATGTATTCCTGCAGGTCGAAACCTTGTCCAAAGTTCATCACAAGAATCTTGTGACTTTGAAAGGATATTGCCAAAACAAGAAGTGCCTTGCTCTCATTTATGACTTCATGTCGAGAGGGAATCTTCAACAGCTCATAAGAGGAGGTTTATTTATTAATTGATTACCTTTTATTAATGTTTATATCAAATATAGTTGACTTGGTAAGTTGTAGTTAAATTTGTAGAGGCTGTTTGTGACTTAAATAAATAAATTTGAACTCTCAGCCAAACCTAAAATCAGTAAAATCTAAAGTGTGGATTGAGAAATTCAGGGTTTTAATTGCCCCAAAACAAACAACCAAAACGGACACCTTGACCACATAGTCTAATTAACCCTTGGGATATAAGTACTTCTCATATTATATGAATATATGGTGTTTCCTACAGTAATATAAAAATCATAGGACATGCCCATAACTACAAAAATGAACTCCGAAGTCAAAGTAGTCTACCTTTTGACATCTTACTTTCAACATGATTTCTTGTTAGATGTGTGGTTGGTTGCCTAGACTGTTATTGTTACTCTGAATAAATGCATTTGAGTTGGCGGGACCTAATTTACCGTATGTAGATTATGTAGTAAGACGTAAGGCCCTAGCTCCACATTCTTGAAGTTACAACCATGGAATGTTCAATTAATTCTTCATAGATATGTGGCTAACAAAATGAGGAAAACATAGTTACACTCCTAGAGTCATAACCCATGACATGATGGAATTGTAAGCATCTCTCCAAACCATTAGGAATGAAATCAACTCTAGAGGAAAATTTAAAGTAATGATTTAATAGTTGGTTCTCTTTTTAATTTGATTTGTATATAACAAAAACTCTCGTAAAAAAGGAAAACCATCAGTCGACTCTCGAATATCAAAGCTCCATTTTATGCAGGTTTAAGGTCTTAATATATCAATTGGTTCTATGCTTAACAATTTGTTGGCTTAATTATATGTACAACAAGATAAAAAATAATAGTAGTAACAGTGGGTGCTGGTGATGGTAGTGGTGGTAGTAGTGGTACTAGTGTGGGTAGAAGTAGTAGTAGTAGTAGTAGTAATAATGGTAGTAGTACCAATAATAAAAACATATATTTATGTGCTATGCACGTATCAAGGAACTTATATTAATCGTATTTCTTGATGCAGGTGATGACTATAGTTTGAATTGGGAACAACGACTTCATATTGCACTTGATGCTGCACAAGGTCCATATTTCAATTATTTACTAATTTTATGTATTGTATGTATGTATGCTTATTTTGACTAAGTATGAACTTCAATAAACTATAGGGCTGGAGTATCTACACGAGTCATGCACCCCATCAATAGTTCACAGAGATGTAAAGACCCCCAACATCCTTCTAGACAAGAATCTCGTGGGGATAATATCTGATTTTGGGCTTTCCCGGGCTTTTAATGATGCTCACACGCACATATCTACTGTTGCTGCTGGCACCCTTGGCTACCTCGACCCTGAGTACCATGCTACTTTCCAACTCACAGTCAAGACAGATGTTTATAGCTTCGGCATCGTGCTTTTGGAGATCATCACTGGCCAGCCCCCAGTATTGATGGAGCCTCAAACCTTCCATCTACCAAACTGGGTACGCTATAAGATTGCCATGGTCAATATTCATGACATCGTGGACAAGAGATTGTTGGATCAGTATGATGTTAGTTCCCTCCAGAGTGTGGTAGACCTTGCTATGAACTGCGTCGAAAACGTAGCCATCAACAGGCCGGCCATGACCGAGGTTGTTTCAAGGATCAAAGAGTTGTTGCCAGTAGTTGCAAGAGGAAAGTTCTCTGGTTCTGCGTCAACTAGTAGTATGAACCCCATGGATGCTGAAATTCGAAGGAAATTTCAGTTGACGATTTCTGGAGTTGGCAACGAGGAGAAATCCTTCCGGTCTGGTTATACCGGTGGGATGTCTGAATTGATCCCTTTATCTGGACGGTGAAAGGGAAACTCCTACTGAGTTATTGTTGCATCTAGTTAGTCAGGGTTTGGTAATCTGCTCAAATGTGTCCTTGTTTGTTGTTCATAAATTGCAATCGACTCATTTTATGTTTCTGGCACGTCTGTGATGTTTTCCTTTCCGTTCTATTTTTGTGCGAACTCTGCTACTTAGAGCATCTCCAACAAATGCGCGCATGCATGGTACCCAAAGCAATTTACAGCAAGCGCAACGGTCGTTTTTTGGGAGAGAGTGGGAAGTTGGTTCACCAGGCGCTGCAAAGTTTCAGCGCCCCAGCATGCCGCTTCAGCAGGCGCTGTAAAAATCGAGCGCGTGCGCCCAGCCGGCACACATACAAGATGATCAAACCTCCAAAAGATGCAAAGTTCACACAAACAAGATGAACAGAAACAAGTTCATGACAAACAAGTTCACAGAAACATATTAAACATGAACAATCATTCCTTATCTTCTTCCTCGTCATTGGCCTCTTCCGATTTGTCCGTTTCTTCTTCAGATTCTTCATCCTCTTGTTTGTTCTCTTCTTCATCGGAAAGTCGGACGGTGTTTACACTATCAACAAAGCCATCATGAGAAGGCATGTGAGGCACACCAGAAGCTCCCATGCCACCCAAGCCTCCCGTAGGTGCTCCCATGCCTCCCATAAGAGACACAAAACTCATGTCTCTCACGGGAGCACCCATGGAAGCTCCCATGCCTCTGATGCTGCCCATGGTAGCTCCAAAGCCTTCCATGGAAGCTCACATGCCTCCCATGGAAGCTCCCATGCCTTCCATAGGTGCTTTCATGCCACCCATGGATGCGCCCATGCCTCCCATAGGTGCTCCCATGCCACCCATGCCTCCTACGGGTGCTCCCATGCCACCCATGCCACCCATACCTCACATGCACATCATTCTTTTTCGCATCAAGATTTGATCACGAGAAAGGTTGATGTACTCCTTTTGCCTCTCATCGAAGTTGGATGTGTCCATGAAGAATAAGTACTTCTCCCATTCCAATAATATTGATTGTTCAGCCATGCCCAATTTTTTATCCTCCAATGCCACTTTCCTCTTCTCAGCTGCCACCCTCCTCTCCTAAGCCGCCGACTCTTGGCTCCTTGCCACCCTTCTCTCCACGTTTGCTTCCTTTATTGCCTTCACAATAGCCTCCATAGCACTCCTTATGTCTTCATCTCTTCCCTTCTTCTTCTTATCTTTTGCTAGTTTCTCTCCTTGTGGTCTTTTTGGCTTCGAGTAGGCAACCGATTTTGGTGTAGGGATCCTCTTGTTGCCATCACTTGATGCCTCATTGTCATCATCATCCAAATCAATAGTTGCATTGTTGGTGACACCATCACGGATTTTCATTTCTCTTCATCCTTCAACACCTCGTAGCAATGGGGAAACACAAATGCTCTTCCTTTATTCACCTTGCCTTTCTTAGTCTTCTTCTCTTCTCCTCGAAACAAGTTTCGTGCAATGTTGAGATACAAACAAAAGAACAAGTTATCACTAGAGACATAAAATATGAAACGTGCACACAAGATATATGGGAGGCAATGGAAATGACACTCACCCTATCTCTATCATTAGTGCCACTTCGGTTGAGCTTGTCAATTGTCGTCATTGCCGCCACCCACTTTTGACAATCTTTGTTGATCGTCGGCCACCGGGACCGAATAGATCTTTCGGTGCGCTCAATTCCACTCTTGTTGTATGTGTCAAAGAACTCCTTCATCCGAAGGCAATGTGTATCTCAAGTTTGATCCGCTCCAACGGTGGGATCCATAGACACCTCCAACCATGTGTTGAAAGCAATTTTTCTTCATCGATGGTGTAGTTGGAAGCCCTTCCTTTCGGTGCACCAGTCAAACCCTCGTCATCATCATCCACTTCATTATTCGTCTTCATCAACTTCATTGGTTTGAGACATATTGTTGGAGCCAACACCCATAGTCACCATATATGCGTCATCGTTGAAACTACAAAGTAATATGACAAAGGAAAACTAAATGAATCTAAACAACAAAACAAAAACAAAAATTGTACCTTGTGAGCATTTCATCGAGCATTATGCGTGCATTGGCCACCGGCGCAACAAATTGCGAGGTTTCTGGCGCTTCGGCCAGCGGAGGCGTGGCCGGCCTCGCTCCTGCCTTCTTCTTGATCACCGCTTTCTTCTTCTTTTGGGCCGTCGTCGCCGTCATGGGCGCGGGCGCGGTGGTATTTGGAGTGGCCGCCGCGGTTCGTTTTGAGGCGACGCTCCGTGGCGCAGCCGGCGGTGGCGCGACGCCACACTGTGCGCTCGTCCGTGGTGGCATGAAGAGCTCATCACTGTAGCCTAAGAAGACACACTCAACAGACTGAGCGGTTAGTTTGGTGCATTCGCGAGGGGCAAGAAGAACGATTAAAAAGACGCTCGAAAGGAACACCATCCTGTAGAGTAGCGGAAGGCTGTATATTGATAAGGTAGGTGGAGGTGGAAACAGGCTCAGCCCAAAAATGAGGCGGGAGAGAGGCAGCAATCATCAATGCACGAGCCATCTCAAGAAGATGTCGATGCTTTCGCTCAGCCACACCATTCTGAGCATGAGCACCAGGACAAGAGAATTGAGAGAGAGTTCCTTGCTCAGCAAGAACACCACGCAACATCTTAGAGATATACTCGCCAGCAGAGTCAGCACGAAAAACACGAATGGGTGAAGAGAACTGAGTATGAACCATGGCAGCAAAAGGCTTATAAATAGACAACACCTCACTATGAGAAGTCATGAAATAGAGCCATGTGTAACGAGAGAAATCATCTATGAAAATAATATAGTATTTATGACCACCTTTCATAGCAAAAGGGGCCGGACCCCATACATCAGAATGAACTAAATCGAAAGGACGCTTAACACTGACTCATTATGTGAATATGGTAACTAAATTTGCTTGCCAAGACGACAACCCTGACACTCTAAAGAGACATCTCCTGAGACAGACACCAGAAGACCTCGACAAACTAAAGACGACAACTGAGAACCACACAGATGAACAAGTCGATGATGCCACTGCTTGAAGGAACCAGTAACGGAGGCGACTGAAGCGGAGGAACTGGCGAAGGTGGTGGCAGCGGAAGGAACATGAAGCCAGTCCAACTCCCAAAGACCCTGAGAATCACGGCGTCAAGGGCCAGCCCCAACCAGAGTGTGCGTGCGACGGTCCTGGACAAAACAAGAGTCAATGTCAAGGATGACGCGACAACCAGAATCAGTAAGTTGACCAGCAGAAAACAGATTCATGGTAAGTCGAGGAACATGAGCAACATCAGAAACAGAATAAGAAGGAGTGGAAAGATTGCCTCTACTAGCAACAGAAAATGGAGTACCATCAGCAGTGAAGACATGAACAGGAGAATCCAGCGATCGAAGAGAGGACAAAGTGGAAGAATGAGAAGACATATGAAAAGAAGCTCCAGAGTCCAGAACCCATGGGGATGTACCTGACTGTGTAGAGGGCGGTTCCTCAGTGCGGGAAGCATCCGTCACAGAACCAACAGTACCCGTCGAGGAAGAACCTGAAGTCGTGAGCAGACACTTAAGTCTCAGAATATCCTGCTCAGTGAAAGCAATGGCTGAAGCTGTCGAGGTAGATGACGAAGTCCCTGAAGATGATGATCGCGCCTTGCGCAGGTGTTTCCTCTTCGTGTAGCACTGGGACTCAATATGACCATCATTGTTGCAGTAGTCACAATGTGGACGGGGGCGACCTGAGCCTCCAGAAGGAGTGGGCAAGAGCGGTGGAGCACTCGAGCGAGAAGGGGTCGGTGCAGTAGGTGGAGTGGAAGAAGCCCGAGTAGCGAGCACAGAGGGAACCTCCAGCAAACCAGCACCACGTAAGCGAGTCTCCTCAACAGAATCTCTGAAAGCGCCTCCATGAGAGAAATACGGCCACGAGCAAACAACTGAGCACGCCGGGGCTCAAACTCCTTACGGAGCCGAGACAGGAACTCGTAGACGTGATGAAACTCCAAATTGGCCTGGACAGCCTGGCAACAGGGGCAAGTACGACAACCAGCACTGCGGAGAGAATCAAGCTGGCGCAAGATAACAAAACTCTGTGCATAGAAGTCATCAACATTAGAGTCACCCTGCTAAAGAGCATGCTCCTCGCGGACCACAAAGAGGTATAAGGCATCACCAGAGGGCTCATAGCACTGACGAAGACAGGTCCACATCTCAAAGATAGTAGGAAGACCCAGAAACTCAGAAGCAACCCGAGGCAGAACACTAGCAGTGAGAATAGCTGCAGCACGAGCATCATCATCAAGCCACTGGGTGTAAAAAGACAGAGCACCATGATACGTCTGAAGAGCCTCCACATAAGCCAAACCCTCTCATCATAAGCACGATCAGCAGCCTCATTAGCAAGCTTAGCCACATCCTTGGCGGCCTGATTAGCATCCGTAGGAAGAACCAGTGGAGTCGGTGGAGTAGGGGCAACCGGAGGAACCGGACGTGGCGGACAGCAGACCTCGCCAGAAAGAACACCCAGAGATGGATGCCATGCATGTGAATGCCCATAAAGCCAGTGAACTCGGTATAGTTAGTACCATCAAAGATCACTGGACAGCGAGGGACAGCAACATAGCCCGATGCAGCAGACATTTTTTTTCTTTTTTTTCATCAACAGAATCTGACGACGGAGCTTCCAATTGGGACGGGATCGGGAAGCGGCAGGCAGTCGATCGGCGGAAGACCCGCAGCAGCCAGGGTCAAAATCAGCAGCAGGCGGGGCCAGCTAGAGCAGGGCCTTACGGGC
>NC_057810.1:4424218-4434549 GCF_018294505.1 Triticum aestivum
GCGGGGGGGGGCGGCTGGAGCAGGGCCTGCGGGACGAGATCGATCGCTGCGGGACGAGATCGATCGGGGCCGGCTAGAGCTCGATCGGGGACATGACGAGATCGAAGCTAGTGGGACCTGTAGGACCAGATCGAGGCGGGCGGGAGTAGGAGATCGATCGGGGGCCTACGAGATGAGATCGAGCGGGGACGCTTCGAGCGGCCCTGGTTGGAGATTGATCGGGATGCAGAGAGGATCAAACGCACGAGTTGCAGCGTCCAAAAAAAATTGACCTAGCTCTAATACCATGCTAGGAATAAGCAACTTGTATTCCCATGAGACCATAGACCGATATATATACATGTACAGGTGTGGAACATATGCAGGAAACCCTTTATACAACGGGATAAATACAAACGGGTACATGACTTATATTATAACTCTAACATGCGGCAGCGGCAGAGGAGAGGTCGCGCGTGTAGGAAGGGGTTAGTGGGATGTCGGAGCGCCCGTCCATGGCTGGGGGTCGCTGGCGGCGTCGCGGGGCGGGGCGAAAGTGGGCGCGGGCGGGGATTTCAGCGGCGGTTGCTCCCTTGGCGCACGATTTCTTTCTGTCGTGCACGCGGTAGCGGACGCCCAAAAATGCAACACACGTTGCCGTTCTATTCCACGCGCGGAGTGGTTTTTAGAGCGCGCGCGATTTTACCACATCTGCCGGAGCGGTCGATTCAGGCGCGCGCGCTAAAATTCTTTTCTTTCACACGCGCGACTTATTTGGTGCCTCTGTTGAAGATGCTCTTAGTTGGAGTAATTTTAAAAAGGAAGCATCTTGTTCGTGTGAGAACTCGTGATATATTTGCCCACGCATTGAGCCCCAGACCAGTCCTAAACAAGTTGTCTGCTCAAGCGTTGCTGATTAATAATTCTGCTTATATATCCCTCATATCTCACGCAATGTGTGGAATAAGAGATAGAGTAGAAAATAGGTGCTCCTTCTACCCAACCCTATGAACATTTCGTGAGTCATGGACCGTCACAGAATTATATGCGATCAATGGAGTTGCGCTATGTGCGAGTTCGAACCTGGGCTGTGAAGAGGCCGATCATGTTCATGGTCGCCGGCCGCCTGACGGCAGCTCCTCGACTCGGCCGCCACCCGCTGCAAAACGCATCCTCCTCCTCCGCGTTGAGCACAAACTGTTGTTGTCTCCTTGTATCCCTAGGTGGTAGTCGCGCGTGCAGGCCCTAGGCTGGTATCAACAGCCCATAACCCCTCCATGTGTCCTTTGTCCAGTAGTCTCAAAAATAAAATCTCATGGCGGTAGTTGTGCAGGCTTCCACAGGCGACCAAGCACTATCTTCATTCCTCGCCCGAAGATAGTGACAGGGATGACGGTACATTCAAGAAACAGCATCTACAAATTCAGTTAATTCTGGAAATCGATGTGCATGTATATTGTAAGAATGAATATTATCACAGTTCTGTAACCTAGAATAGCGGACTGGTTCCGAGAAAGAATCATCGTGTCCAACCGCACCAGTTCATGGCCTTTTTTTTAACCACTGAACCGACTATATAAATAAAAATAGAACCTAGATAATTCCCCGTCAACAAAAAAAAAGAAGAAAAAATCACCTGTTATAATGGGCTACATCATTGCAGCCCATTTAGAGGTGCCGCAGACGCGGCCGGAGTCTCCCGGACCACTTAACGCGGCGTGTAGGAGCTCCCGCATGTGGTTTGTCTCGAAGGCGAGAAACGAGCGATGAAATATAAGAGTCTTTTCAACCGCCCCACTTCCCCCCTGTATACGGTGGACAACCTAGATACGGCCTGAACAGAAAACCCCCACCCAACTGGATCCAATAATCAGCCCAAATGTCCGGGCTGTTGGCAACCCTCATACCCAGATTTGGGGCCGCCCGGAGTCGTCCACCACGTAGGATTTGGCATACCTCCTAAATAAGATGGAAGCCCTTGCCCAACTTGCATCATTTGTCACCTCCTCCGATTTCCCTGCGGTATGATTTAGGGTTTGCTGAAATTTTGAGTTTATTCCAAGAATTGCATTAGAATTTTATTTGATTTGCAGATTGTTATCATTCAGGATTCACCAAGATGTAATTGCAATGTTTGCCAAAACATGCTTATTTTGGAAGATTTGAACTTCACAATCGATGAAGAGAGAAGGTCAAGAAAAAGCTAGAGATAACTCAAGAGACAACCCAGAAGATGGAGGAATCAATGAAAAAGATTGAAAAAGAGAAAAAGGGGAATAAAACAAGACAAAAAGAGGATATGATAAGAGAAGAAGAGACTTGAAAAAATAAGATGGAAATGGACAAGCATCTTGCGGATATCATCCATGATTATAAGAAAAAGACAGATGCAACTCGGTTGAAGATGAAAAAGATTAAGAGGCGCCACCGAGAAGGAGATGCGTCTCCACTTTATGTTGGGAGCGGTAGTTCTCTTAGTCGTGATTATAATCGTCGTGTCTGGATTATCAATATGCACTAGGTAAAAGTTATTGTATGTACAAAACCAATATGTATGAAGTGCATATTATTTCGGTAAAGGACGGTTTTATTACCTCAAAATGTAGCACCAAGAGGATACAAAGTATTATGAGCAACACCCGGCCCGTGCATAACTAGGATGCACACACCCAAACAGCAAAAGTCGGACAATCAGAAATAAATAAAAACCGACAAATCGGCAAAAGTAGAGTCCCCACTATACCTATGTCGAAAGGTAACAAGACGACAATAGCATCGAGAATCTAGCAAGTAGATCTAGTAATTGTATCAAGGGTAATGATCATCCTTTCATGAATGCCGATTCAACCCTGGTGAGAAGGTGGGTTCTTGAAGTGCAGGCGCACTGATTTAACTAGATGACACCCCGCGCGTTGCTGCGGGATATTGTAGATGAAATTTGGTGCACAGAGACATGTCCAAAATGATTAAACAAAATATATCAAGACATGTCTCTGTGCATCAAATTGTAATCGTACGAATGACCATAAATTGTACTATCCCCTTCAGCGTACCATTTCTATTATTCATGATCAAAGTCTACCCATCAAAACAGACCTTGTACTTTCAGTTGGAATGGCTGTGGCACAAACACTATTGTTTCCCTACCTTGAATCTCAAAGAAAACAAAGAAATGCTGAGCTTGTGCACTGAATTGAAACAAATAGTACAGTTGTATAAATTTTCTTGGTCCAATAGTCTCATGGCAGCATTACAAACTAACCGTTATTATCCCAGTGTCGTACACGGTACACAGAATTAAACTCTTACAAATCATATACATTACAGAAATTAGATAAATTAAAGACAGACAATCCAAGCTTGTTTCTAAAAGGAACAAAAGTAGTCCAAATTTACCACTCTTTTCCACATCTACCTCCTTCAGAACAGCTCTAGGTCTCTCACTGGATCCTCCATCGACTGCTTTCAGTAACCATATTGGAACATCAGATGCTGATCAGACATGCCAGAACTATCCTTATTTTCCAATAGGAGCATAATCAAGAGTCATTGAGCAGACATACTAATACTCTCTGGACCTGTAGGTGCAGCTAACATTTTGAAGGCTGAACATGTAAAGATCTCTCCCCTCTAAAAAGAGCATATATATTTTCCCATTCTAACTCAAACTAAGACATAATTCATAAAATCCTAGAGAATAGGAAACATGCTGAACAAAGTATCTAAACTAAATTCTCTGATCACAGAAGCTAGTAAGAGGGCTTCAAAGTTCTAAATAGCGCACCTGTTGAAGCTAATAAAAATTAAATAGACTTGATGTTTCAAAAGCCAAGTATGTAAAATCCTTGCATCATTATATCTCACGATTAAACATCTAAATGTTTAACCATCAACAGGGGAAAGCAAAAAGGAAAATAGAGTTGCATCTTCTGATATACATGATTAGTTGATTTCCGAAGAACATGGCATGTCAAGAAAAATAATTCTAAAGCACACGGTCACAATGTTTGTCTGCTAAAGAATACATGCATATTAATTAAAACTCACGAAAGACAGTTTGTACTTGATACATCTGCATACCTGGCACTTATGGTTTAGTATGCTATTTGCAATCGCATGTAGTACATGCAGGGTCGAGCAAAATCACAGGTATAGAGGTTGCAAACGTACATGCTGCAAAAGAGTCTGAGCTGGTGTGTAGGATAGAACACTTTCACAACGTCACACAATAGCTGCACATTCCATTGTACCGGGCAACGATCATGATACCATATGATGTGTGCTTCTACTTACACTACTTCCACGCAAACACCAAAACTACAAATTTTCCTACAACTGCAATGCAATAAAAAGATAACTCAAGGCACACATCACACCATTCTAGAAAATTGATTTCTAGGGGAGGAAGGATGCATGGATATTGACATCAACTTTCTTATACAGACAATAAACCTGGATGGACTAAATAAAATTGACTTATACATCTGGAAAGCACCTCATGGCTAATATATCCCTTGCTTAGTTTCATCCATAGATTTTCTATTTTAGTTTCTTTGTAATTGTTATCTGTTTCTCTTCTGATGTCCATTGTGAAGTTAAGTTCTCTGAACTGGAAAAGCTCCAGAGAAAGAAATTCCTATGATATATAAATAAAAGGTGCAAATGCTCATGAAGGGAAAAAATATTAACAGAGAGAGCTTCCGTACAAATTCGAGTAGCAAGAGACCTGTGAATCAATGAAGTCAATGCCAACAACATGAACCTGTGAAGCAAAACGCCTAGCAGCTTTCGATCCGGAGTGCGATCTGACAAATTAAAAAACATAAGTTAATCATAGGAAAATTAGGGGTAGCTGGAAAAAGGGAGCATCCAGCAAGAGACATCTGAAGTGATCAAGTCAATTCAACCATCAAAAGACTTATGAAGTAAAACATCGAGCACTTTTCAATCGGAGGAATCTTTAGGTGGTTGAAAACAGGGGATGCTACCAGAATGGAGGTCGGTTCCGAGATGTGGATGCGAGCAGGCGTGCGGGCTGAATGACGATGGCATTACAAAAGGGTTTTTAAACGTAGCATCTGCATGGTATTAATGGGGTGAGGTATGTGCATCTGTTGGCCAGAGAGCGCCGGGGGAGATGAAACAGAAACCTTCTTTTTATCTTCTCGGTTCCTAAGATAGTAAAAAGAATGAAAGTACATAGTCAGCAATGATGCATTTTCATATTTCACAATGAAAAGGCATGATATGATGAAAATAGTCATAATATATCAATACTTTTGAAGAAAATCAAGGAAAATTATAGTAAAAAATAGATGACTGCAGTATATAACATTGAAGAAAGATGGTTAAACTATGACCATCCCAGTGGACCGTATCTATATGTTGTATCTACTAATCTACACCATTTGATATCAGATCAATTTGTGGCCTAGTTGTCCTACATCTTACCAATTGTGGTCACCCTTAAACGGATGGATGCGTAGGCAGAGGCATAGTCAACAGCTGATTCCACCTCCTTCCTGGGTACTTCTCCACAAGGGCTACATAGCTAGGATTGAACTCACGGAGAACTCCTTCGTGCATTGAGTTGTCGGCAGATCTGGTCCAGGAGACCTCTGCCGGCCACCAGATGCCCACGGGAATGGCCACCCCAATAGCAGCTGGAGCGATAGGTGGAAGAGTGGACGCCCAATTAGTAGCCGGGGTCACCGGAACGACATCGCTCGCAGGGGGGTCGCGGCGCGCGGGATGGCTCGCCGATGTCACCCGTGGCGGCGCCAATGGGGATGCGGCGTAGCAGGGTCAAGGCGACGTCGCGGAGATCGTGTGGCGGCCTACCGGAGTTACACCATATGGCGTGCCTTCCTCGCCGGGAATCGCTCGGCAGCGGCTCTGCACCTCGCCGGGTCAGTCTCGAGGAGGGTTAGCAAACGGTGGTGGATATAAGATTGAGTCATCGGTTACAGAAGCCGGAAGGGGAATCGAATCGACAGCGATTTGTTTGCGGTGGAACTGGCGGACGTGGGGAGAAAGAGGCGTTCGTGGTCAGCCTATGGCGGGTCCACTGCTAGTAACCGAATGCTGATGCGTATGTCTGTACTTTGGTGGGTCCCCCGTGTAAGCTATAACAAAAGGCTCTTGAGTGGGACTGTGTGACGTGGCTGGATGTGAATGGCTGATGACGTGGCTATGCTGCATGTTGAGATAAATCAAGTAGTGGGGGTGAACTTCTTAAGTATATAGGATTATGTTAATGCGGGCTTTACAGTTCCAAGGAGACCATCAGTTCCATTTGAGATGTATTCATTTTGTCTTGCACTCAAACTGGTACTCCGCTACTACTACATGTCTGCATGCCAGTGCGTTTCGCCTCAAAATTACGACCGCCGCGAACCACCCCACCTCCCCATCGCTCCGAGATCAACCCAGTTTTCCAACTCCCTCGAGCCGCATCTATGTCGTCGCGGGCAACAGCCGCCACCCGGTCTCCGACCTAATTCAGCAGCCCCATCGCCATCCATCACCAGATCCATCATCCCCATCACCGAATCTACCCATTCTAACCGCGAGGCGCCCGATTCCGCCGCCGCCACTACTCGATTCATTTTTCACTCCGTCGTAGGGCTCCGCTCCATGGAAGATGCCATTGGCTACCTCTGCCTGCCCGGCACCATTCTGCACCATCCATCGGACCACTTCATCGTGTGAGACCATGTGCAAGGGGGAGCGGAAGTGGCTCGACACCTTCGAGACCCCAGAGCTCGCCGCACATGCGTATGAGGTGGTGGCGCCCCGGAACGGCCGGAGCCATGCCGAATTCAACTTCCCCGAGACAACCGAATATGCAGAGTTTCTCGCCCCTCCCATTCGGATCATGTTCCGCGAGGAGGAGAAGGAAAATCTCCGGTCTGAGGCGCAACGCACCGCCGAGGCTAGGGATGCTTTGTATATGAAGCAGTTCACCGAGGTGAATCCGGACCTCATGGCAACGGAGCTTGCATTATACGTCGAGAAGGACCGGCAATGTAGGAAGAAAGAGGACGATGAGCATGCTTACAGGATCAGCGCCGAGGTCGATGAATTTTTCGATCATCTTAAATGGAATGGCTGGGACGACGAAGGAGGTGGAGCCATCTACCTACAGTGACCATGAGGCAGGCCGTCCAGTGGAGGGATAATGGATAAAATCAGTTATATATAAATTGTTGTGAGGACGTTACTTATACACAACCAGATGGACCATTTTTTAGGTGAAATGTTTAATGGATAAAATCTAACTAGCCAGTGCGAGTAGCGACACGATGTTGGCCCAGGTCCGACAATGCAGAGCACTTCCCGGCTCTGGCAACGCGGCGACAATTATATAACCCTGTGTGTATACAACATATGGAATATAGAGAGAATTCCTCGATCGAACTTGGTATCAGACGTCAAATTTCCTTCCTCGCGCTTCCGCCATGAGCATCATGTTAGCTTAATCTTGATTAATTGTATTTGTATATTTGCTTTTGTCCAGCATGTAGTTAGTTGCTAGGGAGCTGCAGGCGGATGGTGCTTCATTTGAGCGTGCAAGAGGTGAGATGTCGAGGTGCTGCGCAATGTGGTGCAAAGCGAGATGCCATGGTGCCGTGTGAAACGATGGTGCATGCAAGTTCTGAAGCCAACGGACTGCACAAGAGGTAACCGAGTGACTCAGCCATGGTTAGTTAGTAGGGAAGCTAGCAGCAGCGTGTGCATGTCCGGGTCTTGTGGATCACAACGTTTGTACTAGCAGCAGCGTGTGCATGTCCGGGTCTAGCAGCAGTGTTGGGGTGCTCGGTTAGAGGACTTGCAGGTGGAGTGGATGGGACCATTGGTAGCAGGTGGTGTTCGCGAAGTTGGAGTGGCGTGGCATCTGATGCGTGGACAACGGCGGGTCTCGGTGGCATGGGGCAACGGAGTCTCGGCGATGGCCGCGTTTTGATGGGTGCGCGCAGGATGGTGGCGCTGCCTGGTACCGTTGTGGCATCGACGGCAATTGGGTCTGGCAAGGTATATCAGTTGATCTCTCCTAAAGGTGGGACAATGGAAGATGGCGGCGGCAGATTCTTCAGTGCGCGCATGCGGTGTTTGCTGAGGGTCTGCTACACAGGTTGGTGCTCTCGACTCGTTGTCAGGCAGCCTGGCGTGGCCACCGGATTAGATGATGTGCGTTGATGCGTCAGGGCACTCCATGAGACTTGTAGGAGTAGCAATTGAGGTCACTAGGAAGGTGGCTTTGGGTTGATCCATGTATCAACTTTGTCGGACTCTGTTGAATAATTAATAAGGATGGATGTGTGCATCTCTTGATGCAGAGGCCGGTGTAATCCTTCTTTTCGAAGAGAAAATAATTTGGTACCAAGCTCCTCCTATATATTTTAAATATTCTAGATATTTCTATTTGCATAACCTAATAATAAACTAGAAATTATTGTCAAGATATTTATGAGATCATACGTTTTAAGGATGAAAACACAAATATATACTCTATATTCATGTAAGTATCACAAACTAATCTACGAAGACACGCCATCTTATGTTTTAGTATTTTTCTCACACTATACTGATTTGGTTCAAATATATTTTAAAGACACAATGTAAATCAAATACAAAATAATGTGAATTTTATTCCAAATATGACTTAAATTTAGTGCAGTGCACATGTATTTTTTAATGATAGATATTACAACAATATTATAAATAATATTATTACTAATATTTTAGCAACATTGTGATCTGATTAATTATCATTATCATATTACAAAAAATTATTTAATATGATGTATTACGAAAAAGTTATAAATAAGTATAAAAGTCTAATAATTGATCAAAGTAAAACAGAGTGTTGAAAATAAGATGTTGCACAATCAATAGGCCACCACACTCACAAGCACAACAAAAAAGGACAATGCCAAAACGAGAGCAACCAAATACCCAACCGAGGCATGGCTTCTCGAGTACTTCTTGATAGAATAGGGAACTACTATGATGACTGAGGCAGACTTGCAAGGACGGCTGCCACTGTAGGAGCCATGTCTTTCATGTTTGCACGACTCGAAGCGATCCATCCAGTTAATCCTTCATGTTGAATTCCACACCTTGTCATCACATCATCAATCAGTGAAACATTCGACATCGAGGAGGATCTAAAGAAGTGTTTCTTCACAACGCTGTAGAAAAACACCTGAACGGTCCCGTCACAGAAAGCACGTGTGGCAGCATGCCTCTGAGGGATCCCGGTTGCTCTCTAGGCCTATATAATGATGTACAATTAGAGTCGCAGATATCTTTGGGTCAAATATGGCTCCTGTTGTTAGAAACCGAAATTGTTTTCAAGTATGGTCGGAAAAAATGGCATGGAAAAAAAATCTCAGAACAAAAAATCAATTAGAAAAAAACATAACTGACGACGCAATAATATTTTGGTTAGCACTCGATCAGAACTGAAAGATTAGTCAGCAATCGATCACTAAGCTAATTAGCTCTTAGGTGGTCTAATTTCAAAACAATGTGCTCGCTGTCAAAAATTAGTACCAATCAGTAATGGTTCTCTATGTTGTGTTATGCAATTCGCTCAAATTAGCCTCAATATTCCATGCTAGCTTCACAAGAGCAGAAACTCATGTGGAACTTGTGCTTCAAACTGGACAAGAGCGAGCCTATATATGTAAGTATTCATGGTTTGGCTGATCCTATCGAAACAACTCAAATCTTAAATTCACATCCTATTTGTACCTCAGTCAATTACAATTTGATGCATGGAAGGTGGCATTACACACCCTTCTCTCATGATTAGATCTTCCTCTTCACCATTCGCATAGCAGTTGGCAATATCCATCAATCGACTCAGCGTAGAAACATTCGAGCGACCAATGTTTAAATTCAAAAGATTTCATGAAAGGTTCTAGAACCTCCCCAAACCCGGTGAGGAAGAAAACCGAAATGGGTCGGTCCATACAAACCACCAAGCGCACGAGAGGGTATGCGCTAGGTCTCTATTCAGTGATCCTACAAAAAAAAAACGTCATCATTCAGCGACCTATCAGCCAATTAGGACCGCGGGCACTATTTATCGCATTAAGCCAGCCCGAAATGGACCTCTCGCTGAAGGAAGAGGGATTCGATCCATGGTCTCCTGCGGGAGAGCTACCGCTGCTATCCACTCGGCCACAGCCTCGCACGGTATAAGTATGAGACGCGTTCCTTTGTTGAGGCGAGTGAAGCCGGTTTTTCCATTTGTTTTCACGGTTTTTTCTTTTTTCTTCTCCACTTTTTGTTTAGTTTTCTTTATATATAGAAAATGTTTTCTTTTTTTTTCTCTGGGTTTT
>NC_057810.1:4434799-4439337 GCF_018294505.1 Triticum aestivum
GGCGGCAGTGACGAATGTGGTACTCCGGCAGTGATGTTGCATGGGCTGTGGCGCTAACCCTCTTCTTGGTAGCGCAGGGAGGGACAGTAGTACACCCTAGAAGGGCTGCTCTGCACCAAGGTAGGGGATTAGGGCAATGGTCGCCGGCGAGGCTGTCCGCACCTAGGGGCAGCGAAAGGGAAATTACAATAGATACTTTCTCTACACAGTGAAGAGCAGCTCCTTCCACCATCAATTTACCCAGTATTACGAGTGCAAGAGAATCAGCTCCTATCTATGATGAACACAAAGGTATAAGTCATTTACATGTTCCATAGACAAAGTAATAACCCTCTAAATTAAACCAGTGCTTTTCATTAATGGAACTTCGAAAATACATTTATCCGGGTTTGTTTGTTCAGGTAGAGCCAGCCTTAAATCAAGTCTGTACATAAATGAAATATGTTTAATTGATACACCATTGAACTTTATTGCTTTGCTGAAGCAAGTGCATGTTGCTTTCTCAAAGAGCTGGCAACAATTGAATGTTTTTTGAATTCGCAAGGATCTTGTCTTCGGAAATGGTAGAACTTGCACTTTGTACGCTCATATTGTGTGCTGAGTCGTCACTGGAACAAGACATAAATGTGTAGGTCAAGTTATTAAAAATATCACTTTGCTTAAACTAAATAAAGGAACATGAATATGTGGAGAAATATCTTACAGTAGTCCATGGAAGTTTTGCTTAGGTGGCATGTCCAGTTCATCCAAGGTTCTTTCAAACATTTCTAGAACTTTGGTACTACTTGTATGCACCACAAGCCAATGAAGGTCATCCTTTTTGCTATTTCCTCAATTTCACTTGTGACTTCACATGCTCGCAGTCCATCATCTTGAGAAAAGTGGTCATAAATCCAATCTGGAAAATATTCTTCGCTCGATTTTTCAGCCACCTATTTCACATTTTTCCTGCCCCCAACCATCTCTAACAACATCATTCCATAACTATAAACATCTGACTTGGTTGAAACAACTCCAAATGTCCGAGAGTGAACTTCTGGAGCAATGAACCCAATTGTTCCTCTAGCACCTGTCATTGATAGCTTGCTCTCCTTTGCATGACACAATTTAGCTAGACCGAAATCAGCAATCTTTGGGCAAAAATCCCTGTCTAGAAGGATATTGTGAGGCTTGATATCAAAATGAACGATCCGTGTATTACAACTATGGTGCAAGTATTCTAGGCCACGAGCAATCCCGATTGCTATAGCATACAGCCTCTCCCATCCTAAAATTTCTTTGTGGTTCTCTGAGTAAATATACCTATCCAAGGAACCATTAGGCATGTACTCATATATAAGAGCTCGTTTTGATCCCTCCAAACAAAACCCAAATAAGCTAACAATATTAACATGAGAGGTTCTCCCAATGCTCATAACCTCATTCACAAACTCATCCCCATTTCCTTTGCAGTCATGCAAGAATTTCACAGCAACCAGTCGATCATCATGTAGTCTTCCTTTGAAAACCACACCATAACCACCCTTTCCAAGCTCATGATTGCGAGAAGATGTTATCTTCATTACCTCTGAGTACGTGTACCTTTTGGGGGCTAGTGATCCATATGATAATATCATGACCTCGTAATTCCTTTCAGTGCCGCTGCTAGTCCTTTTGCTGCGAGACCATAGTCTTTTCCCCTTGGGATGCCTCATCATCACACAAATGCATGGAAAGAGCAAGGTTGAAACCGCTGATGAAACTGTCATTGAAGCAGATGTTAATCACTTATGTATATCACAAGTCATTATATGGACAGTTAAATTTGTAACACCATCAGTAGTTTCAAACTTGTAAGTTGTCCTTCTGAAAGAGTACGAGGTGAAAAACGTAGGAACAAGGTAAACGCCATAGATTTGCTCGAAATTGATCAGTGTTGTATCATGCCCGAATAGAGAGTTGCTTGTCTTAATTTTAATTTTAGAAATAAAGTTCAATGCTTATTGGCAAGATAAGTTTATGAAACTAGTAACATAGAAAAATATAATCCCTGATTAAGCAATCACATTTAAATGATCACATAAGAAAATATTGTGAAAGTTTATCATACCTATTAGTATGAGTATCCTTTTGCTAATCACCTTGATACCTGAAATATCACATAATATTTAGTTCAAAAGCAACATGTCCATGGTAGTACGATATTGGTTGGTTTCTTAAAAGGAAGCACGCGCATGCCTCCTCCCACCCCACCCCACCCCGCCCCACACACACAGCATATTTTAATCTTAAACATCTGCCGACGAAATATACAAAAAAAAAGGGATACATCACAAGGTAGTGAAGTGCCTGAATTACATGTCTATCTTTGTTTTGATACATTAATTAATATGAGATATTGGCCTGTTTAGATTTCATTTCTAGATGATTGTGGAACAGTGATGTATTTGATTTTATTGGACTGTACGCATTATCATGAAAGTTTTGGAAGCCCTGTTAATCTACGCCACTAGTATTGTGTCACGCAGTCTAACAACTGCTGCACCCGTCGACAGTCAAAGTGTCATTGTCGCCGGCTTATCAATTCTTTCTGGTGACCGCAGAATCTTGATTGGTAGATATATATTTGTGTGGAGTGCACAGATCGGAAGGACCATGCCATTACCCCACTAGCAATGACCGACTGTGACAGGTCAAACCTCTCTTTTTCTAGGAATAATGCATACCTCACTAGTCATTTTGTGCTTCAAAATATCTGACTAGTCATTTTAATTAGATGTACTTCATATTTTTGTTTCAAACCAAATCTATATGCTCAAGCTTGTTTGAACTGGGACTCGGACCGCAATGGCAAGCGATTTCGACCATCTAGACTAAGTGAGAAAAAAAAATGTTTTGTTCATGCATTTGATCCTAGTATATATGCATCTAGCACACGGCGCCCAGTAGCTGCTCAGAAAAGTATTTTATGGTTGTGTGTATCATGTGATGCATAGGCCGGGGTAATCCCCTTTTTAGAAGAAAAAAATGACGACAGAGTGAGCTCACCACTACCAGCAGGCGGCTGCCGCCATGTCAGGAGGAAGCCATTGGTGATTAGCCCCTCATAATCACTTGCGTTCGCCTCGCCGGATGCTGCCAGTACCGGAAGGAAGATAGCATTGCATCCCTCTAAAGCATAGCCGCCGTCCCTCTCACTGTAATGCCCTCCTGTGCGGACAAAGGTGTTGTTGCGGCATACCGTCTCCACAAGCCCTGCTCGCCTTACGATATCCAACGGTGGCGCCTTGGTGCAGTTGTAGAAGATGATGTTCTGATTCATGTTGCTAATCGAGAACGGATGCCCGATTTTGGAGGAGGTATTTGTCACCGGTACATGGCAGCCTTCATGGCTTGAACTTTCGAAGTCTCCTAGCTTGTGGACATCGGCGACGAGCAAGGAACCGTCGCTGTAGAATATGTTGAGGATCTGTAGCCCGAACCCGTGCTCATAGTACCAAAGGTACGGGGTGCCGTTGGTGTAGTGGACCTGGAAACCAAGTTGAGCGCACCTGTTCTCCTCCAACACCGAGACGAGCCCGAACGGAGAAGAAATGGTCAGGTTGCCGCATCGCTCGGGCGAGCAGCCTTCTTGTGCTTGCGCGCCAGGTTTAATGGCTGCGATACAAGAGAGAGATATGCACAGAAGCAGCAATAGGCGGCTGCAGGTTGGGGACATCGGAAAGATAGGAGTTCTGGTGAAGTGGCGACTGGCGACCTATTGCGTGGATGGTACCAATACAAATAAATGGAGGTGAGGAGGAGGGCACGTCGGTAGAATGTGTCCATACAGGGAGTTGTCAAGGGAACCTTTGCCCTCACCACATGTGAGTGAGTGGTTACCAAGGTTTTGGATTCTGAAGGGAAAAAAATCTCATGAGGCACCGAGATTTCTGGTTACCGTGGTAACCCGAATATATTGGACAAATATTTTTGAATGAATTTTGATTTCAAACAAAACTCAATTAACATTCAGTCAAATTCAAAACTTCAGATTTTTTGTTGTTGGGTAAGACGATTTCTCATGGGGTACCGAGATTCATGGTTACGGGGCGGCAACCAAATTTTCAGCTCGGTAACCAAATCCAAGGTGGTTACAACGACAAGAAACAGCACACTGAGGAGTAATGGAAATGTGCAAAGTCACTTTTGCTTCGGTAGACCCCCTTAAACACATGGATGGTCCAGATTATCCGATACCTCTTCGTTAGTAAGGACAGGATGGTCGTATTGATAAAAGTAACCCGCACGCGCCGTACGTATACGTATTCTTACGTCCGTGCCGCCGCGAGGCGGTTTTTTTCCATCCGCGGTAGGTAGTTCGATTCCTCTTCCTTAGCTGCGCTTTAGCAAATGTGAGATAGCCACTATGGCCGGCGTGCACATTACGCAACATTTTAGGTGTTTTGTCTTTCATTGCGGGGCAGCCGTGATATTTTTTTAATTTCCGTCTGCACTGTGGCCACGATATTTGTGTTGCGTGCCACACGTGATGGTTCAACACGACCGGACAACAATCA
>NC_057810.1:4439511-4487910 GCF_018294505.1 Triticum aestivum
CCATTAAGTCGTTGCATCGCGCTGCTTGGCCCTGCATTCCCACCGATGCGACGCCGTCCAACCTCTTGTCGTCGCAGCTAGGGGTGGGCATATAACCCGAAAACCGAATGACCGAACCGAATTAACCTGAATCGAAGCCGAATTGACCGAAACCGATTTAGTCGGTACTATGCTCGGTTAATGATTATGAGAAACTGAGTATACTTCAGTGATTTCGGTCTACGCACTCGCTGCACCGAATTGACCGAAGCACCGAGGCCGCTGCTAACTCAAACAGTTTTGCTAGCTAATCACGCATACTCCATAAATTAGTTTCCGTTCGTATGCTCTGACTTTGTGCTGCCAGCCAACAAGATGAAAATCAATTGAATTGATGGCGCATTGATGTGATGAGTGGCAAACAGTGCCGTAGGCTGGCCGGCTGGTCCCATGATTACCTTGCTAATTCTCGTGCACGTGTACTAGATGCCCTTTTTTAATAGTGAACCTAGGTGTTGTTTGCTACTGCATGCGGTCTCGCTCACCTCCTGTCACCTTTTTCTATTGTTTGAGAATATAACACGTGTTGAGACAAACAAGGTACTAGCAGCTATACCATCCGGCCAGCTCAAACCAGCCTAGCACGGTAGTGCCCAGGCGGCCAGGCCCCAGCTGTTCGGTGTATTCGGTGCAAAACCGAATACCGAACCGATCAACCGGTGCACCGAAGGTTCGGTTTCCATTATTGCTAGAGACCGATCGGTTGGTGTTTTCTAGGAACCGAGAAAACTGAAACACCGAAGCACCGAACCGTTCGGTTCGGGGGAACCGAACGCCCACCCCTAGTCACAGCCCACGTCTATAAAAAGCCGGGGCCGGCTAGCCGTCAAACGTCGCCCCCTCCTCCTCCTCAGTCCCCCGTCGCCCCGGTTTTCCACCGTCGCCCGGGTCCTCCCCCGTCGCCCCTTCTCTTCTCGATGGCTTGCTCCGGATCTGATAGTGGCGATAACTGATCTTGGTCGTCAACTCTCTCGTGGCCGCAGGCAGAGTTGAGCCACTTCGGGTTGCTCGCTCCACCGTCGGCGCGGTTGCCGAAGGATTGGCACACCACCACCGACGGATATGTATGTTGTTGCCCGGCGCAACACCGGATCAGCTCCACTCCCACGCAAAACTGAACGGTTTTTAACGCCAAGCACGTTGCAACACGTCCGGCCTCTTTTTTAGGGGTTTTCACCGAGAGAACCATAGAAAATGCATAGAATGTCATAAATGAACGAAACTTGGCATGTATGCTAGCCATGGTGATGCCATTGTGTGGAAACAATTTGGGTACATTTGGTGAAGGTGAAAAAACGTGCTTCGAGACTTGTCCTACCGACAGACCCCAATTGTCCCGGTTGAACATGGTGTATTTGTTGCCATGCACAAAATGACACCAAAATTTGCCAGCATGTGGGCATGCCCATGGCAGCCCCCAATGCAAAAAATGAACGAAAGGTCCCGGTAGAACATGTTTGGTGGAGGTGAAAAAGTGTTGTGAGACTTGCCCTACTGGCAGACTCGAACGGTCCCGGTAGAACATGGTGTATTTGTTGACATGCACGAAATGGCATCAAACTTTGCCAGCATGTGGGCATGCCCTTGGCAGTTCCACACGCAAAATTTGAATGAATTCATACACTGACAACACGCGTCACATCTGGCCTGTGTTTTAGGGTTTTTTCACCTTGAAAACCTTAGAAAATGCATGAATTGTTGAAAACCAATGTAACTTGGCATGCATGCTTGCCATTATGTTTCCATTTTGTGAAAAAATCTAGGTATGTTTGCTGGACGTGATAAAAAGTGCTTCGAGACTTGCCATACGGGATACCCGAAAGGTCCAAGTTGTACATGGCGTGTTTGGTGCCATGCATAAAAGGACATAACATTTTGCCAGCGGGTGGGCATGCCCATGGTAGCCCTCCACACAAATTTGAACGAATTCGGACATCGAACACACGTTGCGTCACGTCCGGCCCCGTGTTAAAGGTTTTTTCTCCGAGAAAACCCTTTAGAAAATGTGTGAAATGTCGGAAAACAACGAAACTTGGGATGCATGCTTTCGATGTTGTTGGCTTTGTGGTGGAAAAAAAATTGGGTATGCTTGGTGGAGGTGAAAACAAAGTGCTTCAAGACTTGCCCTACCGGCAGACCCGAAAGGTCCTGGTTGAACATGGTGTATTTGTTGCCATGGACAAAATGGTACCAATTTTTGGGAGCATGTAGATTGATATTAATTTGTGTTCAACATCAACTGTTGTGAATTTGTTAACAAATCTATAATAAGCCTTCAAGTTTATAAAGTTTTTATACACAATTTAAAATTCTAAAATTGTTGACAAATTTCAAGAAATGGTTAGGATATAAGAAAATGTTAATGTTGATTGATAATAACGAAAATTGCTAATAACCGAAGCATTTAAATTAGTAAAATCTACATTGAAACCACACATTGACTAGTCGGTGTACGTTTTCGTTCGTTCCTTGAAACACGGCTCATTATTCCTTTTGCGTTTAATTTAATTTTTTTCTGAGGACCGACATGGCGACTCATGCGAAACATGTACGTCATGCGTACAAATAACGTGGAATGGACCATCCATCCATCTTATGCATGCGGACTTTTCCCTCATTGATTTACACGTTCACCTGTACGTCATGCGCGTGACTCGTTTTGTTTTGTTAGCACAGGGACGAGAACGTGTTTTACAAAGAAAAATAAAAAAAATAAAACCAAAGAATAAAATGGCCAAACAAAGAAAAGAAAACGACTGAGAAGATGGACAACAAGAAGGTTAAGAGAAGTAACTAGGCACCACAAGGTAGCTGTCCTAGTTCGTAACATTGTGGAATTTAAGTAAGAGGTTGGGAGTTCGAATCATATGGCAAGTAACTCTTTTTTGACGGTTAAAAAAAGAAAAAGAAATGGGCCAGCTCAAGACGGAGGGGGCGCTGGTTTATGTGACGGCTGGCTGATCGGTTTGTGTACGTATACATACAGCTTGTATACAAAGGTAATTATATATTATGGTTAAATGATCATACTGTCCTTATACGGTTTGTGAGAGGGGTCTACCGAAGCAAGGCTCCTAATGGACGAGAATGGAACCGGCCTAATACTAGCAATTATTTGATGAGTGAGCTTACCACTACCACCAGCGGAAGGCAGCGGCTGCCATGTGAGGAGGAAGCCATCGCTGATGAGCTCCTCATAGTCTCTGGCGTTCGCCTCGCCAGACGGCACCAGCACCGGTAGGGCGGTGGCGTTGCAGCCCTCCAAAGCGTATCCGCTGTTCATCCCGCCAGTCGTGTTGTACCACCCTCCCGCGCGGACAAAGGTGTTGTTCCCGCACACCGTCTCCACCAGCCCTGCTCGGGTTGGCGGTGGCTTGGCGCAGTTGTAGAAGATGAGGTTCTGGTTAAGGGGGCTTATTGAGAATGGAGGCTCAATTTTGGTGGCGGCGTCGGCCATCGGGACATGGCAACCTTGGCGGCTCAAATTGTTAAAGTCCCCGAGCTTGAGGATGTCAGAAACAACCATGGAGCTGTTTTTGGGGAAGATGTTGAGGATCTGGAGTCCGTACCCGGAGTGGTACCCGAGGTACGGGACACCGTCGGTACAGTGGACCTGGAAACCGAGCTGCATACATGTGTTCTCCTCCGACCCTGAGACGAGCCCGAACGGGGTAGCAATGGTCATGTTGCCGCATCGCTCGGGCGAGCAGCCTTCTGCTTGCACCCCTAGTTTAGTGGCTGTCATAAGAAAGAAAGATACACACAACAGCAAGAGCAAGCTGGCTAGAGACATTGAAACTACTACTGCTGCTACTACTACTACTACTATTATTACGATAGGAGATCTGCTCTGGTGATGACTTAGTACATACTCGAGATGGTACCAAGACAAGTGAATGATGGTGAGACGGGGAATGGAGGATAGAATTCTCAAAAGCGAAAAATCATTCAGGAGAGAACCCAAGGGACAAGTCTTAACCACTAATTGATGAAGGGACGCGATGCGACTGCTAGGGGACTAAGATTGACTCGATCCAAGTGTGCTCAGCACCACTCAATTTCCAAGGGCAACGGGTTGCAGGGGAGAAGGGGAAAACGTCTGGCTGGCTACATGTCAAGGGCTAGGGTTTGGGTGATCCCTGCTAGCTATATGAGGGACAGAAGGGTATATGCACACGAGTAATGCTAGAGATACATAGAGCTACACGGAATTTACAAACTGGTGAGTTTTGATTGGAGATTAAGGGGACGAGGGGTCCATCCCGTGAAAATCAAGGGGGGGGGGAGCAATAATGCTAAACATACCTAGGTTTACATGCTTTTACACGCTGACTAGGATCTTTTCAAACTAACTAACCTCTCCCCCCCTGATTTTCATGGGGGTGGGCCCCTTCTCCCCCGTAATCTCCAATCAAAATCCACCTTTATGTAGAAGCTTGTATCTTTTTGTACGTGTAACATTACTCGAGGGTGGAGAGGATGGTTAGAAAGAAAAAAAATTCTAGTCAATGTGTAATTGCGTGTAACTTTTTGTATGTTTAGCATTATTGATATGCACATGGAGGCAAGATCAATCTTGTGGGGCACATTGGAACGGCAGTGCCATAGTACATAGGAGATGAGGTTCTGCTCGTGACTTGTGTGGATGTTACCAAGACAAATTTAACTGGCAAAAATAAAAAATAAAGATTGGTAGCATCTTCAGCAGTTGGATTCTTTCGGAAGATATTTGTCCAGCACAACCCATGGGATGACAGTCTTGACCAGTCAATGAGGTGCCGCAGCGAACGAAGATGATTACAGGTAGCATGGACAGAGACAATTTGGTGCGCTCGTCACTGGTCACAAGAGTGTCTTTGTCATCAGTTGATGCATTTGCTGGTGTTTTTAAAATCCTGACTTGTGACATGCTGGTACCCACAAACACAAGTTGCTCATTTCTCGTCCAAGATGATGCCCCCAAGAAGGAGGACGACTCCGAAGCCTCTGTCATCGTCCGATCCGAGAATCTCAGATCTAGGGTTTCCCCCGTATCAGCCGGAACGATGTGAAGATGATTGCAACCAACGATGCCTATGACAAGGAGACGACGCCTGAGACCCCGACATCGTCCGCTATGACCGAGGTCGACACGGTTATTACCGGCATCCGCGCCACTCTGAACCAACATCTGTCCGGATCTTCACTGAGCCACACCGTGATGACGCGTGCAAGCCGTCGGGGAACCCTCCTCCATAGCCGACCCCTCATCGCACCGTTGGCCGTCCACGAAAGCCGACGTCAGATCTGGGTGGGATCCAGATCCATGGTCGCCGCCACGCCCACCATCGCCAGAGAAGCAGGTTCCCTCTAGCCATGGGGGCAAACTCCGCCGCCGCATGACCGGGGATGCCACACTGGTCACTGCACGCATGCTCCCCACTGACCTCACCCCAGCCGATCCATGGGGTTTGCCGCTGCGTCCAGCGCCCCGGCCCCTTCGGTGTCAGGCCCGCCGCCATAAGGGCAAAGTGTTGCAGCCGAGATAATTTCCTCTTGAACAGGGCACTACTGAAAATCGTCTGAATGCCAAATGTATTTTTTGCTGAGTGCACGCAAAAAACACTCAGCAAAGCACCCGAATTCGACAAAGTCACACGTTTGCCGAGTGTTTGACATGCACTGACAAACCAGGTGACACATGTCCATAGTCGCCATGGTTGATAAGAGGGTAACGGTACGGTTATCTTTGTCTGAGTGTCCAACAATAGCACTGGGCACATTGTTTTTTTATCCTTTTTTTCGCTTCCTTATTTTATTTTTATTTTTTTACTTTCATGGAATATAGGTGTCAAGAAAGAATTTGTCAGGTTCATAGGCGAATCGACCGCTGCTTCATGCGTTGGCTTCGAAACTTTTTACACACCATTACACCTAACATGTTAAAAATTTGTACTCCCTCCGATCCATCGTACAACTTCGTACTAGACCAGCGTCAATTAATATGAATCGGAGAAAGTATTTTTTTTTTCTAGGTCCGATTGCTATATTTAAGTCATTAAGTGTATTTCTAGGCATTTAATAAAAGAATTCAAATTTGAACTGCATGTACGTGAAATTATGGCGAGAAGTGGGTTGGATATTTTGATTGGTGGTCTTTAGGGTATGTTTAGCCCTTATACCACAAAATAAAATGAGTGTCAAACACCAGGGTACTAATACGACCTCATGTAATTTAGCTACCATGATTTCTATTATTCCGCCCGCTGCTGATAATGTATGCGCACATGGAGCGTATATACGGAGACAAACAAGTTGGAGTCAAACACCACCACGTTTCAACATGCATGGTCTAATGCAGAAGTTCTCTTTTTATACCATGCAACAGGTGCAACCAATTGAAAAGAAACATCACTATCTTTCCAGAAATCAGTTTGATGGCGTGACTTAGTAATCCAAGGTAGCATACCTCTGCAGATTTCATCTAACAATCTCATCTGATAAATACCAAACAGGCCAGATCAATGTCGTAATTTGGTAACTATCGAAATGGGACAGAACATGCTAATTAATAGGGGAAATTCCAACATCTTTCCACAATCCGAAGTGCTTAGGCCTTGTTTGGTTCATAAGTCCTAGGACTTTTTTTAGTCCCACAAGTCCCAAGTCCCTAATAAGTCCCTATCTGTTTGGTTCCTGGGACTTAACATGGACTAAAAGACCATATTACAACTATAAGTCCCTATAAGTCCCTCCTTGAGAGTCTTATTTCATAAGTCCCAAATGCCCACTTTAAGTCCCTCCTGTTTGGTTTAGATGAGACTTAAAGGGACTTATTTAAGTCCCTACACCAATAAATCCCTGTAACCAAACACCCCCTTAAACATGCTCAAACACCGAAAAAGGTTTCCCCCCGCTTTTGTATTACAAAGCAGCCAACCGATACAACCAATGATAGGTGGGCGGAAGCAGCACAGACACGCCCAAAAGAAGTGAAAGAGAAAGACAAAAGAAACAAATGCCGACAACGGCAGATCGACAAAAACAAAGAAGCCTCACGACCACTGCGCCCGCCGGGAATCTCCCACCTAGCTCCTAGACTCCGAAGCGCCGGTACCAATCAACACCTTCAAGAAGGGACGCGACAGTGACGATGCTGCTGCCAAGGGTTTCCCCCGATACGGGACGAGGGGAGAGGAAGGGTAGCCCCCGACGCCCTCTAGGGAGGTCCGGTGGCACCCTCAGGCGCCACCGCGTCGGTGTCGGTCAAGCCGACTGGGATTTCTCCCGATCCCAACCTTCACCTCGGGCGCTCCGGAGCCTGCCACCAGACCGACCACCATCCTGCACCAACATGGTCTTGAGGCTTCCACGCCGTCTCACCACGGCAACACGAAGAGAGGTCTGCACACTGAAGAGCAGGAGCCGGGACTAGAGGCAACAACACCGTCGGCATGCGGGAGGGCTCAACCTCCACCGTCAATGACGGTAGCCGACTGGACGCAATAGCAGGAGCATACCAGGCCCACAGGCCTGGCCGGGCCCTCATAGGCCCGTGAAGCTCCCACTGCCCCCGGTCCAAGCTGCTCCTCCTCCCCACCGTGCAGAAGACACCGAAGCCGCGCCGGAGGTCGGCCTGCTAGGACCCGCAGGGCCCAGATCTGGGCCGGGGGCGCGCCGCCGACCACACCGCACCACCAAGCCATCCCGCAGCCAAGGAGCCGCGCCGCCACCTCATTCGCTGCCGGCCACCACCGCAGGGCCGGACCGCCGCCAAACCGAGCTGCACTGCCGCCGTCTCCTGCCCCGGGAAGAAGAAACGAGCGCGCGGGGACTGGAAGTCCCGCCGCCGCCGACACCACCCTGGCCAACGCCGGTGGCGACCGCCGGCAGCGGCGGTGAGAAAGGGGGGTTGCCTAGAAGGAGGAGGCTGCGCGCCGCCCCGGCCACCTCCCGGGGAGGCGGCGCAGGGGTGGATCCGGGAGGAAGGAGGAAGGGGCGGGGCCGGGCTCGAGCACAACTCCGAATGCTAGACCTATCCTACAACCATCTCCAAGGGGCGGGGGGAATACCAAGAAAATGGTGTGTTTGAAGGAGCTTCAGCCATTTCACTAGGTGCCAATTGGGGGCTCTAGGGAGGAGCACCAAACCTTCAAATAGCCTCATGTCATGCTGGTTCTCTGAAATCAGCAAGGCAATATTATCTGATCAAAATATTGATCCTAGTATTTGGCTTTATGGCATTAGCCATACTGATATACTCTGTACTCACCGAGAGGAAGAGAACAAGGGAGTATGCATCGCAGCTTCCTTTTGGAAAGGAACTTCTCAAAGTATAGTTTGATTTAGGGTTGCGTGGGGCATAGCCTCCACATATGTCGTATATATATATATAAGACCAACAATACAGAGTTAGATTACAATACGACAGGTATAAGACCGTTTCCAACACACCCCCTCAATCTGAACTACTACTACATACAAGGTTCAGATTGGACCGGAAACGTTCTAACATCTGTCGTGTGGCCGGTTTAGTAAATACATCAGCCAGTTGGTCATTAGACGAGATAAACCTGACATCTAAAACACCAGAAGCAACATGCTCACGCACAAAGTGAAAATCTATCTCTATGTGCTTGGTTCTTGCGTGAAAGACTGGAGTTGCCGTCAGGTACGTAGCCCCAAGATTATCACACCACAGAATGGCGGTACGCTGCTTGAAGACCCCAAGCTCCTTGAGTAAGGTCTCCACCCAGATTGCTTCAGCTGCTCCATTAGCTAAAGCTTTATACTCTGCCTAGAGACAGTTGGCTGTTTCTTGGAACTCCATGAGACAAGATTTGATCCAACAAACACAGCAAAACCACTAGTGGAATGACGGTCATCAATGTATCCAGCCCAATCAGCATCCGTGAAAATACTGACACCAGTGGAAGGAGATTTACAAATCCTCAATCCCGTACTCAAAGTCCCTTTGACATAACGCAACATACGCTTGACAGCTTCCCAGTGCTCATTAGTCAGCTGTGATAAATACTGGCAAACCTTGTTGACTGCAAAGGTCAGGTCAGGACGAGTGAGCGTTAAATACTGAAGTCCTCCAACAATGCTGCGATATCATGTGGCATCCTCAACACCCAAGGGAGTGCCGACCTCACGAGCTAGATGCTCAGTGGCAGATAATGGTGTAGAGGTAGGCCTGCAATTCTCCATACTCACACGATGAAGAAGATCAAGTGCATACTTGCGTTGAGTCAGCGTCATGCCCCCTGAATTGTAGGATACTTCAAGCCCCAAGAAATAATGGAGAGGACCAAGATCCTTGATGGGAAAACTGTCGGAGAGAGATCTCACCAGACGATCAACTGCAGCCGGAGTGGAGCCAGCAATGACAATATCATCAACATACACAAGCATGTATATCTGGACGCCATGCGCAGCAAAGATGAATAGAGATGCATCCGCCTTGGATGGAACAAAACCAAGCTGAAGAAGTCGAGCACTAAGGCGAGCATACCAAGCACGTGGCGACTATTTAAGACCATAAAGAGCCCGTTGCAACTTGCACACATGCGAAGGAAACCGAGCATCTTCAAAACCTGGTGTTTGCTGCATATAAACAGTCTCGGAAAGAAAGCCATGATGAATGCATTGCTGACATCAACTTGCCTCAAACTCTATCCTCGTGAAACAGCAAGCGAAAGAACCAGACGAATAATAGTCGGTTTGACCACGGGACTGAAAGTATCACCATAGTCAAGACCCTGCTGTTGAGTAAAGCCACGAGCAAACAGGCGAGCCTTGTGCTTGTCAACGGACCCATCAGCGTGTTGCTTTGTCTTGAACACCCATTTACTGCCAACAATGTTAACGCCAGGTGGTCGAGGAACCAAGACCCATGTGCCATTTTGACGAAGTGCTGCAAACTCAGCAGTCATAGCATCACGCCACACCGGCTCACGGAGGGCATCATGATGTCACACCGATGTCGCAAAGAAGGCACGACGAAGAGGATTATACCGCACCGTCCCATCAGTAAATTCCTTCTCATGACGAGTAGCATCACGGGTACGAGTCACCATTGGGTGAGGGGGCTCGACGACCAGAGGCGTAGGCGAGGATGGCGACGGTGCTGAACTTGGCGACGATGCTGGACTTGGCGACGGTGGCACAGGAGCCGGCGAAGATGGCTCATGGGCCGGCTCATGGGCCGACGAGGCACACGGGGAGCCGGGCGCCACTCCAGTTGCTGGCGAGGCCGACTCGCGGGCTGGCGAGGCCGACTCGTTGGCTGGCGAGGCCGACTCGCGGGCTGGCGAGACCGAATCGCTGGCTGGCGAGGCGCAGAAGGAGCCAGCCACATGTGCAGGCGAGACCCCCGCCTGGGAAGCCTGGCCGCCATGCACGTCGATCCGCATGGCGTGTACGTCGAGCGCGGCCGGGCGCAGAGCCTGCACAGGAGAAACGCTGGCTAGGCCAGACGGATTAGTAGCCAAGTAGGTCAAGTCATAATTACGCACATGAGCACTCATAGCCGGTTCTGTGGATGGAAAAGAAATAGCCTCGTCAAGTGTAGACACATCGACAGTGACACCGGGAGTAGCAAACGGAAAGACAGACTCGTTAAAGATAACGTCACGCGAGATGTATATACAACCCGTAGATCTATCAAGACACTTGTACCCCTTATGCATAGGACTATACCCCAGAAAAACACACATTTTGGACCGAAACTCTAGTTTGTGTGAGTTATACTTCCGCAAACTAGGCCAACAAGCATACCCGAAAGTACGAAGAAAAGAATAGTTGGGTGGAATTTTCAGAAGACGATGAATAGGAGTATCTTGACCAAGCATGGGGTGGGCATGCGGTTAATTAGGTAACACGCAGTCAGAAAAGCTTCATCCCAATAACGTAAAGGGAGAGACGAGTGAGCCAACAAAGCAAGTCCAGTTTCAACCAAGTGTCGGTGTTTGCGCTCGGCAATGCCGTTCTGCTGGGAGGTGTGAGGGCAAGAGACTCGGTGAGAGATGCCCGTACGGAGAAAATAATGGTGCAACTTATGGTATTGACCCCCCCCCCCCAGTCAGATTGGACAGCTCTAAGCTTAGCATCCAAAAGGCGCTCAACATGTGCTTGAAAAGCATATAACACCTGTTCAACATCAGACTTATGTTTTAGTAGATAGATCCAGCAAAAACGGGAGTAGTCGTCAATAAAACTCACATAATACTTGTACCCCCCAGAGGAAGCACGAGCAGGGCCCCAAACATCAGTATGAACTAATTCAAGAGGCATAGTAGACACACGAGCAGAAGCAGTATAAGATAGTTGACGACTTTTACCACATTGACAAGCATCACAAACTAAAGCAGAAGTATCTGAGGTTGAACACTCGAGATCATTATTCCTAACAATGGAACTGAAGACATTTTTGGATGGATGACCGAGACGCTGATGCCACTAAGATGGGGAGACACGGACGCTCGACGACGCTGGACGCTCGGCCAGATGCGAGGCTCGTCCGAGTGGAAGAGGGTAGATCCCTCCTTTGCTTCTACCTCGAGGAAGAATTCTCCTGGTGGCTTTGTCCTTAACAAGGAAAAAATATTTATGAAATTCAATGAAGATACGATTATCCGACACAAGACGATAGATTGATAGAGGATGTTGGCTAATATTTGGAGCATGTAAAATATTGTTCAGGCGAAGAGAAGAACCGGCTAAGGTCGAGTGCCCAATATGTGAAATACACAAACCTGAGTCGTTGGCCACCTGAACCTGATCATGGCCGCCGTAGCGTTTGCGGAACTGAAGACGCTCTAGGTCACTAGTTAGATGATCCGTGGTGCCGGAGTCCAGAACCCAGTGCGTGGATTTGTTGGAGGAGGTCGATGCATTATATGCCGAGCGGCCATTGCCGCTGGAGTAGTCTGAATCGAAGCGCTTCTTGCAGGTGTCAGCTTCGTGACCCCAATTCTTGCAAATCTGGCATCTCGGGCGCCAGCGACGATTGCTGTTGCGGCCGTTGCCGCCTCCTCCATCGCCGTTGTTATGACGGTTGTCTTGGCCGCCGTGCTGGTAGCCCTGCCCCTGTTGCTGCGGGTAGCCTCCAGCGGGGCAGACATCGGTGGCGCGACCAGTGTCGGGTGCTCGAGGACGGTTGACGGGGGCGGGAGCACCGGACCGTGCCACGGCGTTGGCCGACGAGGTCCACTCCTCATCGTCGGCCTGCTGCAACAACTACAGCGCCTCATAGTTGAGAACCATGGAGTAGAACTCAGCCAACACGACCGGGGTGACCACGACGCTGAGCGAAGCCGCGATCGGGTTGAAGGCCTTGCCCAACCCGGTAAGCATGTAGTCGATGATCTCGTCATCAGCGAGGGGGGATCCAGCGGAGGCCATGGCGTCGGCAAGAGCCTTCACCTTGTGCATGTACTCGCTGCCAGTCATGTCGTTCTTCTTCAGCGACTGAATCTGTCGCCGGATGTGCCGAACCCCGGCACGGTTCTGCGCGCTGAACATGGCGTGGATGGAGGTCCAAGCGGCAGCAGCGGACTTGCAGCTGATCAGCTGAGACGCAATGTCCTCCGTCATGGAGGAGAGGAGCATCCCGAGGACCTTCTGGTCCTGCGTCCACCACGTTGCATACGCAGGGTTTGCCACAGTGGTGGCGGCAGCACCCGCCCCCTGGGAGATGGTTGTGGGTGGAGCAGCGACGGAGCCGTCGAGGTAGCCATGGAGAGAGGCACCGGAGAGATGCGTCATGGTGAGGGTGCGCCATAGCGGGAAGTTGCCGCGATCCAGTTGTACGCCAAGGGAAGGCGCGATGGACGAGACTGGCGCCGTCGCGGCCGGAGGCGTCACAATCGGACCGATAATGGCCAGTTGCATCGCTGCGGAAGAAGATCCAGACGCCATCGAACAAGAGCTGCGAGACCGGGCGGTGACGCGGGAACAAGCGGCGACAAGCGGCGACGCGATCGAGCGAGCGGCGATGCGAAAACGAGCGTGCGGCGCGGTTTTGACGCGAGATGCGACGGCGCGATTGGAAAAGAGGCTCTGATACCAAGTTTGATTTAGGGTTGCGTGGGGCATAGGCTCCACATATCTCGTATATATATAAAAGACCAACAATACAGAGTTAGATTAGAATACGACAGGTATAAGACCGTTTCCAACAAGTATCTCACAAGGATCTAGAAGAAGCCACGGAAAACTTCTCGGAGTCGAACTTGACTGGAAAAGGAATCTATATATGGTTCGATATACAAAGAGAAATTAAGCCACAATAAAAATGAAAGTTGCACTGAATGTTTTTGAACTTGGGATGCATGGGGCTGAAAAAAGTTTCTTAGCGGAATGTGAAGTAGTTAGAAACAATCAGCATCGGAATCTTCTCCCAATCATAACAATATGCCCAACTGCTGACACCGTGGCAATGCTTTCAAAGCTCTGGTTTATGAGTTCATGCCTAATGGGATTTTGGAGACTTGGATGCATCACAATGGTGTCGTGAAAGCTAGAAAAACCTCTGGGCTTCACGAAGAGGATAAGCATAGCTCTTAACATAGCTGCTGTGTTAGAATTTTTGCACCATGACATTGGAACTCTAATCATCCATTGTGATTTGAAACTCAGTAACTTTTTCCTAGAACATGATATGATTGCTCACCCGGGAGTCTTCAGGATTGCAAGATTTTTTTTCGTGATTCAAGGTTGACATCAAGAGGAAAGTCCAGTTTGATTGGCCTGAGGGGTACCCCCAGGTATTAATACTTGCCACATACTATATTTGACGATAGCATCCAGTTTAGCAGGAAAAAAATATACTTATCATAATTGGAGCACTAATTATTGTTCTGGAGGCGGCCGCCCATCTACTTGTGGAGGTGCATATAGTTTCAGGGTTCTGCTCCTTGAGATGTTCACAGGCAAAAGACAAACAGATTCTATGTTTGAAAATGGAGTCGACATTATAAACTTCGTTGACAAGAATTTCCCACATCCAATATTTAACATCATTAATGTTCCTCTCCAAGAAGAATGCAAGGCTTATACTACTGCAGGAAAGATGGTAACAGAAAACATGGTCTACCAATGCTTACTTTCTCTCGTACAAGTAGCGCTTTCTTGCAGACGTGGGATCCCCCAAGTGAACGTATGAACATGAGACAAGATTAATATGATTCCTAGAGAGACTTTAACTTAAGATAAGATGGAACCAGATAAAAGGCCAAGTGCTCACAACAGAACCAGGGGTCTAGTTAATACACACTACAGCTTATGTGGGTACGGAGAGGTAGGCCGATAAGAAAACACCACCACACTCGAGACCATGATCTTACTAGTTGGAATAACGATACTTTTAATTTTGGATAGAAAAAACATTAGCATAAACAATGTTATCATTTATCCCGCAATGTTTTTTTAAATCTTTGAGGGGATTTCACTTTACATCCTTTTGTAGTTCCCATTTCATTTTTTAGTGGAAGTTCCCATTTCATTTCATTTTTTTACATATTTTTGTTGTGATTCCCGGACGGCCCATTGGGAATATTGAACCCGTTGTAATATGTGATACACAATTGACAAAAAAAATTTGACAAATCAACAGCCAGTGATTGATTCAGTGATAAGCTCCTCCTAAATAGTTTATACACTCTAGACATTTTCTATCTAGGTATATGTATATACTAGAAACTGTTGTCAAGATATTTCCGAGAATCATACACTTTAGGGTTCCGCGTGCGCGCGCGCACACACATACATACACCATATTTACGTAAGTATCACAAATTATTATTTTAATTATCTCGTTAAGGCCAAGAATGTAAAGAAAATAAAAAATGTAATCATGGACACACATTTTCAACGAAGAATATTACTACTACAACAAATAATGTTATAATATATTTTGCAAAATTATCATCAAATTATAAATCATAAAAAATATGTCAACTATGATTATGACCGTGTAAAAAGTAAGTAAGTCTTGAATAACTATAAAAATTTAGTACAAATGGTGGCAGGGGAAGCCTTTTCTAGCTCATCTGGAAGTCTAATTTTGATAATGTTCACTCCTGCCCTCGGCCTCGGTCATATATAAGCGTACTTAATAATTAGTACACATGGTCGGTGTGCATGTACGCATCCTCAACCGTTTGTGCTGATAGTGTCTGCCTGACTTTGTGATTTGGTAGGGCAATGTTTTTCAGTTTATTTCATATGCTTATATCATGGATATAAAGTGGTAGTCAAAAGCTAAGATATGCTCCATGATATGCCCTATCATATATGCTGCTATCTAACCTCATTGTACTATTTTCAACCATTATCTTTAACTCGTCTTTTGAATGTGCCGGTGAATAATGTCTTCGGTCTGTCAACGGACCAGTTGTCGATGTATGTGACAGTTTTTTTATTCTATAAGGGTTTCACACACACATATATATACTTATTTTCAACAATAGAGCACAGTGCAAATATGTCCCTTCAATGTGCATTAATATTTTTTTTCTTATAACTACATGTGCGATGGTAAATCTCACTTTAATTTATTTTTCACTTTTCATTTGTTCAATTACCTGCAATTTATTTACAATATACACATTACACAATCATTTCTTCTGAAAAACATGATTTTTGGTCTCTTTTAGATCTATGAACAATGTTGTTTTCTTTCGCAAAAAAAAGAACAATGTTGTTGTTTTCATACATGAACGTTTTTCTTATATTCATGATCTTTCTTTTTGTCCATGTGAAAGTTTTACCTTGAACATTGTGAACAGTTCTCGTGATACGCGTGAACATTTATTTTTGAATTTTCGGAACTAGTTCTGTGAGGGGCGTGAAACTTTTTTCTACACTTTCGAAACAATTCTCAACACATACACGTGAACATTTCCCAAAATGTCTAAACAGATCTTGCGAGCCACATGAACTTTTTAATGAAGCGGACATTTTGTGGGACGGGGTTATATCGTTTTGGACCATAGATGTACACCCTCCGATCCATATTAATTGCGTCGGAGGGTGATTTTTGAAAATCCATCTCGAGTCATCACTATACAAACCAACAACTCAAAGGACCATGATTTTACTATAGTTGGAGTAGCAATTCTTCTAATTTTGAATGAAAGAAAAAAGCATAAGCAATGTTACTTCCTCTGTTTCGTTATATTGCGGGACGGAGGGAGTATCATTTTACATTTTAGCCCACAGAGTTTTTTATAATCTTGTAGGGAATTTCACCTTACATCTTTTTATTGTTGCCATTTCATTTTTTTTTTGAGTGGAACTTCCCATTTCATTTTTTTACATGTTTTTGTTGTGATTCCCGAACGGCCCATTGGGCTCGTCCGTCCGTCCGTCCGTCTTGTGAAGCAGCAGCGGTGGCCGCCGCTAGCACACTCTGCTTTCTTTCTCCCCCCTCCCTCTCCAAGATCCGGTGGGCGGTCGCCGCCGCCGGCAAGATGCGGAAGCGCGACCTCGGCGTCCTCCTCCTCGCCGCCTTCGCCGTCTTCTTCTCCCTCCAGGTAACCCACCCCGCTCCCCTCCTCCTCTCTGATTCGGATCGATTCGGAACCCTAGCTGACCTCCTCCTCCTCCGGCGAACTCCTCCGGCAGCACGAGGGCGACTTCTCGTTCCGGGAGGCGTGGTACCACCTGTCGGACGACGGGTTCCCCATCAAGCACGACGCGGACCGCCTCCCGCCGCCGCTCGTCGCCGACCTCAACGGCGACGGCCGCCGCGAGATGCTCCTCCCCACCCACGACGCCAAGATCCAGGTCCTCCAGCTCCCCACCCACCCCAGGCTCGCCACCACCACCCTCGACGGCTTCCACGAGGCGCGCGTCATGGCCGAGATCTCCCTGCTCCCGGCCAACGTGCGCGTCGCCGCCGGCCGCCGCCCCGTCGCCATGGCCGTCGGCGCCGTCGACCGCTCCTACAAGCACGCCGAGGTCCGCAAGCAGGTGCTCGTCGTCGTCACCTCCGGATGGGCCGTCATGTGCTTCGACCACAACCTCAAGAAGCTCTGGGAGACGAGCCTCGGGGACGACTTCCCCCACGCCGCGCACCACCGCGAGGTCGCCGTCTCCGTCACCAACTACACGCTCAAGCACGGCGACGCCGGCCTCGTCATCGTCGGCGGGAGGATGGAGATGCAGCACCATGTATGTAATGCTATCATCATCATTCTCTGCTTCTGCCTGCATTCCCTTGGTTAAAATCATTCAGCAAAAATGTGTAACCTGTTGATCAGTCCGCAGATCTCTTCGACGACTTCATGACCTCCGAACACGGCAGGGAAGAGCACCGCAGAAGCGCCAGCGAGAAACAGGTTATTTATTTCCTGGAGCTCATCTTTTAGCCTGTACTACTGTCCTATTTCATCCCTCAACTTGGTAGAAACTTAAGCTGTTTTGGTGTTGCGCTTTTATGTACATCCTGCAGGCTTCAGAGGCTGGCAACGTAGACGTGCGTCATTTTGCGCTTTATGCCTTCTCTGGCCGCACCGGTGCGTTAAGATGGAGCCGGAAGAATGAGGTATGCCCCATGTTTAGGAAATTTATTTCATGTACCATAAATGGATTTAACATCACTGTCTCTTGTCATATGGCATCAACACTTCTGTGTGTGTGCTCTCTGTTCCAATTTAGCATGTGAATAAGCTATGGACAAAGGTCTGACTCATATTATTGTTATGATTTTCTCTTCACATGGCAGAACATCCAGGCACAGCCAACAGATGCTTCGGCGATGATACCACAACATAATTACAAGCTTGATGTTCACGCCCTTAATAGCCGTCATCCTGGTGAGGTGAGAATTATGTCCACCACTTCTTGTAATGAAAAATAATCTGCAGTGGTCATATTCGCATTTAACCAACTCTTATGCTCTGTCACTACTTGTTCTTCGTTAGCTTGATTTAGTTATCATGATCATCATCTTGGATAGGTAGCAATGTTTTGGACAGTGTCAGTATTCCCTCTGATATTTACGAGGGTGATTTGCTTGTACTCATACTCTACAAATAATATATTATGGACATCCATTTGTTCCACTTTAGCAACTATAAGTCTCCATCGTGCTCTGCTGCTGCCAATATTTCGCCAACCCAAAAATTGATTATGTTTCGATGAGGGAGGTGGCCTACATAGCAATCTTCATGCCGATTTATGAAAATTGCTAAAAGAAAAGGCTAATTAAATTCTGGTTCTCCTTCACGATATGATATGGATATGACCATGGAGGTGATATGTGTGTTTATATAGTAGTATTATTTTGCTTATGGGAACCTAATGTCTCATATCATTTGGCAGTATGAATGCCGGCAATTCAGAGAATCAATTCTTGGCGTCATGCCTCACCATTGGGTAAGACTAAAATATCTGTTATCTTGTATTTCAGTTTTAGTATTTTGGGTACTTAACTCTGATCTGAATTTCATTCTTTTTCAGGATAGGAGAGAGGATACTTTTCTACAACTTGCACATTTTAGGAAGCATAAAAGGAAAGAATTAAAGAAAACACAAGGAAAAAACGTTGTTAATAACGTGCACAAGCCTGCTGAACACAATCCACTCGGAAAGGATGATACTAATAGAATATCCAAAGTGATTGGGAAAGCTGCAGATCTGGCTGGCTCAGCTAAAGGCAAAAAGGTATATGATCTATATATCTCTGTTAAAATTCGAGATGCACCTACCTTTGTGTTTGTCGCAAGTCGGCAACAAGTGCAGTTATCTTGAAGTCTGCATAGTGTGGGTGTGTGTTCGAGTGTAGGAGTGCAAATGGGCACCCTTTAGGGTATTCTCTGGCCCTCTTCAGTTCAACTAAATGAACTAAATTTTCAGAAGTCGCATAACTTTTGTAAATTCAGTTCATTTGGTTGAACTAAGGAGGGTCAGAGGGTACTCTGAGGGTCACAAAGTTGCATCCCTACTCAAGTGACTATTCTGGTTCTAGGTATCAACAGTAGGTTGCAAATCGCTTAGGGAGTGCCTGTAGAGCTTATTGTTCGTGCCTATTTATGGTCAAATTAGAAATATTTGGCATCCACCATTTCACTGGCACAAGTGGCACATGAGTCTAAACTGATGGCCTGATGCTATTATCTCTGTGATTAGTTTTGTTGGGATGAAGCCTGGTTAGTAGTTAATGTGCTTCATCTTCATGTGTTCTCCGTAGTATTATAGCCTTCGCCTTAGGATGTATCCAATGCTGTTGCCATCTAATTTTTCCTAATCAATTTTTGAATGACAAATCTTCTATCTGCATAATGTGGTCTGTTTTGCAATTTGTGATAGCTAGTACATATTCATGCACTTCAGTTTGTACTTTTCTCAAACAAAGTTATAACAAAATCTACTGTGTATACCTTTTTAGGGAGCCCTATACAGGTTAGTTCATGTTTATTTTATGATCAAATTTGAGATATGCGTACAGTGAGTATTTCTGTTTGGCATCTGCCATTCCCTTGCTCAGTGGTGAAAGACTCTAAACCGGTGGCTTGATGCTACTATCTCTGTGATTAATTTTGTTGGGAACTTGGGATCAATACTATAGTTAGTAGTTAATGTACTTATCTTCATGTGTTCTCCATAGTATTGTAGCCTTCGCCTCCAGGATGTATCTAATGCTGTAACCATCTAGTTTTTTCAACTCATTTATTTTTTAATTGCATATCTTCTATCTGCACCCAAATTTTGTACTTTTCTCAAACAAAGTTACAGTGCTCAAGCGTCAAAGTTCTAACCTGTATTGCACCCTTTATACTGATATGTAACATCTTGCTTCTATTGCAGTCTCTGCACACAGTTTATATTCCTACAATCACTAATTATACTCAAGTTTGGTGGGTTCCCAATGTTGTTGTTGCACATGAAAAGGAAGGGGTAGAGGCTATTCATCTAGCTTCTGGACGTACGCTTTGCAAGGTACAAGATGCATCTCAGTGATTTTATTGTTGTTTGCACTCTGCCATTCTTACATATTAGCTCATTTAGCTTTTTTAAGAACCAATCATGCTTTCTAAAATGAATCTATGATTGTTTTTACGCTCTACATGTTTATTACTTAATTTTTAATAGGGACGTATTGGCTGATTGCCTTTATTTTACATGGCAATAGCTGTTGGTAAAATGCATGGCATCGTTTATGGACATTAAACCATCATTTTTAAATCCAATTGAATGTTTGATAGATCAGTCTGTGGTTGTACACTTGTACTGTATCTAATGTATACATTATGAGTTTCTTGAGCAGCCCAGTTCCTTCTAAGGGAGTCATAATTCATGTGTATTGATACTTTTTTTGTTCCTGTAACAAAATCTTATAGTTAATCATCTCTGATTGTTTTTGTGATTACCATGTTCAGCTTCATTTGACAGAAGGAGGCCTTCATGCAGATATTAATGGAGATGGAGTTCTTGATCATGTTCAGGTGTGTTGAAATGTCAAAATTAGAGCTGCAATTTACTTTTTTTTCATCTGTACCACAATTTTTGGGTCAGGAGAATACTTTTCAGGTCTCTGCTGCTCGTATTTTATGTCCGTAATTTTGAGCAGTACTACAGATTCGTTTCTCGACTATTGTCACAAGGTTTTATGATGTACTGTAACTCCTCTTGGGCCTTTTCGATCATTAAACATATTAGTTCAAATGGTCTATAGGACTTTCTGTTAGTTTCTTTTCTCTGTAGAGATTGAACTTTCTGCTGAAAGAGGAACATACATGATACTGAACTTGTTCTATCTGTCCTGTTATTTAATGCGGTTTTGCTATCTGTTTGTCCTAAGTAAGTAGTAAGTTCCATTTCACGAAATTATGCATTGTCTTGTCATAAATGATCGCCAAAATGTAGGCAATACTTGCCCGACTAAATGAATTCCTTTCGACAGTTCAAAATTTCGAATCTTTCTGAAACAATATCAAATTTTCTCGAACTCTTTCACCTTAGTTCTTGTATGCGTTACTCCTCATCTCGTGAGATGGCAATTACCTTCACTCCAGTTCTCCTAGTGAATTCATGCGTGCCATATATGAGTATATCACTTCTTTGCCAGGCCCAATGTTTTTTTCTTGTGTGTTAAGCATCGTTATAAAAAATTTCTGTTCATTCTTTGTAGGTTGTCGGTGGAAATGGTGCTGAGCAAACTGTTGTTAGCGGGTCCATGGAGGTGCTGAAACCCTGTTGGGCAGTTGCTACATCCGGTGTACCAGTGCGGGAGCAACTTTTCAATGTTTCTATCTGCCATTACAACCATCTCAACCTGTTCCATCATGGTGACTTCTCAAGAAGTTTTGGGAGGTCATTTGATCCATCTGGCTTAGAGGTGGCAACCCCAGTTCTGCTCGAGAGGGATGATGGTCATAAACACAGAAGAGGAAGTCATGGCGATATCATCTTTCTAACAAGCAGGGGCGAGGTCAGTATATATTTTTTAGCGATTTTTAGATGCATCAAGTCAGATGACACTCGCTTTTCTGATAACTGTCCTGACATGTCTGTTTGTCATTGTAGGTGACCTCGTACACCCCAGGCCTACTTGGTCACGATGCGATGTGGAGATGGCAGCTATCGACGGGCGCGACATGGTCCAACCTCCCATCTCCATCAGGGATGATGGAGAACGTGGTGGTTCCTACTCTCAAGACCTTCTCCCTGAGAGCCTATGACCCAAAGCAGGTGATCATTGCGGGCGGAGACCAGGAGGCCGTGGTGATTTCTCCTGATGGTAGCCTGCTGACGTCCATTGACCTCCCCGCGCCTCCGACCCACGCGCTGATCCTCGAGGATTTCTCCGGCGACGGTCTGACCGACGTCATCCTGGTGACGTCCGGGGGAGTGTACGGGTTTGTGCAGACGAGGCAGCCCGGGGCCCTCTTCTTCAGCACGCTCGTCGGCTTCTTGATTGTCGTGATCGGGGTGATCTTTGTCTCTCTGCACCTCAACTCGTCGAACGGTGCTAAACCGAGGTCGACCAGCCAAAGATGACTGCTACGATCCCAGCCGGATTCTGCCGGGAGGATCTTGCGAGCATCCCCAGCACAGCAGTGAGGGGCTGTTACAGTGTTTGAACCAGACTTTTTACTATAGTTAGCTGGAGATGCTTAACTTGTGTAAACTTTGCACAACTTTTGTATGTATTTTTAGTGGTGAAGTTTTGTTTGTTGTATGATACGACGAAGCTCCTACATGACATGAATATAGTTCTATTACTAAAGATCATCGATTCATATAATCCTTGTTATGCTAGTTTAAGAAAAAGCAGTATCCATCTTTTGTTTTCAGATATGCAAGGAACTAATTATTCTGGCTATTACCATTGTTTACCTTACAGTAGAAAGACTATGGGCTATTCCCGAATTACTTGTCGCACAAAAGGATAGAAAAATCTATTTAGTTACTAAATATACGTCGAAATACATCCATTTATTCAACAAGTAATTCAGGACGGATGAAGTATTTAGTTAGAGAGGTAGCACATAGTTAGGTGTGAATCCTAAGGATTTTGTGCTATGGGGATGGTTTGACATTTTTTCGAAGGACTCAATTGCACTCTATTTTGGATAGAATTTTTTATCCGTCGGGCCTCTTGTTACAATTCATTTTCTCTTCATGTTGCGGCATACACTCCATGATGTACTTTTTTCCAATCCACCCATGGATTTTTATTTATGTACCATATATACAACTGTGTTTCTAGTCAACCGATTTTCGGCATGTCAACTAATATGGAAGCACGTTTGTAAACCAAAAAAAAAATCAAAAATGTAAACAATTTTGTCAAAATGGAGCTATCCAACCATAACTCAAGGAAAAAAGGAATTCACTTTTGAACCAAACTATGCACATTGGAGGTGGAGGGAGGCGCGACATAGAAAAAGAAAAGGTGCGGCACCGCCGCATACTCCTATCCATTTATCTTTTATGGACTGGAATTTGATTGCTTCCATACACCCCTCCAACAAATGGAGATCCAAATCATCTGTTATCAAAACTATCAGGAACCAGCCCTAAAACAGCCATCAGCAACCAGTGGCGGAGCTACCCGGAGATTGTTGGGCGGGCCAAGGCAGCCCAACCTGAAGGAAACACACACTATCTAAATACATGATGAATGTTTTATGCGCATGAATGTTATTACTTTTCTGCTCCTGTAATACTCTCTCCATTCTACAATGTAGTGCATATATAGATTTTTTTAAGGTCAAACCTTGGTATTTTTTTACCTAGTTTATGGAGAAAACTGTTTATATGTACAATATCAATATATAAAATATAAAAACTATATAATTATGTGAACTATTTATGTCTACAATACTAAATATATATACTTTGCCAACTATATTTTCTGCATATATAAACTCTGGTTATTTTTTTAAGCATGTCATTTTTTTATATTTTGAAAATTTATTTTTTTAAATGTGTATTGCGTTGCACCACTCGTTTGGATGATTTTTTCTAATGATTGGATTACATTTCCTTATATTAGGCAAGCTCCTCTATTTTCTCATGTCAATTAGTCAGGTGTAATCTCCCCCAGAACTTGTGAAATTTTCCCTCCACATGCGTTCTTTAATTTTCGTGCCAAAAACTATACACCCTATATTTAGGAACGGAGGGAGTATAATTTTTTATTTTTTTGAAAATTTATTTTCCTCTCGTTGTCGAAAAAGTTGTCAGGCGGCACGATCAACGGGCCGTTGCTCCCATCCAACCTGCGCAGATATGCCCCGCCCCGCTTGTACCTGTCAAGGGCCATCATCAGAAGAATCGACAACAACATATGTTTAGTTGCATGCTCATTCTATGTAGAACCAAGGGAGGCGCATATACCGCTGCTTTAGCTATTCGCTACACCGAATGTAAGTTTAGCATAATATAAAAGTTTAATTCCCACTTATATACAGTAAAAAAACAGACACAAATATCGGTTCCAAAGTTGGCTAGACCAGGCGGGCGAGGGTCTCGTAATAAGTGTGGGCAAAACAGTCCGAAACTACATAGTAGTAATAGAAGCGCAACACGACTTTGTGTGATCATAACTAAGATTGAAAACTGCCCAAATTTGAACATTGATCAAAGATGTCTAACAAAAACAATGTACTACTACACAAGGAAGGAGTAAAGGAGAAAAACGAACATTTGGCCATGATGATGCATGGTAGGTATGTAGGGTTTGAGAGTTGCATTTGTTTTCTTGTCCTTTTTTCACCCCTGTCCTGGGCCAAGCCCAAGCCCAAGACGAAGCCCAAGCCCAAGCCCAGCCCGTTTGAGAGCAGCCCAAATGTATGTATAGAGTGAGACGAGAGGAAGACCTAACCAACCTATCTCTCCCAGCCGCCGGCGCCGCCGCAACTCCATCTCTCCCAGCCGCTGCCGCCGGCGCCGGCGACCATGGCGGATGCAGCAGATCTCCTCCCGGGCCTCCCTAACGACATCGCCATCTGGGAGATCCTCATCCGCCTGCCCCCGAAACCCCTCCTCCGCAGCCGCGCCGTCAGCCCGGCGTGGCGCCGCGACTTTCTCCTCTCCCACCACGCCCGCCAGCCCGCCCTCCAACTCCTCGAGAGCTACAGCGACGACGACGACGACGACCGCCGCCGGCCGGTTACAGCCCGTCGTGCGACTCAAAATGCCTCCCTCCGAGGCCGTCACTCCCCGCATGTATCTGGCGGCCTCCCGCGACGGCCTCCTCCTCCTCTACCACTTTCACTCCGAGTCGTTCGACCTCTGCATCTGCATCTGCAACCCGGCAACTCGGCAGTACGCTCCCCTCCACCACCTCAAGGGATTCAGACCTCTGGGCACACCCCCTCTACGGGCGGCGACTACCGCCTCTTGCTGTACCGATTGGCTGAACATGGCGCCCACGTTTTCACATTAGGCTCTGCCGAGCCGCCAAGGCGCATACCGTGCCCTCGTCCGCTCTTCCTGGGACATAGCGCCGGAATCCTATTCCGAGGCAGCATATACTGGTACACGCACAGGGGAATACTGATATTCGACACCACCAATGAGTCCTTCAGGCGTATCCGCGCCCCGCCTGCTAGTCACGACGCTCGGGTGTTTCTGATGGGTGACATGCTCGCCCTCTTCGGTCCTAATGATCAAGGCACAGCCATTGATATCTGGGTGATGCCCAACCGCCAACAAGAGGTCTGGGATTTCAAGTGTCGGGTTAAATTGCCCGTTGCGGAGACTAGGCAGCAGTGTCGGTGCTCCGAGCATGACCAGGTTGTCATGGTTGTGCCTGGGGACGACGGTGGCTTGCTCATGCTCATCAGCTGTGACAAATGGCTGTTTCAGGTTGATATTGATGGCAACTTGATTGCCAGTTTCCATACCAGAGGCCTCAGTTATACTCACCAGATGTTCAAGCAAACTCTTGTTCAACATACCTTCTTTCCGACACTAGAGGGTTATGTTGTCAACGCTCCGCCTTTCATCTGACCCGACGATTATGTTGTCAACACTTAGAGGGCTGCTGAGTTGAGTGTGGTGGTGCTTCTTATCGGCCTATCTCTCCGTACCTACATGAGCTCCACTATGTATTAACTATGCCCCAGCTGGTTATTATGTTGTGAACGCTTAGCCTTTTATCTCAGAGGTGTTGAGTGTGATGGTGTTTCTTATCGGCCTAGCTCTCCGTACCCACATGAGCTCCACTATGTATTAACTAGATCAACTATTAAGCTTCTTTGTTGGTGTGTATTAACAAGTACAATCGGGAATTAATCTATGACTATTAGGTACATGTTTGTGTTATATTTTCATTGAATATCATCTTGGGTTGATTGAAGTGCCTGCATTGAGTGTTGATGCTAAAATTACGAGTCATTTGGGTCAGCCTTTTAAATGTTTGCCAATTTGATCCCACTCATGTTTTCTTGAACTCAATAATGGATTAATTCCCCCCCTTTATATATTGTTTATCTTTGTACTTAATACATTTGTTTATTGACCTAAAGAATTGACTTGTCATTTATTGACATCTTTTTTTAGATATTATCTAGTGCTCTTAATAATACTTAAAATCACGTGTTTCCTGTTGTATGTTTTGTTTAAGCTGATGATGGAATGCGGCTGATTATCCTCAGCACATGATTTTTTTTAAGAACTCGCAGAATTAGTTTAATTGAAAGATTGCATTATAAGCAATGTTTCTATGAAATATTCTGCTTGCAATCCATTCTTATTCATGATTCACTTTAGCTGCTAACCACACTAAGGAATCAATGCTGCATGTGGTGTGTGGTCTTAAGATAAGCTCAAGATATGAAACTTGTACTGATAAGGATACCATTGTCAGGCTCGGGTCTCAGATTGTGCTTCCCTTTTGACACTCTTAGTTTCAGGCTTTCAGCCATGCTCTTTTTCAAATTTGACCGGCGCAATGTTTATGAACTAGGTCCACTATGAGCCGGCTCATTTCTTTTTGATGTAGACAAGTAATGGTCACAAGAAACTCTTGACTGTAATTCCCAGCCATGCCCTTTTTTTCTTTGACTAGCGCAATGTGTTTGAATTTCGTCCACTATGAGCCGTCTCATTTTTTTTTGATGTTGACGAGTTATGATCACAAGAAGCTCTAACTGTTTCATGGTTACGTGAGATTTATGGGCTGAAGTGGCCACCATGTTGATGCCAAAATTATTTAGTTGTTTTCGTCAGCGTTCGAAATATTTGCCTATAGATCTGCCTCGTGTCTCTGTTTTCTCTGAACTGAACAAATGCCTTGTTTTTTTTTAACCGAGTCTTCTTTCTTAAAGATCATCCAGTGGTTTTCTTGATAACTAAATATTTTCTATAGTCCGTCTTTGCTGCTGCATTGTTTGGGACTATCTCTGTCACAGTCAGGCTTAGATACTAGATTTTGTTCCCCTGGACACACTCTTCAGACAGTCTTAACTGTCAGCCATGTTCCTTTTTTCTCTGTAACCGGTGCAAGGCCATGTCAAGAACAACACGTATTATATGCCATTCCTTCAGGGTAATTTGCTCAGCTTCTCACATCACTTGTAGGCTACGCACAGTTAACTATATGTTGCTTGCATCTCCCTTTTGGCGTGTGTGATAAACATACCTACTGGAGACAAAAAAATATACGAGTGTGTGTGGTACAACTTACCCTATAGATTCAGTATACACGTTTAGCAATCTTCATACCAATTCTTGATAATTGATAAAAGAAAAAAAAACTAGCCAAATTTTGGTGCAACTTTACGATATGATTTGGGTATGAACCCATAGAGATGCAATGTGTGTTTATGGTATCATTTTGCTTACTGGAATCTAATGTATCATATAAATGGGCGCTTTGGATGCCTGGAATTCAGATAATCAGTTCTTGGTGTCATGCCTCACCTTTGGGTAAGACTAGGTATCTGTTATCCTACATTTAAGTTTTAATATTTTGGGTACTTTTAACTCAGATCTGAATCTTAGTTAATTCATATAATCTGTTCTTGGTGCGATGCCTCATCAATTCTTGGTGTCATGCCCCGCCCAAAATGAGCGATACTAATAGATTATCCAAAGTGAGCGGGAAAGCAGCAGATCTGGCTGGCTCGGCTGAAGGAAGAAAGGTAGATATGATCTGTGTATGGCTGTTACAATATATATTTCACCTACCTTCTGTTTGTCGCAAGTCTGTATATGGCTCGGATCTTGAAGTCCCCATAGTAGGGATGAGTGTTGAGTGACTATTCTGGTTCTAGATATCAATAGTATGTTGCAGATTAACCTTATTGTAGATGGTTATAAATCCAAATCATCATAACCAAGTATTCAAACTTACTGCATATACTTGTTTTACGGCGAGCCTGTACAGATTATTATCCATGTCTTTTTTATGATAAAATTATTGATATATCACATTGAGTCTTTATGTTTGCCTCAATGTTTCAAGACTATAAATCAGTGGCCTTTGTATGAATCCTATGGATTTTGTCCTATGGCGATCGTTTGATATTTTTCCTAAGGATTTGACTGTACTCTTTTTTGGAGAAAACAAGTTGTTCACCGTATCTCTTGTTCGAATTCCCTTTCTTCTCATGTGGTGGCATACACTCTATGATGCATTGTTTTCCATTCGACCCATGACACTCTGATCATGTTTTTTTTAATCATTGTGTATTGAGAGTATATGGGCTAACCACAGTTACTGGATTCCGGTGGGCCTGACTTTGAACCGGATGTAGATCGATCGATGGAACTGGGCTGGGAGTGAGAAGATACCTGGAGAAAAGATAGATGGATGACGAAGGACATGGTGCCCGGGCTCTCTAGCGTTGGTTCTCCATCGCCACCAAGTGCCGTGTGAGATTATTCTTTGCCTTCTGGTTCCTGGTGAAAGAAGCATAGATGTGTAGCAGTTTGATGACATGGAGAAGCGGAATGTCCTGGCTATACGATGTGCCGGAGCAGGAGCACGAACGCAAGTGGGAGACGAATATAAATGGCGGTGAGCAGAGCAACAATTACAGAAGCAATAGAAGCGGCGACGTGAATATACATGAAGTGGAGCTTTTTCTCTTGAGAAGAAAGAGAAAGTGGAGCTTGAAAGTACTTAATCGGGAATCCGGTAACTATGCTCTGGAGATCCTCTCCAAAGATCCTGGGACATGTCCATATCGCTGCAAGATGCTGGTAACTGAAATTAAGAAATGGATGGGTGGAATGACTGCTCGATTATTCGAGAAATCCTAGAGTGCAGTGCCTCTAATCAGGGTTGTAGATATGTCCATGAAAGCAGAAGCTTGAATTTTGAAGCTCACAACCTTTCTAAGTTTGCTACCTCTCTAGAATTTTGAAGCCTGTTCATCATTACCGATGCTGTTATGGTTCATGTCAACATTTTGCTCAATCAATAAAGATTAGTAGGTTGTTCTAATCTTTTTACTCCCTCCATCCAGAATTACTTGTCGCAAAAATGGATATATTTAGACGTATTTTAGTTCTAGATACATTAATTTTTATGAATTTTTTCTATGATAAGTAATTTGGGACGGAAGGAGTAGAAAGAAACACACTTTCTCTAGAAGAAAAAAAAACTAGCAACGCACTTTGCTCAAAAAACAAAACGCGAGCGAAGCAAAGGCATATGTTTTTCTACATTTTCTTTTTAGTTAACCTATTTTGTTTGGTAAAATGTCATGTTTGTAATAAAGAAAAAGTGAGTCAAAATATGTTCATCTGTATTTCAAAATATGTTGCTATTACACGTATTATTAATATGGTCGCACTGAAAAAAAATGTTCATTGGGTATTTTAAAATAATGTATTATAAATTTAAGAAAAATAGCCGTTATATATATATATGAAAATATTGAGTATTATAACATATTCATCGTATTTTCCAAAGATATTTGGCGGCGAGGGCGCCGGGTCGACAACAAATGTCACCAGCACACATTACAATTCATGAAGAAAAAATGCAGTGCATGGCGTCGATTATATGCCTTCTAGTGGTGGTGTTACTGCCGCCCACAACAGTGCCGATTTAATTACATGGCCGACAAGGCACAAACACTAAGCCCTCATTTCCTCTCATCACTAGTCCATTGCAGTAGAAGAGAGCTTCACATCGGTGGGTTGCAAGACGCCCCAAATCGGATTTCAGAAGGGGAAAAGAACAAAGAACTTAGGCGAGCAGCACTAGCGTCGGCACGAGCGCATCTGGCGAGGCGACGACCATGAGAGGTTTGAGTTTGGTATTTCCAGTCGGCAGGACAGTAACCGGCAAAAGGGCCGGCTCGGATGCTCGGCCTCAGTCCCCACTCTTCAGGAGGGACGGCACACAGTTAGCCGCCGAGGCAATGAGTGACGCCTGGCAGGCGGTCAGGCGTTATGGAATTCGACCATGGTCGGTAAAGGACCTCAAAAGAAGGCAAGTTGCGGATTTTTGATTTATTTTTACGGTGATAAAATTGAATACTCAGGGTCGGGAGTCCATACATTGCTACAATGGTGGTAGGCACAGTGCTCTATATAATCTTGGAAAAAGATAAAAGGACAATAACTGTACAAGTTTATGCTATTCTGCAAATTGTTTTATTTATTGAAAAAACAGGATTTATCACCGTTAATTCGTATTGATGTACAACATTTTTTATACTAAACTTTTATATTTATTTAAATGAATTATATAATGTTATATATTTAACAAGATACAAATATTGCTATGTAATACTTGTATTGTTCTTTGTTCATATAGTTATAATGTATATCACTCAAAATTTTCTTATGCTAAATTTAAATTGTATGCTTATATTTTTTTTTTGTAATTAAGTTTTCATATTACAATGACTATATAGAATATGCATATGTATTTGCATGTATGTGAGTGTTCATCTTATATTTTATTAGTATCAAATATTGGTAGAGATTTAATTTGTAAAGCATACACTCTAATAAATATCTTAATAGTGGCTTCTTGTATATTATTAGGTAAGCATGTTCATATAAATTTCTAAGGTGTGGAAAACTGTCTCTCGCAATTTAGCTACTCTATGAGGTAATATCACCGGTAATCATAGAACTTGCGTTGCATGTTCAGTTTGGTGCTAAAACTTCGAAAATACGGTTTTGTGGCCACCTAACTTGACTCAAGCATGCAGATACGGTCACAGTACGCGTATACAGACATATCAATGTGTATGGCCCTACTCGTCAGTGACGAACGGCACTAGGCGCGACGTATTTTACACAGAACACCCTGAATTTTTTTATTTGTGGAAGAAGTGAACCGCGGTGATGTACTTTTTACAAAAAACACCCTAACTTTTTTTATTTACAGAAAACAGGCCCGCAATAAGTCAATACTGCACATATATGCGAACATTAAAACTTCTTTTATTTACAGAAAACAGGGCCATAATACTGCACATATATGCGAACATTAAAACTTCTTTTATTTACAGAAAACAGGACCATAATACTGCACATATATGCGAACATTAACAACAAAAATGGCATGCCAGGACTCGAACAGACGAGCAACTATTTTTTAACCCGAGAATGCAAATGCAAAAAATTAACGCCAAAAAGAACCTAGTAGGACTTGAACCTACAACCACTGTTTAAATCAATATAATCTAGACACTACAACCGGTCAGATCTGGATGTTTAAAATGGATCAGGAACTTATATATATTAAACGAGGATGCATGTGAAGTTTAAATAGGCTATGGAGACTGCGACCCATTTTACCTGAGGTATTTAAAAATATATATAAACATGTGTACTATATAAATGTGTGTATTGCATATTTGGTATTCAAAAATATTATTTTAATTATATGAACATTTCAATAATTATATATACACACATTTTGTATAGTTCAATGTTTGTATAATTAAAAATATTAATAATTTAAAATTTAATTTGTTAAACGAATATTCAGTCGTGGCTAATATGTAAGTTATATAACTTTGTTGAATATAAGTCATGAATAAAAAATTTACACAAGTGAATAGTCATAAATATTTAGTAAATGTTTGTGTTCATCATATTTTATAATTTAAATATAAGCCTCAAGTGTATTCTTTTGAATTTTTTAAAAATATTTTTCTAATAAATATTATCAATGTCCATATTAACTAAATATAAGCCGCAAGTGTATATTTAAATGTTTTTATCTACTAATCATTATTTGTATATATAATATTTTTTAACACACAAATATGTGAACGTACCTTTATTACTTACAAATTATCTTTTAAAAAATAGTGCGCGCAAAATGGGCCGTAGTACCCGCAGCTCAATTAAGCTCCACATGAGTCCCCGTGAAGTACATATATGTTGATTATCCATATTAGACAAAATACATATATGTACAGTATCATGGTCCTGTTTTTCTTTAATAAATAATTTGAGGGTGTTTTTCTTTAATACATATATGCTGACGGAACTCTCCCTCAAAGCACGGCTGGATCAGAGTTCGATGGACGTCATCGAGCTGAACGTGTGCTGAACTCGGAGGTGCCGTGCGTTCGGTACTTGATCGGTCGGATCGTGAAGACGTACGACTACATCAACCGCGTTGTGCTAACTCTTCCGCTTTCGGTCTACGAGGGTACGTGGATAACACTCTCCCCTCTCGTTGCTATGCATCACCATGATCTTGCATGTGCGTAGGAAATTTTTGAAATTACTACGTTCCCCAACAGTGGCATCCGAGCCTGGTTTTATGCGTAGATGTTATATGCACGAGTAGAACACAAGTGAGTTGTGGGCGATACAAGTCATACTGCTTACCAGCATGTCATACTTTGGTTCGGCGGTATTGTTGGATGAAGCGGCCCGGACCGACATTACGCGTTCGCTTACGCGAGACTGGTTCTACCGACGTGCTTTGCACATAGGTGGCTGGCGGGTGTCAGTTTCTCCAACTTTAGTTGAACCGAGTGTGGCTACGCCCGGTCCTTGAGAAGGTTAAAACATCACTAACTTGACAAACTATCATTGTGGTTTTTGATGCGTAGGTAAGAACGGTTCTTGCTCAGCCCGTAGCAGCCACGTAAAACTTGCAACAACAAAGTAGAGGACGTCTAACTTGTTTTTGCAGGGCATGTTGTGATGTGATATGGTCAAGACATGATGCTATATTTTATTGTATGAGATGATCATGTTTTGTAACCGAGTTATCGGCAACTGGCAGGAGCCATATGGTTGTCGCTTTATTGTATGCAATGCAATCGCCCTGTAATTGCTTTACTTTATCACTAAGCGGTAGCGATAGTCGTAGAAGCAATAGGTGGCGAAACGACAACGATGCTACGATGGAGATCAAGGTGTCACGCCGGTGACGATGGTGATCATGATGGTGCTTCAGAGATGGAGATCACAAGCACAAGATGACGATGGCATATCATATCACTTATATTGATTGCATGTGATGTTTATCCTTTATGCATCTTATTTTGCTTTGATTGACGGTAGCATTATAAGATGATCTCTCACTAAATTTCAAGGTATAAGTGTTCTCCCTGAGTATGCACCGTTGCGAAAGTTCTTCGTGCTGAGACACCACGTGATGATCGGGTGTGATAGGCTCTACGTTCAAATACAACGGGTGCAAAACAGTTGCACACGCAGAATACTCAGGTTAAACTTGACGAGCCTAGCATATACAGATATGGCCTCGGAACACCGAGACCGAAAGGTCGAGCGTGAATCATATAGTAGATATGATCAACATAGTGATGTTCATCATTGAAAACTACTCCATCTCACGTGATGATCGGAAATGGTTTAGTTGATTTGGATCACGTGATCACTTAGATGATTAGAGAGATGTCTATCTAAGTGGGAGTTCTTAAGTAATATGATTAATTGAACTTAAATTTATCATGAACTTAGTCCTGATAGTATTTTGCAAATTATGTTGTAGATCAATAGCTCGCGTTGTTGCTTCCCTATGTTCATTTTTGATATAATCCTAGAGAAAAACTATGTTGAAAGATATTAGTAGCAATGATGCGGATTAGATCCGTGATCTGAGAATTATCCTCATTGCTGCACAGAAAAATTATGTCCTTGGTGCACCGCTAGGTGACGGACCTATTGCAGAAGCATATGCAGACGTTATGAACGTTTGGCTAGCTCAATATGATGACTACTTGATAGTTTTGTGCACCATGCTTTACAGCTTAGAACCGGGACTTCAAAAACGTTTCTGAAATGTCACGGAGCATATGAGATGTTCCAAGAGATGAAATTGGTATTTCAGACTCATGCCCGTGTCGAAAGGTGTGAGACCTTTGACAAGTACTTTGCCTACAAGATGGAGGAGAATAGCTCAGCTAGTGAGCATGTGCTCAGAATGTCTGAGTACTACAATCACTTGAATCAAATGGGAGTTAATATTCCAGATAAGATAGTGATTGACAGAGTTCTCTAGTCACTATCACCAAGTTACTAAAACTTCGTGATGAACTATAATATGCAAGGGATAACAAAAACTATTCCCAAACTCTTCGTGATGCTGAAATTGACGAAGGTAGAAATCAAGAAAAGCATCAAGTGTTGATGGTTTACAAGATCACTAGTTTCAATAAAAGGGCAAAGGGAAGAAGGGGAACTTCAAGAAGAATAGCAAGCAAGTTGCTGCTCCAATGAAGAAGCCCAAATCTAGACCCGAGCCTGGAACTGAGTGCTTCTACTACAAAGGGAATGGTCACTGGAAGCGGAACTACCCCAAACATATGGCGGATAAGAAGGATGGCAAAGTGAACAAGGGTATATTTGATATACAGGTTATTGATGTGTGCCTTACTAGTGTTTATAGTAGCCCCTGAGTATTTGATACTTGTTCGGTTGCTAAGATTAGTAACTCGAAAACAGGAGTTACAGAATAAACAGAGACTAGTTGAAGGGGAAGTGACGATTGCTACGTGTTGAGCTTGCGTTGGTTTTCCTCGAAGAGGAGAGAGTGATGCAGCAATAGTAGCGTAAGTATTTCCCTCAGTTTTTGAGAACCAAGGTATCAATCCTGTAGGAAGCTCCTCAAAAGTCCCACACACCTACACAAACAAACTGAGAACTCGCAACCAACACAATAAAGGGGTTGTCAATCCCTTCACAGCCACTTGCGAAAGTGAGATCTAATAAAGATAGTATGATAAGATAAATATATTTTTGGTATTTGATAATATAGATGCAAAAAGTAAAGATGCAAATAAAAGTAAATTGGAAGCAAATATGATAAGTGATAGACCCGGGGGCCATAGGTTTCACTAGTGGCTTCTCTCAAGATAGCATAAGTATTACGGTGGGTGAACAAATTACTGTCGAGCAATTGATAGAAAAGCGAATAGTTATGAGATTATCTAGGCATGATCATGTATATAGGCATCACGTCCGTAACAAGTAGACCGACTCCTGCCTGCATCTACTACTATTACTCCACACATCGACTGACTCCTGCCTGCATCTAGAGTATTAAGTTCATAAGAACAGAGTAACGCCTTAAGCAAGATGACATGATGTAGAGGGATAGACTCAAGCAATATGATATAAACCCCATCTTGTTATCCTCGATGGCAACAATACAATATGTGGCTTGCAACCCTTTCTGTCACTGGGTAAGGACACCGCAAGATTGAACCCAAAGCTAAGCACTTCTCCCATGGCAAGAAAGATCAATCTAGTAGGCCAAACCAAACTGATAATTCGAAGAGACTTGCAAAGATAACTCAATCATACATAAAAGAATTCAGAGAAGATTCAAATATTATTCATAGATAAACTTGATCATAAACCCACAATTCATCGGATCTCGACAAACACACCGCAAAAAGAGTTTACATCGAATAGATATCCACAAGAGAGGGGGAGAACATTGTATTGAGATCCAAAAAGAGAGAAGAAGCCATCTAGCTAATAACTATGGACCCGTAGGTCTGTGGTAAATTACTCACAACTCATCGGAGGGGCAAGGATGTTGATGTAGAAGCCCTCCGTGGTCGATTCCCCCTCCGGCAGAACGCAGACGAAGGCTCCAAGATGGGATCTCGCGGATACATAAGGTTACGGTGGTGGAAATTGTGTTTTGTCTGCTCCCTAGATGTTTTTGGGGTACGTAGGCTTATATAGGAGGAAGAAGTACGTCGATGGACGCCCGAGGGGCCCACGAGACAGGGGGCGCGCCTTATAGGGGGGGAGGGGCGCCCTCCTATCTCGTGAGAGCCTCGGCTGCTTCTTGACTTGCACTCCAAGTCCTCTGGATCACGTTCGTTCCAAAAATCACGCTCCCGAAGGTTTCATTCCGTTTGGACCCCGTTTGATATTCCTTTTCTTCAAAATACTGAAATAGGCAAAAAAAACAGCAATACGGGCTGGGCCTCCGGTTAGTAGGTTAGTCCCAAAAATGATATAAATGTGTAAAATAAAACCCATAAACATCCAAAAGGGGTAATATAATAGCATGGAACAATCAAAAATTATAGATACGTTGGAGCCGTATCAACGATGAGTGTTGGAAGCAGTTCCAAGATTGATATGATCATCATCACACACCCCTATACTTTCAGGATTAGTGTTAAACCTAAATAAATATTATTTGGCGTTTGCGGTGAGCATGAATATGATTTGATCATGTTTATTGCAATAGGGTTATTCATTTAAAATCAGAGAATAATTGTTGTTCTATTTACATGAATAAAACCTTCAATGGTCATACACCCAATAAAAATAGTTTGTTGGATCTCGATTGTAGTGATACACATATTCATACTATTGATGCCAAAAGATGCAAAGTTAATAATGATAGTGCAACTTATTTGTGGCACTATCATTTGGGTCATATCGGTATAAAGCGCATGAAGAAACTCCATAAAGATGGATTTTCAGAATCACTTGGTTATGAATCATTTGATGCTTGCGAACCGTGCCTTTTGGGCAAGATGACTAAAACTCCGTTCTCCAGAACAATGGAACGAGCTACTGACTTGTTGGAAATAATACATACTGATGTATGCGGAACAATGAGTATTAAGGCTCGTGGCGGCTATCGTTATTTTCTGACCTTCACAGATGATTTGAGCAGATATGGGTATATCTACTTGATGAAACATAAGTCTGAAATAGTTGAAAGGTTCAAATAATTTCAGAGTAAGTAGAAAATCATCGTAACAAGAAAATAAAGTTTCTACGATCTGATCATGGAGATGAATATTTGAGTTACGAGTTTGGCCTTCAGTTAAAATAATGCGGAATAGTTTCACAAACTCATGCCACCTGGAACACCATAGCGTAACGGTGTGTCCGAACGTCATAACCGCACTTTATTAGATATGGTGCGATCTATGATGTCTCTTACTGATTTACCACTATCGTTTTGGGATTATGCATTAAAGACAGCTACATTCACGTTAAAAGGGGCACAATCTAAATCCGTTGAGACGACAACTTATGAACTATGGCTTAAGCTGTCGTTTCTTAAAGTTTGGAGTTGCGATGCTTATGTGAAAAAGTTTCAACCTGATAAGCTCGAACCCAAATCGGAGAAATGCGTCTTCATAGGATACCCAAAGGAGACTTTTGGGTACACCTTCTAATCACAGATCCGAAGCGAAAATATTCATTGCTAAGAATGGATCCTTTCTAGAGAAGGAGTTTCTCTCGAAAGAAGTGAATGGGAGAAAAGTAGAACTTGATGAGGTAATAGTACCTTCTCCCGAATTGGAAAATAGTTCATCACTGAAATCAGTTCCAGTGATGCCTACACCAATTAGTGAGGAACCTAATGATGATGATCATGAAACTTCAAATCAAGTTACTACAGAACCTCGTAGGTCTTCCAGAGTACGGTCCGCACCATAGTGGTACGGTAATCCTGTTCTGGAGGTCATGTTACTTGACCATGACGAACCTGCGAACTATGAGGAAGCGATGATGAGCCCAGATTCCGCGAAATGGCTTGAGGCCATGAAATCTGAGATGAGATCCATGTATGAGAACAAAGTGTACACTTTGATTGACTTGCCCGATGATCGGCAAGCCATAGAAAATAAATGGATCTTCAAGAGGAAGACGGACGCTGATAGAAGTGTTACTACCTACAAAGCTAGACTTGTCGGAAAAGGTTTTTGACAAAGTTCAAGATGTTGACTACGACGAGTTTTTTCTCACTCGTATCGATGCTTAAAGTCTGTCCGAATCATGTTAGCAAATTTCCACATTTTATGAAATCTGGCAAATGGATGTCAAAACAACATTCCTTAATGGATTTCTCAAAGAAGAGTTGTATATGATGCAACCAGAAGGTTTTGTCGATCCTAAAGGTGCTAACAAAATGTGCAAGCTCCAGTGATCCATCTATGGACTACTGCAAGCATCTTGGAGTTGGAATATATGCTTTGATAAGTTGATCAAAGCATATAGTCTTGTACGGATTTGCGGTGAAGCCTGTATTTACAATAAAGTGAGTGGGAGCACTACATCCTTTCTGATAAGTATATGTGAGTGACATATTGTTGATTAGAAATGATGTAGAATTTTTCTGGAAAGCATAAAGGAGTGTTTGAAAGGAGTTCTTTAAAAAGAAAGACCTCAGTAAAGCTACTTACATACTGAGCATCAAGATCTATTGAGATAGATCAAGACACTTGATAAGATTTTCTATGAGTACATACCTTGACAAGATTTTGAAATAGTTCAAAATGGAACAGTCAAAGAAAGAGTTCTTTCCTGTGTTACAAAGGTGTGAAATTGAGCAAGACTCAAATCCCGACCACGGCAGAAAATAGAAAGAGAATGAAAGTCATTTCCTATGCCTCAGTCATAGGTTCTATAAAGTATGCCATGCTGTGGACCAGGCCTATTGTATACCCTGCCCTGAGTTTGGCAAGGGAGTACAATAGTGATCTAGGAGTAGATCACTAGACATTGGTCAAAATTATCCTTAGTGGAATAAGGATATGTTTCTCGATTATGGAGGTGACAAAAAGGTTCGTCGTAAAGGGTTACGCCGATACAAGTTTTGACACTAATCCAAATGACTCTAAGTCTCAATCTGGATACATATTGAAAGTGGGAGCAATTAGCTAAAGTAGCTCCGTGCAGATCATTGAAGACATAGGAAATTTGCAAAATACATACGGCTCTGAATGTGACAGACCCGTTGACTAAACATCTCTCACAAGCAAAACATGATCACACCTTAGTACTCTTTGGGTGTTAATCACATAGCGATGTGAACTAGATTATTGACTCTAGTAAACCCTTTGGGTCTTGGTCACATGACGATGTGAACTATGGGTGTTAAACACATACAGAAGTGAACTATTGGTGTTAAATCACATGATGATGTGAATTAGATTATTGACTCTAGTGCAAGTGGAAGACTGAAGGAAATATGCCCTAGAGGCAATAATAAAGTTATTATTTATTTCCTTATATCATGATAAATGTTTATTATTCATGCTAGAATTGTATTAACCGGAAACATGATACATGTGTGAATACATAGACAAACAGAGTGTCACTAGTATGCCTCTACTTGACTAGCTCGTTAATCAAAGATCGTTATGTTTCGTAGCCATAGACAAAGAGTTGTCATTTGATTAACGAGATCACATCATTAGGAGAATGATGTGATTGACTTGACCCATTCCGTTAGCTTAGCACTTGATCCTTTAGTATGTTGCTATTGCTTTCTTCATGACTTATACATGTTCCTATGACTATGAGATTATGCAACTCCCGTTTACCGGAGGAACACTTTGTGTGCTATCAAACGTCACAACGTAACTGGGTGATTATAAAGGTGCTCTACAGGTGTCTCCGAAGGTACTTGTTGGGTTGGCGTATTGTCGGAGAGGTATCTCTGGGCCCACTCGGTAATGCACATCACTTAAGCCTTGCAAGCATTGCAACTAATGAGTTAGTTGCGTGATGTATTACGGAACAAGTAAAGAGACTTACCGGTAACGAGATTGAACTAGGTATTGAGATACCTACGGTCGAATCACGGGCAAGTAACATACCGATGACAAAGGGAACAACGTATGTTGTTATGCGGTTTGACCAAAAAAGATCTTCATAGAATATGTGGGAGCCAATATGAGCATCCAGGTTCCGCTATTGGTTATTGACCAGAGACGTGTCTCGATCATGTCTACATAGTTCTCGAACCCGTAGGGTCCACACGCTTAAAGTTCGATGATGGTTATATTATGAGTTATGTGTTTTGATGTACCGAAGGTAGTTCGGAGTCCCGGATGAGATCGGGACATGACGAGGAGTCTCGAAATGGTCGATACGTAAAGATCGATATAGTGGACGACTATATTCGGACATTGGAAAGGTTCCGAGTGATTCGGGTATTTATCGGAGTACCGGAGAGTTACGAGAAATCGCCGGGGAGTATATGGGCCTTATTGGGCCATACGGGAATAGAGGAGAGAAGCTAAAAGGAAGGAGGGGCAGCCCCCCCTCTGGTCCAAATTGGACAAGGGGTGCAACCCCCTTTTCCTTCTTCCTCTCCCCCTCTTTCCTTCTCTCCTACTCCAACAAGGAAAGGAGGAGTCCTACTCCCAGTGGAAGTAGGACTCCCCCCTTGGCACGCCCTCCTTCTAGGTCGGCCGCCTCCCCCTTTGCTCCTTTATATACGGGGGCAGGGGGGCACCTCTAGAGACAACAATTGATCCCTTGGATCTCTTAGCTGTGTGCGGTGCCCCCCCTCCACCATAGTCCACCTCGATAATATCGTAGCGGTGCTTAGGCGAAGCCCTGCGTCGGTAGAACATCATCATCGTCACCACGCCGTCGTGCTGACGGAACTCTCCCTCAAAGCTCGGCTGGATCGGAGTTCGACAGACGTCATCGAGCTAAACGTGTGCTGAACCGGAGGTGCCGTGCGTTCGGTCGGATCGTGAAGACGTACGACTACATCAACCGCGTTGTGCTAACGCTTCCGCTTTCGGTCTATGAGGGTACGAGGACAAAACTCTCCCCGCTCGTTGCTATGCATCACCATGATCTTGCATGTGCGTAGGAAATTTTTTAAATTACTACGTTCCCCAACACCACCTTCCGCAGACTCTACGACAAGTTGCCAAAGCTAATGGACTGCTGCAATGGTGATGCCCTTTGAGATCTTGTTTAGATAGCTAAGATTTCTCTACCTTTTTCCTCAGGAGTGATGAGGGGATATCTACCATGGGGTAGACCCACAATGATATAAAACTCATGGAGGCCGAAGGGGTGAGTCCACTACCCAAAAATACCAAAGCACCAACCAAATCCCAAGAGGTCCTGATCCACTCGAACGAGGACAGGGCACCGTTTCACTCGGACGGGAAACTCCCAGATATTCGGACGAACAGTCACTAGGATAAAGGAAGCAGAACGAGCACGTAAGGATTTTTTTAATACAGTATAAAGACGCAAGCGCTAATATATACACACATACACTCATCCCTATGAACGAACAAACGCACACCCTAACCCTATGAACACCCCACGAGAGACTGAGCTGGCATATTATTTTGAGATTTTACGAAGTCATCGTAGGCGCCTCATAGTCGATGGGAACGTCCCCTCCCATTGAACGCACATTGCCGGAAATCCTAAAATAAATGCAGGGTAAATGCCAGCACTAGGATTTGAACCCTGATAGACTGGGGATACCACTATCCTCCTAAGAGCATCTCCAATAGATGGTCCAAAATTTGACGGTCCAAAACTGGAGATGTAAAATTTGGACCGTCAAAAAGTGTGTTTTGGAGCTTCGAAAAAAGCTCAACTCCAACAGATGGTCCAAAAGAGCAACTCCAATAGATGGTCCAAAATGAAGATGTAAAAATATGAAAACGGCCGCGCGGCTGCTGCCAGCCACTGTTCAGCCGCGGTTTTGCATTGAAATAGCAACAAAAATTTGAAAATAAAATGCATGATCATCATAGTTTCAATCAAAAGTGGATCACCATCATTGTATCAAGTTCGTCTATCAAAAGAGCATCGTCTCGATCAAAGTTTTTCGCCCTAGAAATTGAAATGCACATGAATATTAAGTCCGCAACACGTACGGAATCTGTAGTGTTGCCATCTTGCTGCTATTCATGCGCCTCTTGCATTTATTACTAGTAATTGGGGCGTGCCATTGGCACGCCTCCTGAGCGTTCATGAGCGCATTTATCTAGCTTATGTACATTGATAGGTCTAGGTTGATCTTTGGTGGCATTTATATACACAAAAAGTGATTTGACTACAGGTGAATATGCTTTGCTGACTTTAACCTCCTGATGGGTTCCAGAATTCATTACAAACTTGCTATTATGAGAATCACATGTGCTCCTCTGCGTGGTAAACGTACGTGCGGCAAACCAAGACATGGAGCTCCCTTAATGTTCCTGGACAGCGACGCCATGGGAGAGACTCGCCTCCTTCCCGTATCTCCTTGTAAGGGGTAGAAAGGGAGAAAAGTTCAATATCCACCTAGAGAGTATCTGCAAGAACAAAAGTCACTCCAATTTCCTAGGCAATAAGAGAAAATCTGTCAAACAGATTACAGTTAAAGATGAACAATGGTCGTGTTCTTTTAAGATCCCAAGAAGAAAAGAATCATCCGCTTTTAAGATCCCAAGAAGAAAAGAATGATCCACAAGTTCTTGCCAACATAATTAGAACTTCCAAAGCTTTAATATACTTGACGGATCGACATGGTAGAAAACTAACTTGACACTATATTTATCATCCAAGTCAGAAAATGAATTAGTGGACCATGATTAAAACTGCGGATATTTGCATAGAAATTACGATATAATTAGTTGGAAATTGAAACTGTCAAAAGTATAATCTAGAGTTCATGTATCCAGTCCATTAATCAATATGACAAGGCAGTATAAGCTAGGTCCGAATTCTGATTCCTAAGCTTAACAGTGCCAAAGTACCTACCATTTCGCAGAATTATATGAGTTGTATTAATGGCAAAAAAGTAGTCCATGAATACAACAAAAGTAGTTGAATTGAAAGTGAAGCACAGAGCACCACCTAATATTCATAGGAGCTGTTCTTGTCTTGTCAAAAATGTTTCCACTTCAGCTAAAGGAGCACAGGGGCTAGGATCCTTGAGAAATAAACATCACAAAAAATTGTTATTCCAGTTTGAAAGAACAAGTGCAGACTCCACAAATCCCCACCATAAGTAATAACAAGGTAAAGGGAACAACGGCTATTGCCTTCACTAACTAAACTTATATAAACATACATCATGAGCTATCCTTGGAAGAATGATCAGAAGCAGACGAGGATGCGGAGCTCGCCCAGGCCCTATCTTTCGACTCGCTTAACACAAGTACAACATGCCGCATCAACAATCTCTCACACAGCGACAGGTAACTACATAGCAGAGCAATTTCCAAGAACTCAATGATCGACAGCGGCTTTATCTTCCAAATCCAGATTAGTGTCGAGGATCCATGGGCCCAGAGAATTGTCCCTGATGTAAATTTTTGCCGATGTTACGATATCACCTCCCAGTTATATTTGTTGCACATGTGCACTACCTATTAGCACCTCCAACCACACAACGCCATATCTGTATGCCAGATTTCTCAGTGACCATCATGGTGTACGCATATTCTGATCAAATGAGAAGAACGGGATCAGCACTTTGTACATCAGCAAACCAGTAAAATTCTGAATAAATGACAGTAAGGCAGGGCGGATCCATTGGAGCTGAGAGTAAGGCAGCGCAAATCCATTAAACCATTAAAACTTAGAGGAGTGGGAGTGAGTTATTATATATCTAGTCACAAGATGCATTACACATATAGATAACATCTACTGTGTTTAAATATCCACACAATGACCAGACAACTATTTTTAAAAAATGTGTCACTTTTAGTCAACAGAAGACGACAGGGATAAGCCCTGTCGAGACTCCGAGAGACTAATGAGGGATGTCGCCAGTCCTCGAATCTTTACCCATCCCAACCTTCATTGTGTACCCAGTTGAATTATATAAGATTCGTTTTCTTATCTAAGGGGTCTGTCTGAGTTCTGATATATTACCTTAAACTCTATCTAATCGTGCCCACAATATCAGCATACAGTTCTTAAGAAATAAGCCGAGAAGAATTTCATTAGCATAAAGTAACCAAGGGTGTTGTAGGAATTGCCCAAAGGTAAGGAAGTATCCCTTCGACCAACCTTTTGCTAAGATACCGAACTTGATTATGTATACTGGAATTTAAGTCACTTTGAGTAATAGGTGCAACACAACCTGTTTAAACATTATCTTGATTAATAATTGCAAAAGTATTTACAGTATAGGAGACCAAACTTGGCTAAGTGACAGAATGCTATGAACTTTCTGTCAGATACTTCCGTTGATGTGTTGTGTGTATGGTTCCAACACCTACAGAATTATATATGTGTTTGATGGAATGATTCCATTCTAGACCTATCTCTGAAATTAGTATGTGATATCTCTGAAAGTAGTATGTTGCTGCTTCTAGCAACAGTGGTAGAGTGCACATTCATGAAATACATCTAGCGTAGGAGCAAAGACAGGAGCATAACTATAGAATGAATACATGGAGATAACAGAAAGAGTAGAAAAAATGGTACAACAATAAGCTGCATATTGAGATCTACTCCTACCAAAAAATTGCCAGTCAAAGATTTCATTTTAAAAAATAGCACAAACAACTCCTAGGAAGCTCTAACTGAGTAATACGTATGATTTTACACGATTGAGATCCCCTTACACTATTACTTTTGGCGGTACTAACTTCCTGGTTCACTTCTAACATTTTAGCCAGTGAAATATGAAGATATTCTGGGTAAGCATATATACTATACCTGCAAATGTCTCTGCCATGTGGGAACGTTCTTGTAGTTTAACCGAGAGGTGACATCGAACATGATGATTGATGATTTGCACAGGCCATGGATGCTGAAAAACAGTAGGAAATAGTAAGAATCCACTCTGTCAATGTGCACAAGCCAAAAAAAAAAAGGTAGCAACACAATTTTCTTTTAAAACGACAGCACAAGATATGAACCATTGCTTTGCTGAAAATGACAAATTCACAACAATTAACAAGAGACCCTATAGTCTTACTTAATAGTCCTAGTACCAACCCAAATACAACTATAAATTACTAATGATCCATGCAAAACTAAAAGTCGAAAAACTGCAGGTTTGATAGTTCTGTACTGAATGCACATGACATAGTGTTGAAGTTCACAATGGTAAAGCGCAAGGACAACAAGGTTTCCAGTAAAATCTAACAAGCACATAAGACCAAGAAATGCTTAGAAGCCATCAACATGCTCCATGTGTCCACCACAAAGTACAGTAACATGGTGCTAAGCTAAGGTTAAACCTGGTCAGAATCTCTACAGCCAAAAGCAGACGAATCTAAAGCAACCATCCAAATACAGCGATCAGGTGAGCTTTTACACAATCCTCAAACCCACGATGGCACTTGCAATCAAGAGCACTACCAGGATTCTATTCTACACTAATCATCCATGGATGGAAAACGACGGCTAATTAAGATAGTTGCGAGTCATAGAGGAATGAATGGACGATGGACTCACCACCGGGCTGCAGTGTGACGACTCCTCAATAGCCGGCGCCGGCGTAAGGTCGGATCTGACAAGTCACGCGAGGAAAATGGCACCCTCCGCCGGTGCTCTGCATCTACCCCAACACCTGTGTGACCCGTACCAACGGCATCGCCTCCCGTCTACTGACGACTTGCATCTCCACTCCCACCTCATCCCCGTCCTCTGCGGGCTTCAGATCTACGCAGACGGCATCGTGGGGTGGGGGCAGCGCGACCTAGTGTTTGCCTCCCTCTTTCTTAGCGACGAAGCGAGGTGGGGGTGGGAAGGAAGCTTCCTGTGAGACGCGAACCAGAGGCCAGCGCGAAGCTCTAAAGAGCAACTCTAGCAGACCCTAAGAGCAACTCTAGCAGACCCCGCAAAAACACGACCCGCAAAACGCGTTTGCGCGTTCACGAAAATCGTTTTTGCGGGTCGAAAACATACGCGGCCGAGCAGAACCCGTATCTAAAGCTGCATAATTTGAAAAAAATTGTTTCACGGGAGAAATTGCACGAACAGAGTTCATCACATACTACATTGTTCATGGCATACTATATAGTTCATCACAACTACAAGCATAGTTATACTACATACTACGTTAAACTAGTACTAGGGGGTCGGATCTGACGGCGGCGAGGTCGCGACAACTGGACGACGCCGTGGAGGAGCCGGACGCTCAATCCTCCTCGCCGGAGCTGCAGAGATCGACGTACTTCTCCGCCTGCTCCTTGCGGATGCGGCGCCACTCGTCCGCCTTCTCGTTGGCGGTGACGTTGTCGGCGACCGCCTGCCGCCACTGGAGGGCTTCGAGCTCCTCGGCGTGGCCCCGGTGCTCCTCCTCCTCGCGCACGCTCCGCTCGGCGATGGCGGCGGCGACGGCGTCGAACTCCGTGACGTAGTCCTCGGGCCCGTTGACTCCGCGGCGGCCGAGCGGAGCAGGCTCCTCGGGCTCCTCCTTCACCGGGACGAAGGCGAACGGCGCCGGCGGCTTCGGTTCCTCCTCCTTGTCCGACCACTCCCTCTTCACGGGAGGAAGCCAGCGGCGGAGGAGGAGGAGGATCCGGCGTACGAAGAACGCGCGGAGGAGAACGACGCGCGCCGGCGGTCGTACTCCACCGTCTCGCGGCGGTCGAAACTCGCCGGCGGCGAAAGCCCGCGGTTGCTCCACTTCCGCGTGCCGCGATTCCTCGCGCCGTCGGACCGGACGCGCCGCTCGCGCTCCGGGTCCCTCTCCCGGCCGGATCTGCTGCCGGAGCCGCGTCCGGAGCTTCACATTCGCACCCACATGGCGGCTGGAGGCGGGGCGGAGTGTCACCGGCGGCGAGAAATTGGGAGAGGAGAAAGGGGAATCGGGTGACTCGCGGCGGCGGGGGGATAGGGTTTGGACCCGCAAAAGGGTCGCGGAACCGCACTTATAGCGTTGGGGGGGCATTTTGCGGGCTGCGGCAAAAGTTTTTGCGGGCCGGGCGAGTATGCGGGGTCTGTTCTGGCCGCAAAATGGGCCCGAGCCCGCATACTCGCCCGAATTTTTACGGGCCGGGCGTTTTGCGGGCTCTGCTAGAGTTGCTGTAAGACAGCATATGGACTGACATGAGAACATATGGTGCCACTCGATCCCATCATGTACCACACAACTGTTTTGTCTTAAAGACCCACACAAAGACAGATAAAATGAACAGAGTTGAAGGATATCTATCTTTTTTTAGGTTTCTAGCTTACTGTTCTGTAGTTGGTTGTTGAAGCTAGTAGTTGCCAAACCTGATCTGAACAGGTTTTGAACATTTTCATTATGGACCACCAAATATACCAAACTCCAGTCGGATTTTCTCTTTTATTTCATTTCTGAATTGATGTTGTTTGATGGCTAGATTTTGCATTCTTAATAATGTATGGATGTTTGCATCGTCCTGTCAGACGCTAGGGGTTATCCTTCTTTTCGGAAAGAAAATACTAACGTCCAGTTAGGATGAGTTAAGGCATCCTGCTGCCTCCAAGTTCAACAACAGTGCCACCTCTTCTAGTTAACCCCTCCAGAACCACTGACCCAGAACGATGAACAATGAGTAACTCCTATCTGTGCCATATGCCTATACCTTTTCATACTTTTTTGGGACCGTCTATTTGTTTAGGTGCCTGAAAAAACTCTCTCGTCAGTCACTTCTGCTATAGACCATCAAATCAATATTTAACGGTTAGAAATGCGCCACAACTATTTATCTTCTTCCTTTGCACATTCTTCTTTCTTCCTCACAACCTCTTCTTCGTCCGACAGCCCCCAGCCTGCCCCGCCCTAACTGCCGGCCTCCACCACTCGTGGCCGGCGGGCGCTATCGCGCACCACCTGGCTGGCCCACCCTCCCCTCGACCCACCCCCACCATCGTTGTCTGCCGCCGCCCTGGCCATCCCTCTAAGCCCCGCAGCAATAGAGAAGAACTCCGGCGATCCCCTGCACCCCCACCCCGAAGATAGATAATGTGGCAATGGCTTCCCCCTAAGATAGATGAGGAGCAACGATTTCTCCGGCGAGGTTTCTTCTTCGCCTGTGAGGAAGGAATGAAGAGGTGACTGACGCCCGAAAAAAATTTCAGGTACCTGAGAAATAGCAAAACCGTACTTTTTTAAGCACGCTCACTTGTAAGAAAGATATGCTTCACTCCCATCAGACCCAACATGATGATCAATAAGGATACACAGCCTAGAAATGATTTGTGCATGCCATCCAAAGATTTTGATATTGCGCAGTACCTCCAAGTTCCATTCATCCTTCCAAAATGGAATAACATGAACTTGAACGGAGTTGAAGTGTTGAAGAATATCTATCCTTTTCCTTCCAAAGGCAATGTTGGGTGAGCCCATTACCTCCAAGTTCCATTCATCCTTCCATACATATATATGTATGTATATTTTATGAAACTAAAGATTAGCAAGACAGAAATAAAATTTTAGACTATTGCACTAGAGGGGTGAGCCCATGGGCTATCATCATCGTCGCCTACGAATATCTGGGCTATTTGGGAATCACATGTCGCCATCGTTGTCATTGTCACCCCAAATATCTGGGCTCCCTCTATTATAAGAACTAGATGATGCCCCGCGCGTTGCTGCAGGAATCTTGTTAATTAAAATATGCATAAATAGTTGCTTAAAACATCTAAAAGAAATGGAAAGTAAATGTAAGCTTCAAAGGGTGAAAATATGAAGCATATAAATAGAGAGAAGAATGAATTCCAGTTAACAGAATATCATTTCAAATAAAATGTGAAGGATGAAATACATGGGTATGCTGCAATAGG
>NC_057810.1:4487920-4541284 GCF_018294505.1 Triticum aestivum
GAGGTGGGGGTGGGAAGGAAGCTTCCTGTGAGACGCGAACCAGAGGCCAGCGCGAAGCTCTAAAGAGCAACTCTAGCAGACCCTAAGAGCAACTCTAGCAGACCCCGCAAAAACACGACCCGCAAAACGCGTTTGCGCGTTCACGAAAATCGTTTTTGCGGGTCGAAAACATACGCGGCCGAGCAGAACCCGTATCTAAAGCTGCATAATTTGAAAAAAATTGTTTCACGGGAGAAATTGCACGAACAGAGTTCATCACATACTACATTGTTCATGGCATACTATATAGTTCATCACAACTACAAGCATAGTTATACTACATACTACGTTAAACTAGTACTAGGGGGTCGGATCTGACGGCGGCGAGGTCGCGACAACTGGACGACGCCGTGGAGGAGCCGGACGCTCAATCCTCCTCGCCGGAGCTGCAGAGATCGACGTACTTCTCCGCCTGCTCCTTGCGGATGCGGCGCCACTCGTCCGCCTTCTCGTTGGCGGTGACGTTGTCGGCGACCGCCTGCCGCCACTGGAGGGCTTCGAGCTCCTCGGCGTGGCCCCGGTGCTCCTCCTCCTCGCGCATGCTCCGCTCGGCGATGGCGGCGGCGACGGCGTCGAACTCCGTGACGTAGTCCTCGGGCCCGTTGACTCCGCGGCGGCCGAGCGGAGCAGGCTCCTCGGGCTCCTCCTTCACCGGGACGAAGGCGAACGGCGCCGGCGGCTTCGGTTCCTCCTCCTTGTCCGACCACTCCCTCTTCACGGGAGGAAGCCAGCGGCGGCGGAGGAGGAGGATCCGGCGTACGAAGAACGCGCGGAGGAGAACGACGCGCGCCGGCGGTCGTACTCCACCGTCTCGCGGCGGTCGAAACTCGCCGGCGGCGAAAGCCCGCGGTTGCTCCACTTCCGCGTGCCGCGATTCCTCGCGCCGTCGGACCGGACGCGCCGCTCGCGCTCCGGGTCCCTCTCCCGGCCGGATCTGCTGCCGGAGCCGCGTCCGGAGCTTCACATTCGCACCCACATGGCGGCTGGAGGCGGGGCGGAGTGTCACCGGCGGCGAGAAATTGGGAGAGGAGAAAGGGGAATCGGGTGACTCGCGGCGGCGGGGGGATAGGGTTTGGACCCGCAAAAGGGTCGCGGAACCGCACTTATAGCGTTGGGGGGGCATTTTGCGGGCTGCGGCAAAAGTTTTTGCGGGCCGGGCGAGTATGCGGGGTCTGTTCTGGCCGCAAAATGGGCCCGAGCCCGCATACTCGCCCGAATTTTTACGGGCCGGGCGTTTTGCGGGCTCTGCTAGAGTTGCTGTAAGACAGCATATGGACTGACATGAGAACATATGGTGCCACTCGATCCCATCATGTACCACACAACTGTTTTGTCTTAAAGACCCACACAAAGACAGATAAAATGAACAGAGTTGAAGGATATCTATCTTTTTTTAGGTTTCTAGCTTACTGTTCTGTAGTTGGTTGTTGAAGCTAGTAGTTGCCAAACCTGATCTGAACAGGTTTTGAACATTTTCATTATGGACCACCAAATATACCAAACTCCAGTCGGATTTTCTCTTTTATTTCATTTCTGAATTGATGTTGTTTGATGGCTAGATTTTGCATTCTTAATAATGTATGGATGTTTGCATCGTCCTGTCAGACGCTAGGGGTTATCCTTCTTTTCGGAAAGAAAATACTAACGTCCAGTTAGGATGAGTTAAGGCATCCTGCTGCCTCCAAGTTCAACAACAGTGCCACCTCTTCTAGTTAACCCCTCCAGAACCACTGACCCAGAACGATGAACAATGAGTAACTCCTATCTGTGCCATATGCCTATACCTTTTCATACTTTTTTGGGACCGTCTATTTGTTTAGGTGCCTGAAAAAACTCTCTCGTCAGTCACTTCTGCTATAGACCATCAAATCAATATTTAACGGTTAGAAATGCGCCACAACTATTTATCTTCTTCCTTTGCACATTCTTCTTTCTTCCTCACAACCTCTTCTTCGTCCGACAGCCCCCAGCCTGCCCCGCCCTAACTGCCGGCCTCCACCACTCGTGGCCGGCGGGCGCTATCGCGCACCACCTGGCTGGCCCACCCTCCCCTCGACCCACCCCCACCATCGTTGTCTGCCGCCGCCCTGGCCATCCCTCTAAGCCCCGCAGCAATAGAGAAGAACTCCGGCGATCCCCTGCACCCCCACCCCGAAGATAGATAATGTGGCAATGGCTTCCCCCTAAGATAGATGAGGAGCAACGATTTCTCCGGCGAGGTTTCTTCTTCGCCTGTGAGGAAGGAATGAAGAGGTGACTGACGCCCGAAAAAAATTTCAGGTACCTGAGAAATAGCAAAACCGTACTTTTTTAAGCACGCTCACTTGTAAGAAAGATATGCTTCACTCCCATCAGACCCAACATGATGATCAATAAGGATACACAGCCTAGAAATGATTTGTGCATGCCATCCAAAGATTTTGATATTGCGCAGTACCTCCAAGTTCCATTCATCCTTCCAAAATGGAATAACATGAACTTGAACGGAGTTGAAGTGTTGAAGAATATCTATCCTTTTCCTTCCAAAGGCAATGTTGGGTGAGCCCATTACCTCCAAGTTCCATTCATCCTTCCATACATATATATGTATGTATATTTTATGAAACTAAAGATTAGCAAGACAGAAATAAAATTTTAGACTATTGCACTAGAGGGGTGAGCCCATGGGCTATCATCATCGTCGCCTACGAATATCTGGGCTATTTGGGAATCACATGTCGCCATCGTTGTCATTGTCACCCCAAATATCTGGGCTCCCTCTATTATAAGAACTAGATGATGCCCCGCGCGTTGCTGCAGGAATCTTGTTAATTAAAATATGCATAAATAGTTGCTTAAAACATCTAAAAGAAATGGAAAGTAAATGTAAGCTTCAAAGGGTGAAAATATGAAGCATATAAATAGAGAGAAGAATGAATTCCAGTTAACAGAATATCATTTCAAATAAAATGTGAAGGATGAAATACATGGGTATGCTGCAATAGGCAAAAACATATATTGTCAACACAAAATCTAATGCAAAAAATAATTTATAACTAATATGCATGAATTGATGATGTGGCAGCCTTGCATGCACAGAGTAATGAAAAAACATGTAATTTATGGCTTGCATGCATGATTTGCTCATGTTGAATGCTTGCATGTGTAGGAAACATAGGTAGTGGGTTGTAGCTATTTAGGAATAGAGGATTCAGAAGATATATTTTCCAGATTCTAAACAAGCTATATTTAAAAAAAATAAACCCAAAATTTGTTTTTCTAGAGCTCCACAAATGTCATTCTTCATAAAAAGAAATTGCATGTAGTTAGAACATAGGAAGTTCGTTAAAAAAGGATAGTTTCTTACATTTTGTCCACTATATTTTGTTTTTTGCTACCTATGTAAGATAATGTAAGACTTTTTTTTTGACATTGTCATGGACTCTAAAAACATCTTATAAAAGGTTATAGATGGAGTACTATTCATCTAGGTGCGTATGAGCTCGAGCTCCATTTTGAATATACGTTGTCACTGTCATTCACTTATACTAAAAAAATCTAGCAATATAGACAAAATAGTATGCCAACATGGAGAGATTGCACTAAGCATAGCATTCTCGAACATGATTGCACTTAGAATGGTTGAAAATGTTGTTTAACTTTCTCCCACGAAAAGATTAATTCTAGTGCGCCAGCATTCTCTTAGTAGTTCCTTGGCGAAGAAGACAAGTCGGTGTTCCTCCGGTCAACAACAAACATGCATGCATGCACGGCCATGAAGTGAAGGGAAGGTTTATACACCGTTCATTGGGAGTACCCTGGTAGGTCCTTTCCCAGGGTATACCGTGTCGGTCTAGCCTCTCAAAGCTTTTTTCGGACCCTTTCGTCTCGAGATGCCTAGCTCGGGCATTGTCGTCTCCTCATGTACGTAGGCGAGTTCATCCAGCAGAGTGAAGAGGCAAGCATCCAATAAAACAACAAGCATCGATCTTAGGGTTCCTTTGCTTGGTTTTTTTTTTTTTTTTGCTTTTTTTTTCTGCTTGTACTGTATGTAATAGGGAAGGAAGAAAGCAAGCAATTATCTCTTTTTTAAGGGATGCAAAAAAAAGATGGAAAGATGGAGCTAACCACCAAACCCAACCCAACCCAGCCATGGATTCTTGTCATCCGTATAAGAAACCCATCCCATTCCATCCATGAACTCCATCGACTCTCATAGCAACCAATCCGATCAGCAAGCAAAGTGACTACTCGAGTGAGAGCATACCATACCATCGGAGGAAGAAGATGGCGCGGGTTGAGGCGCTGAGCATGAGCGGCGCCACGGCGATCCCGGCGGAGTACGTGCGGCCGCAGGAGGAGCGCCACGGCCTGGGCGACGCCTACGACGAGGCGGCCGCCAGTTGGTCCGCGCCGGGCGCCCCGCAGATCCCCGTAGTCGACGTGGCCGCCTTCGACGCCGCGGACCCGGCCTCGCCCGCCAGCCTCGCAGTCGTCGACGCCGTGCGCGCCGCCGCGGAGGACTGGGGCGTCATGCACGTGGCCGGCCACGGCATCCCGGAGGACCTCATCGACGCGCTGCGCTCCGCCGGGACCCGGTTCTTCCGCATGCCTATCGAGGACAAGGAGGCCTACGCCAACGACCCCGCGGCGGGGCGGCTGGAAGGGTACGGCAGCCGGCTCGCCGGATCCGCCGGCGAGGACGGCAAGAGGGAGTGGGAGGACTACCTGTTCCACATGCTCCACCCCGACGCCCGCGCCGACCACGCGCGCTGGCCGGCGCACCCGCCAGAGTACGTGCCCGTCACCAAGGCCTTCGGGGAGCACGTCAGCGCGCTCTCGTCCCGCCTCCTCGCCATCCTCTCCCTCGGGCTCGGCGTCCCGGCCGACACCCTGGAGCGCCGCCTGCGCCTCACCTCCGGCGAGGCCCAGGTGGAGGACGACCTGCTGCTGAAGCTCAAGATCAACTACTACCCGCGGTGCCCGCAGCCGGAGCTGGCGGTGGGCGTGGAGGCGCACACCGACGTCTCCGCGCTCTCCGTCATCCTCACCAACGGCGTCCCCAGCCTGCAGGTGCTCCACCCCGGCCATGATAACTGGGTCACCGCGCGCGACGAGCCGGGCACGCTCGTCGTCCACGTGGGCGACTCGCTGGAGATCCTCAGCAACGGGCGCTACACCAGCGTGCTCCACCGCGGGCTCGTCAACCGGCAGGCCGTGCGAGTCTCCTGGGTCGTCTTCGCCCAGCCGCCGCCCGACTCCGTGCTGCTGGGCCCGCTGCCGGAGCTCGTCCAAGGGTATGGCGCTTCGAGCCGCGCACCTTCAGGCAGCAGCTCGAGCGCAAGGTCCTCAAGAAGACGAATGATCAACAGGACGACGAGGTTAAGAAGCCGACGGTCGCCGCCGGTCGTCGGCGAGGAGGAGCACAAGGTCGTGAAGAAGGAGCAGAGTGAACCGGAAGAGGAGGCCAAGATTGGAGAGGCGCCGGTGACAGCCAACCTAGTAGTAGAAGTTAACTAACGAAAAGAAAAGAAAAGAAAAAAGAAAAAGAAACGAAATCGAAAACGAGAAGGAAAACGAAATTCTGAGGGAGAAGCCGCGAAAACGAAAATCCACCCACACATGTGTTGATTTTTGATTGGTGCATCTCGGCTTCCCACGAGATCCATCTATCTTAATTACACTGTGTAGAACCGGTGGCAATCGCCTTCCGTCGATCTCGTCTTAATTACACTCTTCGCTAGCGAGACCCGACAAACACATGACACTTGTAGCCGCCGTGATAGTTGCGCCAGGAACCGGGGAGCTGTCTTTGATACGACGGTGCAAGAGGGGGCACACCGTGTAGCGAGTGTCGATGCCGAGGGCAGCACACCAGATGTTGTAACCACGGGACGGCGAGCTGGTTGTAAACCAACCCTACCGGTGCTATGAGGCGGCAACCAACTGGGAGGGACGATTCAGGGGAGGGGCATCCAACGGCAGCGGGAGGCCGGATCGGACGACTTGCTCCCTGCACCACGGGTTTGATTTGAGGCGATTCGCATAATCCTTATGGCGTGGTGTCATCATACTATCCCTGGAAAGTGTGGTAAAAGATCGAGAGATATTCACAGAATCCTTTTATGCATGAAGGATCTTGTTATCGAATGGGGACACGTTTGGTAGTTAATTATCTGTTACTTACATCCTCCTTCTGGCGTGTGTAATAAAAGAAAAATACATATGAGTCATGAGTGTGTGTGGTTACAATTACCATATAAATTCAGTATACAAGTTTAGCAATCTTCGTACCAATTCTTGATAATTGATAAAAGAAAAAAACTACTAAAATTTTGGTGCAACTTTACAGTATGATTTGGGTGTGAACCCACAGATATGCAATGTGTGTTTATGGTATTATTTTGCTTATTGGAACCTAATGTATCATGTAAATTGCCAGTATGAATGACTGGAATTCTGATAATCAGTTCTTGGTGTCATGACTCATCTTTGGGTAAGACTAGGTATCTGTTATCTCGTATTTCAGTTTTAGTATTTTGGGTACTTTTAACTCAGATCTGACTCTTAGTTAATTCAGATAATCTATTCTAGGTGTCATGTCTTATCAATTCTGAATGATACTAAAAGATTATCCAAAGTGACCGGATAAGCTGCAGATCTCGCTGGCTCAGCTGAAGGCAAAAGGCTAGATATGATCTGTATATGGATGCTAAAATATATTTCACCTACCTTCTGTTTGTCGTAAGTCTGTATATGTCTCAGATCTTGAAGTCCCCATAGTATGGATGAGTGTTTGAGTGACTATTCTGGTTGTAGATATCAACAGTATGTTGCAATTGCTAACTTTATTGTAGATGGTTATAAATCCAAATCATCACCAAGTATTCAAACTTACTGCATATACTTGTTTTACGGCGAGCCTGTACAGATTATTGTCCATGTCTTTTTAATGATCAAATTATTGATATATTACAGTGAATCTTTATATTTGGCTCAATGTTTCAAGACTATAAATCAATGGCCTGATGCTATTATCTTTGTGGTTAGTTTTGTTGGGACCAGGCCTAGTATAACCTTTGCCTCTAGGACGTATCTAATGCTGTAGACATCTAATTTTCCCTACTCATCAGTTTTGAGTGGCACATGTTCTATCTGCATAATGCAGTTTGTTCTGGAATTTGCGGTAGCTAGTGCATATTCATGCGCTTCTTGCGGTTATTTTGTGTTCTTCGCACCACAGTTTGTACTTCTCTAAGACAAAGCTATGTTTCTCAAGCATCACAGTTCTAGAATATATCATGCACTTTGTGGTGGAATATAAGATCTTGCTTCTGTTCATGCGCTTCTTTCATTTATTTTGTATTCTGATATTGTTTAGCAAAAATAGTGTATATATCTTTTTTCTTTCACACCTCACAGTTGTGACCAGCGAAAGGATCTTATTATCCTGGTCAGTACAGTACAATAGTTAGGCATGAATCCTATGGATTTTGTCCTATGGCGATCGTTGGTATTTTTCCTAAGGATTTGACTGTTCTCTATTGTGGAGAAAACAAGTTGTTCGTCGTATATCTTGTTACAATTCCCTTTCTTCTCATGTGGTTGCGACACTCTATGATGAATTTTTTTTCCATTCCACCCATGACACTCAGATCATGTTTTTATTTTTTATTTTTATCATTGTGTATTGAGAATCATTTAAATCGAAGAGACCCTAAGATGGTATATGGGCTAACATATAGGAGTACATGAAAATAGGTGGATTTTTACAATAGTTGCTGGATTCGGTGGGACTGGCTTTGAACCTGATCTAGATCGATCGATGGAGCTAGGCTGGGAGTGAGAAAATAGGTGGAGAAAAGATACATGAAGGACGAAGCTTTTCTTTGCCTGCTGGTTGCTGGTGAAAGAAGCAGAGATGTGTGGCAGCTTGTTGACATGGAGAAGAAGAGTTATCAACAGGCCATAACACAGAGGCCTGTTAATAGAAGAGGAAGTAGAGCTTTCAGTCATGTGAAGGTTACCAGGCCATAACTGGGCCTCGTACACCAACAGGCCATAATTGGGTCACATGAAGGATGATTTTGTTCAAGTAGAGTATATGAGTGTTTTTCTTTTCTACTACTAGTGCAGCTTTTTGGAAAACGAATTGGAATCCCTAAAAATATATAGAAAAAGAGTAATAGCTCTGGATGGTGGTAACTTACTCTCTGAAGATTTTTCAACTGGGACATGTCCATATCGCTGCAAGACGGCGGCAACTGAAATTAAGGAAGGCATTGCTGGAATAACTTGCTTGATTATTCGAGAAATCCTAGAGCGCAGTGGCTCTTTTAAGGCTTGTAGATATGTCAATGAAAGCAGAAGCCTGAATTTTCCAAGCTCACATCCTTGCTAAGTTTCCTGCCTTTCTAAAACAAGGTTGTCATATCTGACTTGTTCATCCTTAGCGATCATGTTATGGTTCCTGTAAACATTTTGCTTAATCAGTGAAAATTAGCAGGTTGTTCTAACGGAAAGTCAAGAAAGAAACACACGTCCTCTAGAAAGAAAGAAAAAACTAGCAACACACTTCGCTCAAAAAAAAAGTGAGCGAAGTGAACGCAATTTTTTCTTCTTCTACATTTTCTTTCCAGTCTCCATATTCTGTTTGCTAAAATATTCATGTTCAGAAAAAAGAAAACATGAGTCAAAAAATGGCATCTGTATTTCCAAAAATGTTCTTTCTATGCGCATTATTAATATGGTCATAGTGTATAAAAAAAGCTCATATTGTATTTACTAAAATCCATCATAAATTTCAGAACCTATCGGTTGTATATTTGATTTTTCTATTGAGGATTAAAAATTATTCATCATATTTTCTAAAAAATGATCATAGGTACTAAAAGTTTGACGTGTATCAAAACATATTCATCGTGTTTTCCAAAAAATGTTCATCGGGTATTAAAAGCTTGACGTGTATTAAAAATATTGATTGTGTGAAAAAAATGCATATTTCAAAAAAGAAAAGAAAACATTTGCATTCTGATTTTTTGTTTATCAGGTGACAGCGCCGCGGTCAACATTTTTAATCTGCAGGAAAACACATTATTTGTGAATCAAACCAGCAACCTCCCTCATCGAGGCAAGCTGTTGCAACCACCCGCCACCCAGCAGGATCTGGTAACATTTAACTTTTTTTCTTCTTTTATTTGTTCTTTTTTGTTTTTTGCTTTTTCTTCTTCCCGGTTCAATGAATTGTTTGCAAATATGTGAACATTTTCTTCAAACCGATGATCTTTTTTCTCAAATTTGATGAACTTTTTCAAATCAATGAACTTTGTTTTCAAAGTTCATGAACCTTTTTGAATTTACGATTTTTCTTCGTTTATCAAGATTTTTTTCGTTGGTTTTTCAAACGCGATCGAGTGAACCTAGAGGAAATAAAATATGACTGATCTCGCTCTACATGGGCCGGCCCACCAGGGTTGCCGCATGGGCGCCTGAAATGCCCAATAGGAGGACCCGAATATGGAAGCCCGGGGTCCGACTATTTCCCTTCCTCCCTCCAGCCTGAGAGTTTGAGAGTTGACTCCGTGAGATTTGGACTGACCCGATCCCGGATCTTCGCCGCCGGCGAGGCTGGCCGGAGAAGAGATCGGGGGAGGAGCTTGGTGCTTCTTTATAAATAGTCGTTTTAGGCTTTGGTGTGTGGTTGACTTGTTGTCGCCTGGCGCGATGCCGTTGGAGCGCAACCCGCTGTCGCTCTTGTGCAGCGACCGATGGTCTCCGGTGTCGTCCTCTACTCTTCATCCGTGGTGGAGGCGAAAGGGAAGGAGGCGAATCTGGAGCTAGCTCGCTAAATAAGCACGTCGGGGCCCTGATTTGGAGCACACTGGTGGAGCAGGTGGCATGACGGTGGTGGTGCAAGTTGCATGCTGGGAGGTGCCGGCGCGGGCGGCGACTGGTTCAAAGGCATTTGGCCTGGCCGGACCTTGCAGCAACGCGGGCCACGGTTGGCTTGGGCTGCGGGCGGCACCCTCTACCGTGGTCCCCTGGGTTGGTGGAGGGGGCAACGCAGCAGCGGTGGTGCGATTCTCGCCATTCCTCTGCTCAGAAGATCTCTGGCCTTGCCATGGGAGGGAAAGAAATGACCTTTCTCCTTTGCCAGGCGGCATGGTGGTTTGTGTCGAGGATGGCGGGGTGGTCGTGGATGCCGTGGTGGCGACCCTGGTGGTGGCCGCCACGGTGCTTGTGGGCGGAGCCCGTGGCTCGAATACCAGCTATCATGGCCGTGTGGGCGGCGTGGTGGCTGGCGGTCGGCAGTCGGTGGTGGTGGTAAGGCAGTGCCCCTACCATGTTTCGGGATTGGATCATGCGAGCTAGGGTGAAAACCCTGCCTGCCTTTGGGCAGGCCGTCGGTGACGGCGCCCGTGGGCGTCGCCTCCTTCCTGAAGGCACTGGCGCGGCTGCTCGATCCTCTCCGAGACACTCTGGGTGAAATCCCAGATCACTTCGATCGGGCGGTGACGACGCTATGTCGTGACCTTCCTAAAGGCACCGGTTTGGAGGCCTCGGCTTGTCGATATTCGGCTATGCCCGTTTACCTGAAGTGGTGTTTTGTTGCTTATCATTCGTTTTGCTTGTGGTATCTGGATGTAGCTGACCTTGGGCATCTATATATCTAGTCTAGGGTGTGCGTGGTGTCGCGTTTGTATCCGGATGGTTGTTGCGGTCAGTGCTTTATATATAAAGCGGGGCGCGAGTCTTTTTCGTCAACATTACTAAAACTCATTACAAATGCCACAATAAAGCACAAAATTAATATATATTTGTCTGATCACCTCTCAATAGCAAGCACACTTATTCGTACAATTACCCCATGTGAGTAATACTCATTATGGTAATTACTGTAGGATGAGTTCATTAATTAACTTCCACTAGGTTGGCTGCCACCGGCGCCATCTTGGTCTCCTCCTCTTCACTGATCTGCTCCTTCTTCACCACCTTGTGCTCGTCCTCGCAGGCGACCGGCGGCTTCGTGGCCTCTTCCTTCTCCTCCACTAGAGCGGTGACCGGCAGCTTCGTGGCTTCCTCCTTCTCCTCCTCTTGAGCGGCGACCGGCGGCTTCTTAACCTCCTCCTCCTCCTGTTGATCATTGTTCTTCTTGAGGACCTTGCGCTCGAGGTGCTGCCTGAAGGTGCGCGGCTCGAAGCGCGGCGTCTCGGCGCCGTCGCCTTCAACGAGCTCTGGCAGCGGGCGCAGCAGCACGGAGTCGGGCGGCGGCTCGGCGAAGACGACCCAGGAGACGCGCACGGCCTGCCGGTTCACGAGGCCGCGGTGGAGCACACTGGTGTAGCGCCCGTTGCTGAGGATCTCCAGCGCGTCGCCGACGTGGACCACGAGCGTGCCCGGCTCGTCGCGCGCGGTGACCCAGCTCTGTCCGTCGCCGGGCAGGAGCACCTGGAGGCCGGGTACGCCGTTGGTGAGGATGAAGGAGAGCGCGGAGACGTCGGTGTGCGCCTCCACGCCCACCGCCAGCTCCGGCTGCGGGCACCGCGGGTAGTAGTTGATCTTGAGCTTCAGCAGCAGGTCGTCCTCCACCTCGGCCTCGCCGGAGGTTAGGCGGAGGCGGCGCTCCAGGGTGCCGGCCGGGACGCCGAGCCCGAGGGAGAGGATGGCGAGGAGGCGGGACGAGAGCGCGCTGACGTGCTCCCCGAAGGCCTTGGTGACGGGCACGTACTCGGGCGGGTGCGCCGGCCAGAGCGTGTGGTCGGCGCGGGCGTCGGGGTGGAGCATGTGGAACAGGTAGTCCTCCCATTCCCTCTTCACGTCCTCGCCGGCGGATCCGGCGAGCCGGCTGCCGTACCCCTCGAGCCTCCCGGCCGCCGGGTCGTTGGCGTAGGACTCCTTGTCCTCGATCGGCATGCGGAAGAACCCGGTCCCGGCGGAGCGCAGCGCGTCGATGAGGTCCTCTGGGATGCCGTGGCCGGCCACGTGCATGACGCCCCATTCCTCGGCGGCCGCGCGCACGGCGTCGACAACGGCGAGGCTGGCGGGCGAGGCCGGGTCGGTGGCGTCGAAGGCGGCCACGTCGACGACGGGGATGCGAGGGGAGCCCGTGGCGGACCAGCTGGCCGCCGCCTCGTCGTAGGCGTCGCCCAGGCCCTGGCGCTCCTCCTGCGGCCGAACGTACTCCGCCGGGATGGCCGTGGCGCCGCTCATGCTCAGCGCCTCCACGCGCGCCATCTTCTTCTTGGATTATTCTTCCTCCGATGGTATGCTCACTTGAGTCACTTCACTTGCTACGAGGATCGATGGAGTTCATGGATGGAATACTTATAGATGAGAAGAATCCATGGTTGGTTTGGTGGTTAGCTCCATCTTTCCATCACGCGCGCGCGCCAAACAAAGTTGGCTTCCAACCACACGCACGTGCTGCTATGCTATCGTCCAACTCCAATTTGTTTTTTTAGGCTACCAAACTCCAATATCTCTCCTTACCACAAACAAACGGACGGTGGGCTGGGATGCCGCCACGAGATGCTGGAATGCACCTCATGTTTCTACCTCCACTTTTTTCCGCTTCCCCCCAAAAAAGGAGATAATTGTTTTCTTCCTTCACTACACAAGGAGCCAAAAGGAAAAAGACCAAGCAAAAGAACTCCAAGCTCAATGTTTGCTGTTCTCATCAGAGGATGGCTAGGGTTTCGGTCGCTCCTTAAGCACTCTCAGTTGAATGTTCTCTTACTAGTAAACTGGTTATAAAAATAAGTGAAATGACATTTTCAAGATTTAATGAAAATAAATAAAGATATATCTAATAATAGGTAACAAAAGCAGGAACAAAATGTCGGTCTAAAGTGTTGTGCTTGGGGTGGCCTATGGGAGTGGCTGAATAACAAGGCTTCCTTAAAAAACGTTTATCAAATAACTTACCATTATCATGCGATATGTGCTAACAAGAGGTGAACAAAGCACCTGAATGGGCGAAGACATACTTGGCACCGCAGAGTCACCGCTCAAGCGGCCCAACCAATATTATCAAATAAAAGACGGCTATCCTATGAATTTTGTGGTGTTGTTGCCGCTCCCCCGACAGTTGAGGTCACCCAGAAGGAGCCTATATACTACCACACCGGCAATAGAAACAATGCTTTCTATAGTCCCGAAACCAGATGAGAGGACGATCGTTAGATAGAAAGACAATTGAAATCGTGTTTCTGAATCAGTGGTATCAGCATTGTGTGGAAAGAAAATTTATTATCGTTATTTTATACTGATGTATTAATGTATAATATTTTTATACCAAACCTTTATACTTATTTAAATTACTTATATAATGTTATATATATTTAACAAGTATAATCTTAATTACATAGTTATCATAGTTAATAAGATAATAATTTTCTATATAACACTCATAATGTTTTTATACAATTATAAGTATATCCTTCAAAAATGTCTCATTGCTAAATTCAAACTATATGTTTTAATATATATTTCGTAATAATTTTTTTGAATTACATTGACTATATAGTGTATTCATTTGTATTATGTATGTATTTGAGTGTTCATCTTATATTTCATTAGTATCATTAAATATTGTTAGAGATTTAATTTGTAAAGCATACACTTTGGTAAATATCTTAGTAGTGCTTCTAGTCTATTATTTGGTGAGCTTGTTCATAGAAATTTCTAGGGTGTGGAAACTATCTCTTGCAAGTTGGGTACTCTCATAAGTTCACAACACTCCACCACCTGCCGTTGCCTGTGCATTTTGAATATTACAGCCATATATAGATCATATACCTTTTCTCCTTTAGCTGAGCCAGCCAGATCTGCAACTTTTCCGGTCACTTTGGCTATTCTATTAGTATCATCCTTTCCGAGTGGATTGTGTTCATGGCCATGGATAGAGGTATTCAATGTCGATCGGTCGCTCTGGATCTTTGTTCTGGAGGAGTGGCACTGCTGCTGAACTTGGGGAGCAAGTGAGCGCCCTCTCGTCCTGGCTCCTCGCCATCCTCTCCCTCGGGCTCAGCGTCCCGGCTGACACCCTGGAGCGCCGCCTCCGCCTCACCTCCGGCGAGGCTGAAGCGGAGGCGGAGGACGACCTGCTGCTGAAGCTCAAGATCAACTTCTACCCGCGGTGCCCGTAGCCGGAGCTGGCGGTGGGCGTGGAGGCGCACACCGACGTCCGCGCTCTCCTTCATCCTCACCAACGGCGTGCCCGTCCTGAAGGTCCTCCGTCCCGGTGACAGACAGAGCTGAGTGACCGGCGCGACGAGCCGGGCACTCTCGTGGTCCACGTCAGCTACGCACTCGAGATCCTTAGCAACGGGCGCTACACCTGTTGGGGAACGTAGTAATTTCAAAAATTTCCTACGCACACGCAAGATCATGGTGATGCATAGCAACGAGAGGGGAGAGTATTGTCCACGTACCCTCGTAGACCGTAAGCGGAAGCGTTATGACAACGCGGTTGATGTTGTCGTACGTCTTCACGATCCGACCGATCCAAGTACCGAACGTACGGCACCTTCGAGTTCAGCACATGTTCAGCTCGATGACGATCTCCGGACTCCGATCCAGCAAAGTGTCGGGGATGAGTTCCGTCAGCACGACGGCGTGGTGACGATGATGATGTTCTACCGACGCAGGGCTTCGCCTAAACTCCGCGACGATATGACCGAGGTGGAATATGGTGGAGGGGGGCACCGCACACGGCTAAGGAACGATCTTGAAGATCAACTTGTGTGTTCTAGGGTGCCCCCCCGCCCTCGTATATAAAGGAGGGAGGGGGAGGTGCGGCCGACCCTCTAGGGGTGCGCCTGGAGGAGTCCTACTCCCACCGGGAGTAGGACTCCCCCCTCTTGCCTTGGTGGAGAAGGAAAGGGGGGAGGGGAAAGAGGAAAGGGGGGCGCCGCCCCTCCCTTCCTTGTCCTATTCGGACTAGGGGGGGAGGGGGCGCGTGGCCTTCTCTGGCCGGCCCTCCTCTTCTCCCTCATGGCCCACTAAGGCCCATTAACCCTCGGGAGGGTTCCGGTAACCCCCCGGTGTTCCGGTAAAATCCCGATTTCACCCGGAACCATTCCGATATCCAAATATAGGCTTTCAATATATCAATCTTTATGTCTCGACCATTTCGAGACTCCTCGTCATGTCCGTGATCACATCCGGGACTCCGAACAATCTTCGGTACACCAAAACTTATAAACTCATAATAAAACTGTCATCATAACGTTAAGCGTGCGGACCCTACGGGTTCGAGGACTATGTAGACATGACCTAGAACTATTCTCGGTCAATAACCAATAGCGGAACCTGGATGCTCATATTGGCTCCTACATATTCTACGAAGATCTTTATCGGTCAAACCGCATAACAACATACGTTGTTCCCTTTGTCATCGGTATGTTACTTGCCCGAGATTCGATCGTTGGTATCCAATACCTAGTTCAATCTCGTTACTGGCAAGTCTCTTTACTCGTTACGTAATGCATCATTCCGTAACTAACTCATTAGCTACATTGCTTGCAAGGCTTATAGTGATGTGCATTACTGAGAGGGCCCAGAGATACCTCTCCGACAATCGGAGTGACAAAACCTAATCTCGAAATACGCCAACCCAACATGTTCCTTTGGAGACACCTGTAGTACTCCATTATAATCACCCAGTTACGTTGTGACGTTTGGTAGCACCCAAAGTGTTCCTCCAGTAAACGGGAGTTGCATAATCTCATAGTTATAGGAACATGTATAAGTCATGAAGAAAGCAATAGCAACATACTAAACGATCAAGTGCTAGGCTAACGGAATGGGTCATGTCAATCACATCATTCTCCTAATGATGTGATCTCATTAATCAAATGACAACACATGTCTATGGTTAGGAAACATAACCATCTTTGATTAATGAGCTAGTCAAGTAGAGGCATACTAGTGACTATATGTTTGTCTATGTATTCACACATGAATCATGTTTCCGGTTAATACAATTCTAGCATGAATAATAAACATTTATCATGATATGAGGAAATAAATAATAACTTTATTATTGCCTCTAGGGCATATTTCCTTCAGTCTCCCACTTGCACTAGAGTCAATAATCTAGATTGCACAGTAATGATTCTAACACCCATGGAGTCTTGGTGCTGATCATGTTTTGCTCGTGAAAGAGGCTTAGTTAACGGGTCTACAACATTCAGATCCATATGTATCTTGCAAATCTCTATGTCTCCCACCTGGACTTGGTCCCGGATAGAATTGAAGCGTCTCTTGATGTGCTTGGTCCTTGTCGGTGTCAAAACCGGCGGATCTCGGGTAGGGGGTCCCGAACTGTGCATCTAGGCGGATGATAACTGGAGACAAGGGACACGATGTTTTTTACCCAGGTTCGGGCCCTCTCGATGGAGGTAAAACCCTACTCCTGCTTGATTGATATTGATGATATGGGTAGTACAAGAGTGGATCTACCACGAGATCAAGGAGGCTAAACCCTAGAAGCTAGCCTATGGTATGATTGTTGTAATGGTTGTGTGTCTTACGGACTAAACCCCTCCGGTTTATATAGACACGGGAGAGGGCTAGGGTTACACAGAGTCGGTTACAATGATAGGAGATCTACATATCCGTATCGCCAAGCTTGCCTTCCACGCCAAGAAAAGTCCCATCCGGACACGGGCCGAAGTCTTCAATCTTGTATCTTCGTAGTCTTGGAGTCCGGCTGTCCGGACACCCCCTAGTCCAGGACTCCCTCAGTAGCCCCCGAACCAGGCTTCAATGACGATAAGTCCAGCGTGTATATAGTCTTCGGCGTTGCAAGGCGGGTTCTCCTCCACACTCCGTGTGTTTGCCGAACAGTGTCCGGCTTCCTTATCAATGTTGCGCTTCTTGGCTTCCACGCCCAATAATGGCCATCTTCCACGCGTCGCATGAATGCAAAAAGCCAGGGTATCTTTTATGTTTTACCCCCTAGCCGTGCAAATAATCTGCCTATAAGAGAGGCAAGAATCCAGATCCAAATTACACCATCTTCCTTCCGCGAGTACTCACCGGAGCGCCTCCGACCAAAAATCCATTCCATCATGGACCGTCGATGCGGCTCCTCCTCTCGCGCTCCCAGCCCACTGCCAGGAGACTGGCGGAGATGTTCTGTCCCGCACAGCAAGTTGGTGATGCTCCAAGCAAAGGGATATCTCCCTCCGGCCTTCATGGTCCCGGTTCGAGCTGGGTTGGCCACCTACCAAGGTGGGAAGCAAGCGGAGGCTACCCCAAGTCCCAACAAAGGGGAGCGGGTATGCTTCATCCCCTATTTGATAAGGGGGCTTGGATTTCCTATACATCCGTTCCTCCGCGGGCTCCTGGAGTTCTATGGACTCCAGCTCCATCACCTCACGTCCGCATCTATCCTGCATATCGTGGGCTTCGTAGCTCTTTGCGAGCTATTTCTGGGCATCAAGCCCCATTTTGCACTGTGGAAGAGGTTGTTCTGCCTCGTACCCCGCTCTCACGAGGGGTCCATATATCAAGTGGGCGCCGCCGAAATATGGCGCATTGCCGGGACCGGATATCCATCCGGAACCCCTAAGAAGGCGTCCGAAGACTGGCCTTCGGAATGGTTTTACATAGAAGACGCTCCGCTGCTGGACCCTGTTCGGATCGGCCTCCCGGAGTTCAGTACTGCTCCTCTGAAGAAACGCCTTAGTTGGCGTCCGCGGAGCCCCCAACTGGAGGAAGACAAGAGCGTCCATTATTTGATGGGCCGGATAAGGTTACTGGCCCATTCCGGGTTGACCATGATTGGAGTGATGGCAACATGCATTATGCGGGGGGCGCAACCACTACAATACAGGGGCCACCCCATGTGGGATTTCAACGGGGAGGACGATGCCACCCGTCATGGCCGCAAAGGGCCGGGTTCGGCCGAGGACCTGGCGGAGATCCTGTCCGGCCTGTACAAGGGGGAGAAGGAGGACTTCCTCCAGACGAACCCGTTGAATGGGTTCTCCATGAATAACCCTCAGCGCTGGGTAAGCAAACACTTTACGTGCCCGACCCATGGTTTCAAAGTTTAAGTTTCTTATATTATGTTTTTCGACGCAGGAGCTATGTCGGGTTGTGGAGGACATGCTAAATCCAGCTCCGCAACCCGAGGATCCAGAGAGATCCCAGGATCCGGCCTCCGAAGAGGATCCGGACATAAAGGTGGAGCTAATCGACGGGGTGTTCCACCAGCTCAGCATGGATAATGCTTTAGTTGCCATTACAGCTGACTACCCCGGACTATATCCGGCTTCCCAGGTGATTGTGACCGAAGTCCCGACACCATTATTTCTTCCTTGCTCATTTCTGACCTTCGCATACGATGGTGTTTTGCAGGAAGCACCTTCAAGGTGGGAAGCCGAGCCCGCGGCGGCTGACCAACAAAGGCCAGTCCGGACCAGTAGGCGGAAGAGGAGCGCGGCGCGGATTGAAACGTCACTGCAAAGGTATAGCTCACAGTTCATTATTTGGAGCAACGTTCCTAGGAAGCGTTTGAGTGCTCATGACTTTTGTAGGAGAAAAAGCGCTCGCCGGACTGCGGGCGTAGAGGTTGCCAATCCAACCTCTACCAGCCAGGCTTCGGCACCTGGTCTGGAGGGGGAGGCGAGCGCAAGGCGCGAGCCGGACACTCCTCCAACAGAGGATGCCGACAGACTGTCCGCCACCAAGTCTGAGGTGGAGAGCACCATGAACCACAGGTGCCGCCGGACAGTATTTCGTGACGCGTGCTTCTCCCCTGAGGCGTTGAATGCCTTTAACGCGGGGGACGCGCACCTCCGTGCTGCTCAAGATGGTTTTATCAGAGCCACGGAGCAGTATGTAAAAGACATACGGGTAAGAGAATTTAATGGTTGTATATGCCAGTAGCCCCCGAGACTTAAAGTAGTTATATTAACTGATTTAAGGATCATTTGAAACGCAGGATCTTATGGAGAAGAATACCCAACTGTCTCAGGAGCTGCAAGAGTGCAAGGCCCAACTCGAGGCCGCACTTGCTGCCGCAGGAGGAAAGACAGAGACCCCTCCTGGTAACACATTATTTTAAAAATATAAGCGGTGTGCGGCGTGCGTGCAAGTCTAATAACGACATTGCAGGTGCTGCCGGACAAGATCCGGACATGCAAGAACTACTGCGCCAGCTGAAGGCCGGCGAGAGGGTGCTGAATAAAGTGCAGCAGGAAAGGAACAAGCTCCAGGATGCCCACGCCCAGCTCGGAGAAGAGCTGAAAGGTGTTCGGGCCGAGCTGTCTGGCTCCGTTAAGGAGAATCAGCGGCTTCGTCGTGGCATCTATAGTAAGTGCTTGAGCGAACTCCTTTGAAAAGAAGAGTTCGGCGAGGAAGTCAATTGACAAAATATGTCTATAGGTATACTCACAGGCCGCCCTGCGGAGGAGATGCCCGTATCGACGGGTGATCAACTTCCCGAACTGTTGCAGCTGCTCGAACGAGTTCGGCAGGCAATGAGCGGCGTCGTCCAGGCTTTATGGCCGGCCCTTTCCCTGCCCGAGGGCCTTGGGGAGCTTGCGGAGAAGATTCAGGGAATGCGGCAGCGCTTCCGTTTATGGAAGATTTCGGCCTACCGCCGAGGTGCCAGGGAGGCCTGGGCCATGGTGAAGACGCGGTACAAGAAGGCGGATCCCAACCATATGGCCGAGGTCGGACCTGTGGGGCCCGATGGGAAGGAGATCACTGTGAGTTTAGTATACGGCCAAGTAGAATTGGCCGCTAAATTTTCCCAACGGGACTGTAAATTAGACAGCCTGTTAGACGGGATTGAGGAGGAATACAGTCAGTCGATTTAACAATGTATTTTAAAATGACATGTAAAATGCCTTCTAGACGGATTGTAGATCGTTTGTCTTTGCCGATCTTTTTGCTTCAACCTCGGGACCCTAGAGTCCGGAGTGTGTTCGAATACCTTCTCGGTTAAGAAACAACCGGGGCATGCATGGAGACCAGGCGTAGGGGTCATTAGTGCTTTATCAGACAAGTGCCCAACTAGTTATGTTATATTACATGGTTAGTAAGAAACATCTTCCAGGGAGAATAGTTCTGTTAAGGGTTCCTTTCCCTGGGAGGCATGCCCTAAAGTGCATGTCCGGTCTGCGAAAAGAGCAAAAAAACATCTGGGGGCAGATAAATAAGTAGGTAAAAAATCATCTTTCAAGTCACCGACCGAATATTCCCTTAAGAACGCTAGCTTTCGGCTTCACCGTCTGAGGTACACATCCGGCTGACCCGGCAGTAATAATCACAGAGGTGCTCCCTTTACCTCCTAGCCGAACAATCGAAAACGTAGGGGTAAGCACAGGAGCCAGGCAACACAGCTTGGCCAAAACTTAAGTCATATCGATGCATATAATGGTGAATAAAAGGTACATGTGGAAGCTTGACACATGTGTTGGGCATGAAGCCCTTATAATTAAGCTTCTGGTAAAGAAGCCCCCAGGTATAATGAGTGCGGATGGCACATCAAGTGTGTGCGAACAATGCGCAAGTAGGCCCTTAAGGGCTTTTTAGGAAAAGGGTTGAGAGAAGAAAGAGAAACAAAAGACAGCTGAAGTGTAAAAGTTTGGACAGGGGAAGGGGACGAACTCTTAGTCCGGCGTTAGGCATAGAATCTTCGGAGGCGGGCTGCGTTCCATGGGTTCGGCTCGAGTCGGTTGTCTGACGCATTTCGTAGACGGTATGCTCCGCCGGTCAGGACTTGATCGATAATGAAGGGGCCCTCCCATTTGGGCTTGAGCTTGTCCTTTTTCTTGTCCGGCAGGTGTAGAACTAGTTCGCCAACGTTGTAAGTCTTGGCCCGTACTTCTCTGCTTTCATATCTTCGAGCCTGCTGCTGATAGAATGTGGAACGAGCCTTGGAGACGTCGCGTTCTTCCTCCAATGCGTCCAAGCTGTCCTGCCGATCCAGCTCGGCTTCTCTTTCTTCATACATGCGCACTCGAGGTGAGTCATGAATGATGTCGCAGGGCAGAACTGCCTCTACGCCGTATACCATAAAAAATGGTGTGAATCCGGTAGTACGGTTGGGCGTTGTCCGCAGCCCCCAGAGTACGGAGTCTAGCTCCTCTACCCAGTGCGTGTCAGATTTCGTAAGTGACCGCACTAGTCTGGGTTTGATGCCACTCATTATTAGACCATTTGCTCGTTCCACTTGACCGTTGGTTTGAGGATGATAGACTGAAGCGTAATCGAGGTTAATGCCCATATTTTTGCACCATGATTTAACCTCGTCGGCCGTGAAGTTCGTGCCGTTATCGGTGATGATGCTGTGGGGGACACCATAACGGTGTACTACCCCGGAGATAAAGTCTATCACTGGTTCGGACTCTGCCGTTTTGACTGGCTTGGCCTCTATCCATTTGGTGAATTTGTCCACCATGACCAATAGGTACCTTTGCTTGTGGGTTCCTCCTTTAAGGGGTCCAACCATGTCAAGCCCCCAGACCGCGAACGGCCAGGTAATGGGTATAGTTTTGAGGGCGGTGGGTGGCATATGGCTCTGATTAGCAAAGAGCTGACAACCGACGCATCTTTGGACTATGTCCTGAGCATCTGCCTGGGTCGTCGGCCAATAAAATCCTGTATGGAATGCCTTTCCTACAAGGGCCCAAGCTGCGGCGTGGTGTCCGCCTAGTCCGGCATGAATTTCAGCCAGAAGGTTTCGCCCTTCCTCTTCGGAGATACACCTTTGAAGGACTCCGGTTGTGCTTTTCTTATAATGTTCTCCCTCATGGACCTTGTAGGCTTTAGATCGCCGGACAATGCAGCGGGCCTCATTTTGGTCTTCGGGAAGTTCCTGCCTAAGCAAGTAGGCTAGGAATGGTTCTGTCCACGGGGCGATTACTGCCATTATGTCATGGGCTGAAGGTGTTATTTCATCGGCTGAATCGCCGGTTATGTCAGATTGCTCTGCGTTGGTTGGTGCGACTGTTTCTGGTTTGTTATTTCCGGACTCCTCTTCCCATAGTACGGATGGCTTAAAGAGCCGTTCCAGGAAGATGTTTGGAGGGACAGCGTCACGTTTTGCGCCGATGCGTGCCAGTATGTCGGCTGCTTGGTTATTATCCCGGGCTACGTGATGGAATTCAAGTCCTTCGAACCGAGCTGACATTTTTAGGACAGTGTTTCGATATGCTGCCATTTTCGGATCCTTGACATCAAAGTCTCCATTTATTTGGGATATTGCAAGGTTTGAATCCCCGCGCACCGCTAGGCGTTGAATGCCCATGGAGATTGCCATCCGGAGGCCATGTAAAAGGGCCTCGTATTCGGCTGCGTTGTTGGAGTCTGTGTACATTATCTGAAGTACGTATTGGACTGTGTCCCCGGTTGGGGACGTCAATACGACGCTAGCCCCCAATCCGACCAACATTTTAGAGCCGTCGAAGTGCATAATCCAATTGGAGTATGCGCCGTACTCTTTAGGGAGTTCGGCTTCGGTCCGTTCAGCGACAAAGTCAGCCAAAACTTCTGACTTTATAGGTCGCCGAGGTTTGTAAGTTATATTGAATGGTAAGAGGTCAATGGCCCATTTTGCAATCCTACCCATCGCGTCGCGGTTGTTTATAATGTCGTTGAGGGGTACTTCGGAGGCCACTGTTATCGAACACTCTTGAAAGTAGTGTCGGAGCTTCCGGGATGCCATGAACACCGCATACGCTATCTTTTGATAGTGCGGGTAACGGGACTTGCAGGGGGTTAATAAAGTGGATACGTAGTACACTGGTTTTTGAAGAGGGTATTTATGCCCTTCTGTCTCTCGTTCTACGACGAGTACCGTGCTTACAACTTGATGTGTTGCCGCGATGTATAACAACATTGGTTCGCCCAGATTGGGCGCAGCCAGGACCAGATTCGTTGCCAATATGGCTTTTATTTCTTCGAGTCCGGCAGTGGCAGCATCCGTCCACTTGAAGTGTTCGGTGCGCCTAAGGAGGCGATAGAGGGGCAATGCCTTTTCTCCTAGACGGGAGATAAAGCGGCTTAGAGCCGCCACGCATCCAGTCAATTTTTGTATTTGTTTGAGGTCTTTTGGAATATCTAGCTGTGACAGGGCTTGGATTTTGGCTGGGTTTGCTTCAGTTCCTCTACCAGATACAATGAAGCCCAGGAGCTTTCCGGCTGGTACGCCGAAAACACATTTTTCCGGATTCAGCTTGATGTCATATGCTCTGAGGTTGTCGAATGTGAGCCTCAAGTCGTCTACTAGAGTTTCGACGTGTTTGGTTTTGACGACTACGTCGTCTACGTATGCCTCTACTGTTTTGCCGATCTGGGTGGCCAGACATGTTTGAATCATGCGCTGATATGTTGCGCCAGCGTTTTTAAGTCCGAAGGGCATTGTGTTGAAGCAGAATGGTCCATATGGAGTGATGAATGCCGTTGCGGCTTGGTCTGCTTCCGCCATCTTGATTTGATGGTAGCCGGAGTATGCGTCAAGGAAGCACAGTGAATCGTGTCCTGCGGTAGCGTCGATTATCTGGTCGATGCGGGGGAGGGGGAAGGGATCCTTTGGGCAGGCCTTGTTGAGGTCTTTAAAATCGACACATAGGCGCCAGGATTTGTCCTTCTCTGGTACCATTACCAGGTTTGCTAGCCAATCCGGATGTTTGATATCTCTGATGAATCCAGCTTCCAATAGTTTGGCTAGCTCTTCTCCCATTGCCTGTCTTTTGGGTTCGGAAAATCGTCGAAGAGCCTGTTTGACTGGCTTGAATCCTTTTAGGATGTTTAGGCTGTGTTCTGCCAATCTGTGTGGGATTCCGGGCATATCCGAAGGGTGCCAGGCGAAAATGTCCCAATTTTCCCAAAGGAATTCTCGCAGTGCGGCGTCTACATCAGGGTTCAACTGTGCCCCGATGGAAGCCGTCTTTGTCGGGTCCATTGGATGGACCTTGAATTTTACTATTTCGTCCGTTGGTTTAAAGGAGGTGGACTTGGATCTCTTATCGAGTATCACATCGTCCCTATTCACAGTAGAGCGCAGCGCGGTGAGTTCTTCTGCCGCTAGGGCTTCAGATAGTGCCTCCAGGACTAATGCGGCTGTCTTGTTTTCGGTGCGGAGTGCTATGTCCGGATCACTAACGAGAGTGATTATTCCGCCGGGCCCAGGCATTTTGAGCTTCATGTACCCGTAATGGGGTACGGCTTGAAAAATTGTGAATGCCTCTCGTCCTAATATAGCGTGATATCCGCTGTTGAACGGGGCCACTTGGAACGTGACTTCTTCGGATCTGTACTTGTCCGGCGAGCCGGACACCACATCGAGTGTGATTTTTCCGGTGCAGCGCGCTTCCTGGCTAGGGATTATTCCTCTGAAGGTTGTGCTGCTTCGCTCAATGCGGCTCCAGTCTATTTCCATTTTTTGAAGAGTTTCCTCGTAGATGAGGTTTATCCGCTGCCGCCATCCATGAGGACCTTTGTAAGTCGAAAGCCATCCACTATTGGACTAAGTACCAGTGCGGCTGGTGCTCGGGCTGTTCGGAATTTAGGTTCGTCGCTGGCGTTGAAGGTGATGGCTGTGTCGCTCCATGGATTTGTTGTTGCTACTTGGTAGACTTCTGCGAGGCTGCGGATTGTTCGTTTCCACATATTATTTGATGTGAAAGTCTCAAAGACTGTTGATACCGTACCGGTATTGTTGGAGTGGTTTTCCGGGGCTAGAAGCTCGTCGCCACTTTTGGCCACCTGCCGTAATATCCAACATGCTCGAAGGCTATGTGTTGGGATGGCGCCCTCTGTACTGTGAATTTTACAGGGTCCGCTAAGCCATCCCTCCAGTACGGTTCCGTGCCCTTTATGGGGTTTTTGCTTTTTGGTTTTTGTATCTGGTGCCTGAGTGTAATGCACCCTTTTGTTGCGGACTAGGGTTGTATTCGGGGTCGGATTGTCCCAAAACTTATTTTCGGTTGTCCGGAAACTCTCCATTGCACAGTACTTTCGTACTATGGACGCCAGGTCGGCGAAGCGTGTAATTTCACGACGGCTGACGGCGTTCAAGATTCCCTCGTCCGTGCAATTATTGCAAAAAATTGAGATTGCGTTTTCCTCTCGGCAGTCCTTTATCCTGTGCATAACCAGGAGGAATCTGGCCCAGTAGTGCTGTACTGTCTCAGCGGGCTCTTGCCGGATTAGAGATAGATCGCATATGTCTGGGCGGGTGGGTGGAATTAAGTCCGGAACCCTACCCATCTCAAGGCTCGAAGGCCGAGAAGTTTCCAAATTTGGAAGCTTGGATTGCTGGACGTTGTCCAACAAGTCTGGTCCGATGCCTGACTTTAAGTTCAGTGCTTGATCGAAGTCCGTCCCTCCGCGGGAATCCGGCATGGGGGGTTCGGGAGCCCGGACATGACTAGTTTTCAATACAGGAGAAGAGTCGCCGCATTGTTCCTCTACCACTGCAACGTGGTGGGTGACCTGGGGAGAGTTAATCTCTCTCAGATCGGTTTTAAGCCCAATCTGATTGTAGTCTGTAGCGACTCCCAGGGTGGCGATGCGATCCAAGATCTCGTTTACGGACGAGAGCTCTATTGGATCCATCCGCTCGGCGAATTCCGAGCTGACGTGAAGATTGCTTTTGACGACTTGAGAGGTCATTGTCGAAGCGGTGGCCGGACAGGCGGTCATAAGAAAACCACCTAGCCGGATAGTTTGGCCGGCGGCCAAGGCTCCTTTGGCGAAAATACCGTCCTTGAAGACGGGAGGAGGCATCCTTCCTATCGGTGACGGCACAGAGGAACTCTCAATGAAAGCACCAATGTCGGTGTCAAAACCGGCGGATCTCGGGTAGGGGGTCCCGAACTGTGCGTCTAGGCGGATGGTAACAGGAGACAAGGGACACGATGTTTTTTACCCAGGTTCGGGCCCTCTCGATGGAGGTAAAACCCTACTCCTGCTTGATTGATATTGATGATATGGGTAGTACAAGAGTGGATCTACCACGAGATCAAGGAGGCTAAACCCTAGAAGCTAGCCTATGGTATGATTGTTGTAATGGTTGTGTGTCCTATGGACTAAAGCCCTCCGGTTTATATAGACACCGAAGAGGGCTAGGGTTACACAGAGTCGGTTACAATGATAGGAGATCTACATATCCGTATCGCCAAGCTTGCCTTCCACGCCAAGGAAAGTCCCATCCGGACACGGGACGGAGTCTTCAATCTTGTATCTTCGTAGTCTTGGAGTCCGGCTGACGATGATAGTCTGGCTGTCCGGACACCCCCTAGTCCAGGACTCCCTCAGTCCTCTTGTGAAATCTGGATTCCTTTGCCAAGGCAATTGCACCAGTATTGTCACAGAAGATCTTCATTGGTCCCGATGTACTAGGTATGACACCTAGATCGGAAATGAACTCCTTCATCCAGACTCCTTCATTTACTGCTTCCGAAGCAGCTATGTACTCCGCTTCACATGTAGATCCCGCGACGACACTTTGTTTAGAACTGCACCAACTTACAGCTCCACCGTTTAATAAAAATACATATCCGGTTTGCGATTTAGAATCGTCCGGATCAGTGTCAAAGCTTGCATCAATGTAATCATTTACGACTAGCTCTTTGTCACCTCCATATACGAGAAACATATCCTTAGTCCTTTTCAGGTATTTCAGGATGTTCTTGACCGCTGTCCAGTGATCCACTCCTGGATTACTTTGGTACCTTCCTGCCAAGCTTATTGCTAAGCACACGTCAGGTCTGGTACACAGCATTGCATACATGATAGAGCCTATGGCTGAAGCATAGGGAACATCTTTCATTTTCTCTCTATCTTCTGCTGTGGTCGGGCATTGAGTCTGACTCAACTTCACACCTTGTAGTACGGGCAAGAACCCTTTCTTTGCCTGATCCATTTTGAACTTTTTCAAAACTTTATCAAGGTATGTGCTTTGTGAAAGTCCTATTAAGCGTCTTGATCTATCTCTATAAATCTTGATGCCCAATATGTAAGCAGCTTCACCGAGGTCTTTCATAGAAAAACTTTTATTCAAGTATGCCTTTATGCTATCCAGAAATTCTATATCATTTCCAATTAATAATATGTCATCTACATATAGTATCAGAAATGCTACAGAGCTCCCACTCACTTTCTTGTAAATACAGGCTTCTCCAAAAGTCTGTATAAAACCATATGCTTTGACCACACTAACAAAGTGTTTATTCCAACTCCGAGATGCCTGCACACTTTGTTAGCTCCTTTTGGATCAACAAAACCTTCTGGTTGCATCATATACAACTCTTCTTCCAGAAATCCATTCAAGAATGCAGTTTTGACATCCATTTGCCAAATTTCATAATCATAAAATGCAGCAATTGCTAACATGATTCGGACAGACTTAAGCATCGCTACGGGTGAGAAAGTCTCATCGTAGTCAACCCCTTGAACTTGTCGAAAACCTTTCGCAACAAGTCGAGCTTTATAGACAGTTATATTACCATCAGCGTCAGTCTTCTTCTTAAAGATCCATTTATTCTCAATGGCTTGCCGATCATCGGGCAAGTCAACCAAAGTCCATACTTTGTTCTCATACATGGATCCCATCTCAGATTTCATGGCCTCTAGCCATTTTGCGGAATCTGGGCTCATCATCACTTCCTCATAGTTCGTAGGTTCATCATGGTCAAGTAACATGACTTCCAGAATAGGATTACCGTACCACTCTGGTGCGGATCTTACTCTGGTAGACCTACGAGGTTCAGTAGAAACTGTTGGGGAACGTAGCATAAATTCAAAATTTTCCTACGTGTCACCAAGATCTATCTATGGAGTCATCTAGCAACGAGGGAGGAGTGGATCTACATACCCTTGTAGATCGCGCGCGGAAGCGTTCAAGAGAACGGGGTTGATGGAGTCGTACTCGTCGTGATCCAAATCACCGATGATCCTAGCGCCGAACGGACGGCACCTCCGCGTTCAACACACGTACGGAGCAGCGACGTCTCCTCTTTCTTGATCCAGCAAGGGGGGAGGAGAGGTTGATGGAGATCCAACAGCACGACGGTGTGGTGGTGGAAGTAGCGGGATTCCAACAGGGCTTCACCAAGCGCTGCGGGAGGAGGGAGATGTGTCATGGGAGGGAGAGGGAGGCGCCAGGGCTTAGATGTGGTTGCCCTCCCTTCCCCCACTATATATAGGGCCAAGGGAGAGGGGGAGGGCGCAGCATTGCCCCTTCCTCCAAGGAAGGGTGCGGCCAAGGGGGGGAAGGAGTCCATCTTCCCCAAGGCACCTCGGAGGTGCCTTCCCCCTTTAGGACTCTCCCCTCCTCTTGTCCCTTTGGCGCATGGGCCTCTAGGGGCTGGTGCCCTTGGCTCATGTAGGCCAAGGTGCACCCCCTACAGCCCATGTGGCCCCCGGGGCAGGTGGCCCCACTCGGTGGACCCCCGGGACCCTTCCGGTGGTCCCGGTACAATACCGGTGACCCCGAAACTTGTCCCGATGGCCGAAATAGCACTTCCTATATATAATTCTTTACCTCCAGACCATTCAGGAACTCCTCGTGACGTTCGGGATCTCATCCGGGACTACAAACAACTTTCGGGTTACCGCATACTAATATCTCTATAACTCTAGCGTCACCGAACCTTAAGTGTGTAGACCCTACGGGTTCGGGAGACATGCAAACATGACCGAGACGTTCTCCGGTCAATAACCAACAGCGGGATCTGGATACCCATGTTGGCTCCCACATGTTCCACGATGATCTCATCGGATGAACCACGATGTCAAGGACTTAATCAATCCCGTATACAATTCCCTTTGTCTAGCGGTACGATACTTGCCCGAGATTCGATCGTCGGTATCCCGATACCTTGTTCAATCTCGTTACCGGCAAGTCTCTTTACTCGTTCCGTAACACATCATCCCGTGATCAACTCCTTGATCACTTTGTGCACATTATGATGATGTCCTACCGAGTGGGCCCAGAGATACCTCTCCGTTTACACGGAGTGACAAATCCCAGTCTCGATTCGTGCCAACCCAACAGACACTTTCGGAGATACCCGTAGTGTACCTTTATAGCCACCCAGTTATGTTGTGACGTTTGGCACACCCAAAGCACTCCTACGGTATCCGGGAGTTGCACAATCTCATGGTCTAAGGAAATGATACTTGACATTAGAAAAGCTTTAGCATACGAACTACACGATCTTTGAGCTAAGCTTAGGATTGGGTCTTGTCCATCACATCATTCTCCTAATGATGTGATCCCGTTATCAACGACATCCAATGTCCATGGTCAGGAAACCGTCACCATCTATTGATCAAGGAGCTAGTCAACTAGAGGCTTACTAGGGACATGGTGTTGTCTATGTATCCACACATGTATCTGAGTTTCCTATCAATACAATTCTAGCATGGATAATAAACAATTATCATGAACAAAGAAATATAATAATAACTAATTTATTATTGCCTCTAGGGCATATTTCCAACAGTCTCCCACTTGCACTAGAGTCAATAATCCAGTTCACATCGATATGTGATTAACACTCAAGGTCACATCCCCATGTGACTAACACCCAAAGAGTTTACTAGAGTCAATAATCTAGTTCACATCACTATATGATTAACACTCAAAGAGTTCTGGGTTTGATCATGTTGCTTGTGAGAGAGGTTTTAGTCAACGGGTCTGCAACATTTAGATCCGTATGTACTTTGCAAATTTCTATGTCATCTTGTAGATGCAACTACTACGCTACATTTGGAGCTATTCCAAATAACTGTTCTACTTGGAGCTATTCTAAATAGTTGCTCCATTATACGTATCCGGTATCTCTACTCAGAGCTATCCGGATAGGTGTTAAGCTTGCATCGACGTAACTCTTTACGTCGAACTCTTTATCACCTCCATAATCGAGAAAATTCCTTAGTCCACTAGTTACTAAGGATAACTTTGACCGATGTCCTGTGATCCATTCTTGGATCACTCTTGTACCCCTTGACTGACTCATGGCAAGGCACACTTCAGGTGCGGTACACAGCATAGCATACTGTAGAGCCTACGTTTTAAGCATAGGGGATGACCTTCATCCTTTCTCTCTATTCTGTCGTGGTCGAGCTTTAAGTCTTAACTTCATACCTTACAACTCAGGCAAGTACTCCTTCTTTGACTGATCCATCTTGAACACCTTCAAGATCATGTCAAGGTATGTGCTCATTTGAAAGTACCATTAAGCGTTTTGATCTATCCTTATAGATCTTGATGCTCAATGTTCAAGTAGCTTAATCCAGGCTTTCCATTCAAAAACACTTTCCAAATAACCCTATATGCTTTCCAGAAATTCTACATCATTTCTGATCCATAATATGTCAACAACATATATTTATCAAAAATTCTATAGTGCTCCCACTCACTTCTTTGGAAATACAAGTTTCTCATAAACTTTGTATACACCCAAAATCTTTGATCATCTCATCAAAGCATACATTCCAACTCCGAGATGCCTACTCCAGTCCTTAGAAGGATTGCTGGAGCTTTGCATACTTATTAGCATCTTTCAGGATTGACAAAACCTTCCGGTTGTATCACATACAACCTTTCCTCAAGAAAATTGTCGAGGAAACAATTTTTTGACATCCTATTTGCAAGATTTCATAAATAATGCAGTAATCGCTAATATAATTCCAACAGACTCTTAGCATCGCTACGAGTGAGAAAGTCTCATCGCAGTCAACTCCTTGAACTTGTCGGAAAACATCTTAACGACAAGTCGAGCTTTCTTAATGGTGATACTTACCATCATTGTCCGTCTTCCTTTTAAAATCCATATGTACCTAACAGCCTTACGACCATCAAGTAGTTCTTCCAAAGTCTACACTTTGTTTTCATACATGGATCCTATCTCGGATTTTATGCCCTCGAGCCATTTATCGGAATCCGGGCCCACCATCGCTTCTCCATAGCTCGTAGGTTCATTGTTGTCTAGCAACATGACTTCCAAGATAGGATTACGTACCACTCTGAAGTAGTATGCATCCTTGTCATCCCACGAGGTTTGGTAGTGACTTGATCTGAAGTTTCATGATCACTATCATAAGCTTCCACTTCAATTGGTGTAGGTGCCACAAGAACAACTCCTGTGCCCTGCCACACACTAGTTGAAGAGACGGTTCAATAACCTCATCAAGTATCCACCATCCTCCCACTCAATTCTTTCGAGAGAAACCTTTCCTCGGGAAAGGACCCGATTCTAGAAACAATCCCTTATTGGTTTCGAATCTGAGACAGGAGGTATACCCAACTGTTTTGGGTGTCCTATGAAGATGCATTTATCCGCTTGGGGTTTGAGCTTATCAGCCTGAAACTTTTTCACATAAGCGTCGTAGCCCCAAACTTTTAAGAAATGACAGCTTAGGTTTCCCTAAACCATAGTTCATACGGTGTCATCTCATCGGAATTACGTGGTGCCCCTTTTAAAGTTAATGTGGTTGTCTCTAATGCCTAACCCATAAACTATTGTGGTAATTCGATAAGAGACATCATGGTATGCATCATATCCAATAGGGTGCAGTTATGATGTTCGGACACACCATCACACTATGGTGTTCCAGGCTGTATTAGTTGTGAAACAATTTCCACAATGTCTTAATTCTGTGCCAAACTCGTAATTCAGATATTCATCTCTATGATCATATCATAGATATTTTATCCTCTTGTCACGACGATCTTTCAACTTCACCCTGAAATTACTTGAACCTTTCAATAATTCAGACTCGTGGTTCATCAAGTAAATGTACTCAACATCTACTCAAATCATCTGCGAAGTAAGAACATAACGATATCCACTACACGCCTCAGCACTCATTGGACTGCACACATCAAAATGCATTACTTCCAACAAGTTGCTTTCTAGTTCCATTTTACTGAAAACGAGGCTTTCAGTCATCTTGCCCATGTGGTATGATTTGCATGTCTCAAGTGATTCAAAATCAAGTGAGTCCAGACGGTCCATTTGCATGTAGTTTCTTCATGCATATACACCAATAGACATGGTTCGCATGTCTCAAATTTTTCAAAAACGAGTGAGCCCAAAGATCCATCAACATGGAGCCTCTTCATGTGTTTTATACCGATATGACTTAAGTGGCAGTGCCACAAGTAGGTGGTACTATCATTACTATCTTATATCTCTTTGGCATGAACATGTGTATCACTATGATCGAGATTCAATGAACCATTCGTCTTAGGTGCAAGACCATTGAAGGTATTATTCAAATAAATAGAGTAACCGTTATTCTCCTTAAATGAATAACCGTATTGCGATAGACATAATCCAATTATGTCTATGCTCAACGCAAACACCAATCTCGATGGTAGAGGGAGCGTGCGATGCTTGATCATATCAACATTGGAAACACTTCCAACACATATCGTCAGCTCACCTTTAGCTAGTCTCCGTTTATTCCATAGCTTTTATTTCGAGTTACTAACACTTAGCAACCGAACCGGTATCTAATACCCTGGTGCTACTAGGAGTACTAGTAAAGTACACATCAACACAATGTATATCCAATATACCTCTATCGACCTTGCCAGCCTTCTCATCTACCAAGTATCTAGGGTAATTCTGCTCCAATGGCTGTTCCCCTTATTACAGAAGCACTTAGTCTCGGGTTTGGGTTCAACCTTGGGTTTCTTCACTAGAGCAGCAGCTGAATTGCCGTTTCATGAAGTATCCCTTCTTGCCCTTGCCCTTCTTGAAACTAGTGGTTTCACCAACCATCAACAATTGATGCTCCTTCTTGATTTCTACTTTTGTGGTGTCAAACATCGCGAATATCTTAAGGATCATCATATATGTCCCTGATATATTATAGTTCATCACAAAGCTCTAGCAGCTTGGTGGTAATGACTTCGGAGAACTATCACCATTTCATTTGGAAGATCAACTCCCACTTGATTCAAGCGATTGTTGTATTCAGACAATCTGAGCACAAGCTCAACAATTGAGCTTTTCTCCCTTAGTTTGCAGGCTAAGAAAATCGTCGGAGGTCTTATACCTCTTGACGTGGGCACGAGCTTGAAATCCCAATTTCAGCTCTCGAAACATCTCATATGTTCCGCGACGTTTCAAAAAACATCTTTGCTGCCTCAATTCTAAACCATTTCACTGAACTATCATGTAGTTATCAAAATGTGTATGTCAGATGTTCGCAACATCCACAGACAACGTTCGAGGTTCAGCACACTGAGCGGTGCATTAAGGACATAAGCCTTCTATGAAGCAATGAGGACAATCCTCAGTTTACGGACCTAGTCCGCATAATTGCTACTATCAACTTTCAACTAAATTTTCTCTAGGAACATATCTAAACAATAGAACTAAAGCGCGAGCTACGACATAATTTGCGAAGACCTTTTGACTATGTTCAGGATAATTAAGTTCATCTTATGAACTCCCACTCAGATAGACATCCCTCTAGTCATCTAAGTGATTACATGATCCGAGTCAACTAGGCCATGTCCGATCATCACGTGAGACGGACTAGTCATCATCAGTGAACATCTTCATGTTGATCGTATCTACCATACGACTCATGCTCGACCTTTCGGTCTCTTGTGTTCCGAGGCCATGTCTGTACATGTTAGGCTCGTCAAGTTAACCCTAAGTGTTTTGCATGTGTAAAACTGTCTTACACCCGTTGTATGTGAACGTAAGGATCTATCACACCCGATCATCACGTGGTGCTTCGAAACGACGAACTTTAGCAACGGTGCACAGTTAGGGGAGAACACATTCTTGAAATTGTAATGAGGGATCATCTTATTTACTACCTTCATTCTAAGCAAACAAGATGTATAAACATGATAAACATCACATGCAATCAAATAATAGTGACATGATATGGCCAATATCATATAGCTCCTTTGATCTCCATCTTGGGGGCTCCATGATCATCATCGTCACCGGCATGACACCATGATCTCCATCATCATGATCTCTATCATCGTGTCTTCATGAAGTTGTCTCGTCATCTATTACTTCTACTACTATAGCTAACAGTTAGCAATAAAGTAAAGTACTTACATGACGTTTATGTTGACACGCAGGTCATAAATAAATTAAGACAACTCCTATGGCTCCTGCCGGTTGTCATACTCATCGACATGCAAGTCGTGATTCCTATTACAAGAACATGATCAATCTCATACATCACATATATCATTCATCACATCCTTTTGGCCATATCACATCACATAGCATACCCTGCAAAAACAAGTTAGACGTCCTCTAATTGTTGTTTGCATGTTTTACGTGGCTGCTTATGGGTTTCTAGCAAGAACGTTTCTTACCTACGCAAAGACCACAACATGATATGCCAATTGCTATTTACCCTTCATAAGGACCCTTTTCATCGAATCCGATCCGACTAAAGTGGGAGAGACAGACACCCGCTAGCCACCTTATGCAACTAGTGCATGTCAGTCGGTGGAACCAGTCTCACGTAAGAGTACGTGTAAGGTCGGTCCGGGCCACTTCATCCCACGATGCTGCCGAATCAAGATAAGACTAGTAACGGCAAGCATATTGAACAAATCAACGCCCACAACTACTTTGTGTTCTACTCGTGCATAGAAACTACGCATAGACCTAGCTCATGATGCCACTGTTGGGGAACGTAGCATAAATTCAAAATTTTCCTACGTGTCACCAAGATCTATCTATGGAGTCATCTAGCAACGAGGGAGGAGTGGATCTACATACCCTTCTAGATCGCGCGCGGAAGCGTTCAAGAGAACGGGGTTGATGGAGACGTACTCGTCGTGATCCAAATCATCGATGATCCTAGCGCCGAACGGACGGCACCTCCGCGTTCAACACATGTACGGAGCAGAGACGTCTCCTCTTTCTTGATCCTGCAAGGGGGGAGGAGAGGTTTATGGAGATCCAACAGCACGACGGCGTGGTGGTGGAAGTAGCGGGATTCCAACAGGGCTTCACCAAGCGCTGCGGGAGGAGGGAGATGTGTCATGGGAGGGAGAGGGAGGCGCGAGGGCTTAGATGTGGTTGCCCTCCCTTCCCCCCACTATGTATAGGGCCAAGGGAGGGGAGGGCGCAGCATTTCCCCTTCCTCCAAGGAAGGGTGCGGCCAAGGGGGGGAAGGAGTCCATCCTCCCCAAGGCACCTCGGAGGTGCCTTCCCCCTTTAGGACTCTCCCCTCCTCTTGTCCCTTTGGTGCATGGGCCTTTAGGGGCTGGTGCCCTTGGCCCATGTAGGCCAAGGTGCACCCCCTACAGCCCATGTGGCCCCCGGGGCAGGTGGCCCCACCCGGTGGACCCCCGGGACCCTTCCGGTGGTCCCGGTACAATACCGGTGACCCCGAAACTTGTCCCGATGGCCGAAATAGCACTTCCTATATATAATTCTTTACCTCCAGACCATTCCGGAACTCCTCGTGATGTCCAAGATCTCATCCAGGACTCCGAACAACTTTCGGGTTACTGCATACTAATATCTATATAACTCTAGCGTCACCGAACCTTAAGTGTGTAGACCCTACGGGTTCGGGAGACATGCAAACATGACTGAGACGTTCTCCGGTCAATAACCAACAGCGGGATCTGGATACCCATGTTGGCTCCCACATGTTCTACGATGATCTCATCGGATGAACCACGATGTCAAGGACTTAATCAATCCCGTATACAATTCCCTTTGTCTAGCGGTACGATACTTGCCCGAGATTCGATCGTCGGTATCCCGATACCTTGTTCAATCTCGTTACCGGCAAGTCTCTTTACTCGTTCCGTAACACATCATCCCGTGATCAACTCCTTGATCACATTGTGCACATTATGATGATGTCCTATCGAGTGGGCCCAGAGATACCTCTCCGTTTACACGGAGTGACAAATCCCAGTCTCGATTCGTGCTAACCCAACAGACACTTTCGGAGATACCCGTAGTGTACCTTTATAGCCACCCAGTTACGTTGTGACGTTTGGCACACCCAAAGCACTCCTACGGTATCCGGGAGTTGCACAATCTCATGGTCTAAGGAAATGATACTTGACATTAGAAAAGCTTTAGCATACGAACTACACGATCTTTGAGCTAAGCTTAGGATTGGGTCTTGTCCATCACATCATTCTCCTAATGATGTGATCCCGTTATCAACGACATCCAATGTCCATGGTCAGGAAACCGTCACCATCTATTGATCAACGAGCTAGTCAACTAGAGGCTTACTAGGGACATGGTGTTGTCTATGTATCCACACATGTATCTGAGTTTCCTATCAATACAATTCTAGCATGGATAATAAACGATTATCATGAACAAGGAAATATAATAATAACTAATTTATTATTGCCTCTAGGGCATATTTCCAACAGAAACTTGATCTGAAGTTTCATGATCAATATCATTAGCTTCCTCACTAATTGGTGTAGTTGTCATAGGAACCGGTTCTTGTGATGAACTACTTTCCAATAAGGGAGCAGGTACAGTTACCTCATCAAGTTCTACTTTCCTCCCACTCACTTCTTTCGAGAGAAACTCCTTCTCTAGAAAGGATCTGAATTTAGCAACGAAAATCTTGCCCTCAGATCTGTGATAGAAGGTGTAGTGAACAGTCTCTTTTGGGTATCCTATGAAGACACATTTCTCCGATTTGGGTTCGAGCTTATCTGGTTGAAGTTTCTTCACATAAGCATCGCAGCCCCAAACTTTAAGAAACGACAACTTTGGTTTCTTGCCAAACCACAGTTCATGAGGCGTCGTCTCAACGGATTTTGATGGTGCCCTATTTAACGTGAATGCGGCCGTCTCTAAAGCATAACCCCAAAACGATAGCGGTAAATCAGTAAGAGACATCATAGATCGCACCATATCTAGTAAAGTACGATTACGACGTTCGGACACACCATTTCATTGTGGTGTTCCGGGTGGCGTGAGTTGCGAAACTATTCCGCATTGTTTCAAATGTAAACCAAACTCGTAACTCAAATATTCTCCTCCACGATCAGATCGTAGAAATTTTATTTTCTTGTTACGATGATTTTCCACTTCACTCTGAAATTCTTTGAACTTTTCAAATGTTTCAGAATTGTGTTTCATTAAGTAGATATACCCATATCTGCTTAAATCATCTGTGAAGGTGAGAAAATAACGATACCCGCCGCGAGCCTCAACATTCATTGGACCACAAACATCAGTATGTATGATTTCCAACAAATCAGTTGCTCGCTCCATAGTTCCGGAGAACGGCGTTTTAGTCATCTTGCCCATGAGGCACGGTTCGCAAGTACCAAGTGATTCATAATCAAGTGATTCCAAAAGCCCATCAGTATGGAGTTTCTTCATGCGCTTTACACCGATATGACCTAAACGGCAGTGCCACAAATAAGTTGCACTATCATTATCAACTCTGCATCTTTTGGTTTCAACACCATGAATATGTGTATCACTACTATCTAGATTCAATAAAAATAGACCACTCTTCAAGGGTGCATGACCATAAAAGATATTACTCATATAAATAGAACAACCATTATTCTCTGACTTAAATGAATAACCGTCTCGCATTAAACAAGATCCAGATGTTCATGCTCAACGCTGGCACCAAATAACAATTATTTAGGTCTAAAACTAATCCCGATGGTAGATGTAGAGGTAGCGTGCCGACTGTGATCACATCGACTTTGGAACCATTTCCCACGCGCATCGTCACCTCGTCCTTAGCCAATCTCCGCTTAATCCGTAGTCCCTGTTTCGAGTTGCAAATATTAGCAACAGAACCAGTATCAAATACCCAGGTACTACTGCGAGCACTAGTAAGGTACACATCAATAACATGTATATCACATATACCTTTGTTCACTTTGCCATCTTTCTTATCCGCCAAATACTTGGGGCAGTTCCGCTTCTAGTGTCCAGTCTGCTTGCAGTAGAAGCACTCAGTTTCAGGCTTAGGTCCAGACTTGGGTTTCTTCTCTTGAGCAGCAACTTGTTTGCTGTTCTTCTTGAAGTTCCCTTTCTTCTTCCCTTTGCCCTTTTTCTTGAAACTGGTGGTCTTGCTGACCATCAGCACTTGATGCTCCTTCTTGATTTCTACCTCCGTGGCTTTTAGCATTGCGAAGAGCTCGGGAATAGTCTTGTCCATCCCTTGCATATTATAGTTCATCACGAAGCTCTTGTAGCTTGGTGGCAGTGATTGAAGAATTCTGTCAATGACACTATCATCAGGAAGATTAACTCCCAGTTGAATCAAGTGATTATTATACCCAGACATTTTGAGTATGTGTTCACTGACAGAACTATTCTCCTCCATCTTGCAGCTATAGAACTTATTGGAGACTTCATATCTCTCAATCCGGGAACATCTCAAAACGTCGTTAAAGACCCGGTTCTAAACCGTAAAGCATGGCACACTGAACTATCGAGTAGTCATCAACTTTGCTCTGCCTGACGTTCTTAACGTCGTCAGTTGCATCGGCAGCAGGCCTGGCACCCAGCGGTGCTTCCATGATGTAATTCTTCTGTGCAGCAATGAGGATAATCCTCAGGTTACGGACCCAGTCCGTGTAATTGCTACCATCATCTTTCAACTTTCCTTTCTCAAGGAACGCATTAAAATTCAACAGAACAACAGCACGAGCCATCTATCTACAACAAACATAGACAAGCAAAATACTATCAGGTACTAAGTTCATGATAAATTTAAGTTCGATTAATCATATTACTAAAGAACTCCCACTTAGATAGACATCCCTCTAATCTTCTAAGTGATTACGTGATCCATATCAACTACACCATGTCCGATCATCACGTGAGATGGAGTAGTTTCAACAGTGAACATCAATATGTTGATCATATCTACTATATGATTCACGCTCGACCTTTCGGCTCCGTGTTCTGAGGCCATATCTGTTATATGCTAGGCTCGTCAAGTTTAACCTGAGTATTCCGCGTGTGCAACTGTTTTACACCCGTTGTATTTGAACGTAGAGCCTATCACACCCGATCATCACGTGGTGTCTCAGCATGAAGAACTTTCGCAACGGTGCATACTCAGGGAGAACACTTCTTGATAATTTTAGTGAGAGATCATCTTAAAATGCTACCGTCAATCAAAGCAAGATAAGATGCATAAAGGATAAACATCACATGCAATCAATATAAGTGATATGATATGGCCATCATCATCTTGTGCTTGTGATCTCCATCTTCAAAGCACCGTCGTGATCACCATTGTCACCGGCGCGACACCTTGATCTCCATCGTAGCATCGTTGTCGTTACGCCATCTATTGCTTCTACGACTATCGCTACCGCTTAGTGATAAAGTAAAGCAATTACAGGGCCTTTACATTTCATACAATAAAGCGACAACCATATGGCTCCTGCCAGTTGCCGATAACTTCGGTTACAAAACATGATCATCTCATACAATAAAATATAGCATCACGTCTTGACCATATCACATCACAACATGCCCTGCAAAAACAAGTTAGACGTCCTCTACTTTGTTGTTGCAAATTTTACGTGGCTGCTACGGGCTGAGCAAGAACCGTTCTTACCTATGCATCAAAACCACAACGATAGTTCGTCAAGTTAGTGCTGTTTTAACCTTCGCAAGGACCGGGCGTAGCCACACTCGATTCAACTAAAGTGAGAGAGACAGACACCCGCCAGTCACCTTTAAGCACGAGTGCTCGTAATGGTGAAACCAGTCTCGCGTAAGCGTACGCGTAATGTCGGTCTGGGCCGCTTCATCTCACAATACCGCTAAGCCAAAGTATGACATGCTGGTAAGTAGTATGACTTGTATTGCCCACAACTCACTTGTGTTCTACTCGTGCATATGACATCTACGCATAAAACCAGGCTCGGATGCCACTGTTGGGGAACGTAGTAATTTCAAAAATTTCCTACGCACACGCAAGATCATGGTGATGCATAGCAACGAGAGGGGAGAGTATTGTCCATGTACCCTCGTAGACCATAAGCGGAAGCGTTATGACAATGCGGTTGATGTAGTCGTAAGTCTTCACGATCCGACCGATCCAAGTACCGAACGTACGTCACCTCCGAGTTCAGCACACGTTCAGCTCGATGACGATCCCCGAACTCCGATCCAGCAAAGTGTCGGGGATGAGTTCCGTCAGCACGACGGCGTGGTGATGATGACGATGTTCTACCGACGCAGGGCTTCGCCTAAACTCCGCGACGATATGACCGAGGTGGAATATGGTGGAGGGGGGCACCGCACACGGCTAAGGAACGATCTTGAAGATCAACTTGTGTGTTCTAGGGTGCCCCCCCGCCCCCGTATATAAAGGAGGGAGGGGGAGGTGCAGCCGACCCTCTAGGGGTGCGCCTGGAGGAGTCCTACTCCCACCGGGAGTAGGACTCCCCCCTCTTGCCTTGGTGGAGAAGGAAAGGAGGGAGGGGAAAGAGGAAAGGGGGGCGCCGCCCGTCCCTTCCTTGTCCTATTCGGACTAGGGGGGAGGGAGCGTGCGGCCTGCCCTGGCCGGCCCTCCTCTTCTCCATCATGGCCCACTAAGGCCCACTAACCCCCGGGAGGGTTCCGGTAACCCCCCGGTGTTATGGTAAAATCCTGATTTCACCCGGAACCATTCCGATATCCAAATATAGGCTTCCAATATATCAATCTTTATGTCTCGACCATTTCGAGACTCCTCGTCATGTCCGTGATCACATCCGGGACTCCGAACAATCTTCGGTACATCAAAACTTATAAACTCATAATAAAACTGTCATCGTAACATTAAGCGTGCGGACCCTACGGGTTCAAGAACTATGTAGACATGACCTAGAACTATTCTCGGTCAATAACCAATAGCGGAACCTGGATGCTCATATTGGCTCCTACACATTCTACAAAGATCTTTATCGGTCAAACCGCATAACAACATACGTTGTTCCCTTTGTCATCGGTATGTTACTTGCCCGGGATTCGATCGTCGGTATCCAATACCTAGTTCAATCTCGTTACCGGCAAGTCTCTTTACTCGTTATGTAATGCATCATTCCGTAACTAACTCATTAGCTACATTGCTTGCAAGGCTTATAGTGATGTGCATTACCGAGAGGGCCCAGAGATACCTCTCCGATAATCGGAGTGACAAAACCTAATCTCGAAATACGCCAACCCAACATGTACCTTTGGAGACACCTGTAGTACTCCATTATAATCACCCAGTTACGTTATGACGTTTGGTAGCACCCAAAGTGTTCCTCCAGTAAACGGGAGTTGCATAATCTCATAGTTACAGGAACATGTATAAGTCATGAAGAAAGCAATAGCAACATACTAAACGATCAAGTGCTAGGCTAACGGAATGGGTCATGTCAATCACATCATTCTCCTAATGATGTGATCCCATTAGTCAAATGACAACACATGTCTATGGTTAGGAAACATAACCATCTTTGATTAATGAGCTAGTCAAGTAGAGGCATACTAGTGACTATATGTTTGTCTATGTATTCACACATGAATCATGTTTCCGGTTAATACAATTCTAGCATGAATAATAAACATTTATCATGATATGAGGAAATAAATAATAACTTCATTATTGCCTCTAGGGCATATTTCCTTCAACACCAGCGTGCTCCACCGTGGGCTTGTCAACCGGCGGGCCATGCACATCTCCTGGGTCGTCTTCGCCGAGCCGCCGCCCGACTCCGTGCTACTGCGCCCGCTCCCGGAGCTCCTTGTGGATGGTGCCAAGCTGCCGTGCTTCGAGCCGTGCACCTTCAGGCAGCACCTCAAGCGCAAGGTCCTCAAGAAGACGAATGATCAACATGTTGAGGAGGTTGAGGAGCCGCCGGTTGCCGTTCAAGAGGAGAAGGCCGAGGCCACGAAACCGCCGGTCACCGGCGAGGAGGAGGAAAAGGAGGAGGCCACGAAGCCGCCGGTCGCCGGCGAGGAGCACAAGGTCGTGAAGGAGCAGAGTGAACGGGAGGAGGCCAAGATGGCGTCGGTGGCAGCCAACATAGTGGAAGTTAATTAATTAACTCATCCTACAGTAATTACCATAATGAGTCTTACTCACATGGGGTAATTGTACGAATAAGTTTGCTTGCTATTGAGAGAGGTGATCAGAAAAATATATATTAATTTTGCGCTTTATTGTGGCATTTGCAACGATTTTTAGTAATGTTTATGTTATGATGTTCTAAGTAATAATTAAGTAAACGATGAATGGTTTGGTTCAAATGCAATATTTTTAATTTTTTGGTAATCTTGATCGGTGGATGATTGGGTGGTTCCATTCTGCACAAAATATGTGAAATTTAAGGCACAAATGTGCTTCTATGCCTTTTGTTTTTTTACAATTATCTCCTTTATTCATTCATAAGGATCGTAGCATCGCTTACAATAAAAGGATGTGCTTCTATGCTTGTTGATTGACATGCCAGCGATTGGTCGACAACAAACAAGAACTTACAGATAGCAAATTGTTTTACGGTCTAGTGAATCAATGATGTTGTAACGGCTTTACAAAAAACCAGCAGTCTGTTTTTGAATTGTCTTCATGCCAAATTTTGACTAGATGCCGGCAACGGCGGGAGGAGGGGTGGAGGCTGTAGGCGAGCAGCAGGGGAGAAAGGAGATGGATGAGGCTAGCGGGGCTCTCACATCGAGTGTGCCATGAGCGAGTGGTGGTCCGCCGGAGCGGAACCACCGGTCATCGCCAGCCGCAAGACATGTACGGACCTTTCTCCCTTTCCCCCCTCCTTTGCACTCAACTCTTTGTCCTCTCCATCATCCTCGTTTAGCATCGCCGCTTGCTGATTTCTGTAGCCACCTCTCCGCTCGATGTAGCGACTCCGCCCAGGATTTTTTTGCAGGGTCTCTGCTAATGGCCAGTCATGTTTCCTGCGACATTTTTTGCGTTCTGTTGGTGTAGCATGGAGGAAGGAATACTTGGATCCCTTAGTCGGCTTTTGTCCAGAAATATGCGCACGGTCTATGTGTTTAGAAGCAGAGCGACATGCATATTTAGCTCATGCTCCTGTACTCACTCAGGTCACTCATATGAGCTAATTCTTGTACTTGATTATTCAGATTCAAGCCTATGTAGTGAGTAGTATTTACTTAACACCTAGTGTGTGTTTCTTTTGTCTAGCTCGAAGTTGCTTAATTAGATATGATTCGCAAATCCCAACATTGCCTGTTGAGTGACATTTTACATTAGCATTGAACCGCGGCCTGCATTTTCGCAACCTGCAGGGCATAAATACTTCCCCACCTTGATTCACGTGTTCACCACACAGAAAATATCGTGTGTGTGTGATCTCTGCAATTAGTTTTTAGGTTTAGTTTTAGTTTTTGTTCCTTTTACTGCATTGCTTGTGTTTGTAGATCATTTTTCTGAGCATTAATTCAGTTCCATAGTCATTAGTTATAATTTTTCAGTATTTAATTTGATTCATCATTATATTTTTTAGTCTGCCCTATCCTTCATTAGATCAATTTTTTATTTCAGTATAAATTTATATGTTTTCCAAGTTCAGTTTATACTTTTCAGTTTTATTTTTGCTCAGTCTTGTTTATGGTTCAGTTATAATTTTTGGTGTTCTATATTTATTTTGTTATTCTGTCTATAAACTATATTATTGCATTGTTAGGTTTATGTCTGTCAATACTCATTTATATTTGAATCACTTTTATTAAAATTGTTTATTTGTTATTATTGCAAAGAGTATTTAGTAGTAGTTCTCCATTTTGTTCTCATAGTTTGCCAATACCGCTGCTTTACTAGATGAGCAAGTCCATGGGCCGTTTCCGCTATCAGTGAAACCGATTTCATTTATAATAACTAAATTTAGAGCGAATTAAATTAAAAATTTATACCAAAACTTTTTTATTTACTTAAAATTTATATTATTACAATACAATTATAACAAGAATATTTTTATTTAGTTTCAACAGTTAACCATATAATAATGCTGCCAAATATTAATTATAATATTCATTATGTATATCATTAAAAGAATTGATTATGTAAATTAAAATTTATTTTTTAACTAACTTTAACAATGTTATAAATTACAAGTATTTGTATGTGCTGTGTGTGTGTGTGTGTGTGTGTGTGTGTGTGTTTTTATATATTTTAATATCATCAATTATCATGATCTGGAGATCTCAAAGCATATAGTCTAATTATATACTTTCTAGTGTTTTGTTAGGTAGCATATTTGTAGAGTCTTCTACTGCAAAATTGAACTGAGAAATTTGTCCTCTAAGTTTGATTCACTCATACGTTGACAATATGTCATGCTTTGTCATCATTGATAAGTAAAAAAAGTCATTAATTCTACTATTGTATACATCAATTTATAATACCTAAATAGTTGATCACCACTACTTCTAATTCTCTCAACATGCAAACCATCCACCTCACCAAGTGTGCCACGTCAGCATCCACTAATAATATTTTCAGCCCATGCAAACCTTATTTCATTATCACTAATTCTCTCAACATGCAAAGCATCCCACTTCACCATACATTAATATTTTTTCAGCCCACGCAAACCATACCAATATATTTATTTTTGTCACTCGACATATGTAATAGATTAGGTAATTATTTAATTTATTTACTTCCAGAAGGTTGTGAAATGTCGTGATTTACACAGAATGCAAGTACGGAATATTTATATGTTAAAATTAGTAGCTTTTGATTTATATCTTTTTCATCATATATAAGTCATATGTAATTAATCTTTATATTCTGGCAGCAACGCGCGGGGAAATTATCCAGTTTACTCAATTCATATGCTCAATTCCAGTGCTGGCACATCCCAGCAAGCTCTAGCCAAGACAGCCCACAGCCCACCAAAACCCCGAAGCAGTACGCGCTTTGTTTTAAGGCAGCCGTCAGATCCCTCGATCCAACGGCCATTAGCTTCCCCGCATTCCTGCCTTGCCACCCTCTCTCTCTCTTGATGATGCTCTGGCCCCACTTGTAACATGAGAAGGCATAACAAATGAATGAATGTACCTAAAAAAATAAGCCAACATAATCTCTACTCCTAATTTCTCAGTTGGTAGGTCGCGTTTCGGGTTTTATTTTCGTCCCACCTCATCCGGGTTTTTTGTACTTCTTTGGTACTTGCATCCACCTCCCACCCAGCATGGTTTTTTTTGGTGCCCGCTCCCACCTCCCCGTTCCAAAAAAAACCCAACCAAAACAACGTTCACGTAATTCTCTCGCAAGCGACAGAATCGAACGAAAATAAACCTCCGAAGAAAAACCAGCGAAAAAAACCATGCTGGGTGGCAACGTGCGAACGAGCGAGCGAGCGAGCGAAGCCTCCAGGTCCCTTCGCCGTTGCCCTCGCACATCAAGTCGCCGCCCTCGCCCTCGCCCTCGCAGCCGCCGCCGATCCCCTCCCCCATCTTCCTCCCTCAAAAGCTAACCCGTCTCGCGGTGCGCCAGCGCCCGTCGCTGCCGCCCCCGCCACCTCCCATCGCGGGTAGGCGGGAGGAGCCCTGCCCGGCCATGGAGACACTGCCGGCGGCCTCCTCCTCCCCCTCACTTTCTCTCCCTTTCCCAATGGAGGGAAGGGAATGGAAGGGATCCGGCGGCAGGGGGGGGGGGGCAGCGCCCAGATCCGCGGCCGCACCGGCAGGCCGCCGTCCCTCGAGATCGTGCATGGAGGTCCGACCCGGCTGCAGCCATGGACTGAGACGCCCGAAACCCTAGCTACCCGTGGAGGTCCGACGCCTACCTCCAAGGAAAGGACGCGCGCCAGCTGCAGGCCATCTCCGGCGACCTCCGACCATGGTGCGCGCGCCTCCTTCCCTTGTCTTGTCGGTTTCTTCATGCCCCCTCCTTGTGATTCCTTTCCTTTCCTTTGTTTTCTGTGTAGGTTGCTCGGATCTGGACCAGCTGCTGCTCCTACTGCTTCAGGTGGACGAGGACGAGCCCTCCCTCATGGATGTTGCGGCTGCCTACTCCCTCCTCCTACCCCCTGGCCTGGTGTGGTGAGCTCCACCCCCTTCCCTGCACATCTCATCTTTTGATTGCAAATGGTCTGGACATAACTTGGTGGTGTTTGCTAATGTGCACGTATCCGTCCAGTTTGAACGTGTGTGCAATCAAATTGTTGGTTATTCTATGCCTCTTTTGCCAAATATAAATATAAACAATCTACTTATCCGATTGTTTGTTGGAGCAGCCCAACTTATCTGATTGTTGGTTATTCTGTTTATGTTGTTCCTTTTGGGCCTACTTCAGAACGGTCGTTGAAGCGAAATTCATGTTCATAGATCAGGGAATGAATTTGATGTGTCACGCCTGACAAAAGCCCAAGATTACAGGTACCACCTGTTCACTGTCTGTGCTCCTACATTGCAATAGGGATCTGCTGTGCTACTGTTCATGTTATTCAGATCATAGTACCTTAGGTGGTTTTCGTAATTCTACTTCGCTGGCGCATTCTGAGACGTCATTATTTTGCTTCCTTATCTGTGCAGATTCTTTGTGTCGACGTGGAATGTTGGTGGCCAATGCCCATCAAGGGGGTTAATTTAGATGACTGACTCCATTCTTCACCCCCTGCTGATATCTATGTGCTCGGATATCACTTATTACGAGGACACTAAACAAGAACGCTGGGTCTAGCATTCATGCTGGCTATCACACGCCATTCCCTGTCCCTGATCCGGTTGTGGAACTAGATGCTGATTTTAAGGTATCATTGAGAAGACATGATAGCTCATCACTTTCCACCACTATCATTCCGAAACCTTAGTCGGAGTTTAAGGGTTTCAGGAAATGATATGTTCTCACAACCAATATTGGCCCGTAGGTTTAGTGTGTGCGACCCTGTTAACATAGGAGTCAGGCCGAGCGATTTTGATAGAAATTTCAAGTGTATCGGATCACCAGTCGATGAGTATATTGAGGAGGATACAAGTAATGGAGCATATTTTTCACCATTCCCATATGGCTATGGTACTTAAACACCAATGGAAGGAGATGAAGAGCAGCCAAATACTTCTAGGTATTTTCTTTTGGCATGTACCATTAAATTTCATATGCTTGTTCTTTAAATATCTTAATATTTCTCTTTTAAATGTTAATATATTTAAAATTATCTGCAACTATTTGTGCTCAGCAGTCCTATCCTACCTTCTTGATGATGCTTCTGTTAAGTTCATGCAGTAAGACAAATATTGTGTTTTTACCAGGTGTCCAGGTATTGTTTGGTTGCCAGCAAACAGATGGTTGGCAGATTTCTCACAGTTTGGGTAACAGGTTAGTAGAGGAGCATATTAGTAGAGGAGCATGCAAGTTTGGAAAGTTATGTTTGTTGGCGGGATTCATTGTGCTGGTTAATTGAAGTCATAATATATCAGCAGGTATGGCATGGGATTCATTGTTCTGGTTAGATGAGATATATCATCTGGTAAATCATTGGATACATTTCAACGTATTGGATTATTTTGTTCTGAACTCTTTAGTCAGGTACCTTCCTTCTCTCAACACAACTTCAGCAACATGTTTTATATATTACAACTTCCAAGTTAATAGTAGAGATTTAATCTCAATACTTGCTTGCTTGGTGTAAGAATGTAGAAGTATGTTTTACTTTAGCTCCTAGCTGAAGACTACGGTTGGGTGTTCCAATAACTTATTTTTGGCATGGTCTTCTTTGCTACCTCTGCATGTGCAATCCTCATTATTTGTTGCTTGATTCTCTATGCAAGAATCTTGGCTCATGATCGAACATATATGGTCACATATTTGCTCCAGGGATTTATTTTTGTCAGAGCCGATCGACAAATGATCAGCCTGAAAGTATAATTTTCTAGCTTAATACATGTCATGCAAGTATGGTTTCCTTAATGTGACTGGTAATGTAAATTTTGTGGGTCTCTCAGTTCCTATGAGCCTAATATAGTTAATTCGAAATCATGATTCTGATGGAAATGCCAAAGAAACAGAACCTGAATTAGTAGTTAATTGGATAGCATGATTCCGATGGAAATGCAAAAGAAACAGAACCAACAATAGTAGTCTACCTTAAAGCTCGAAGAATTCATGAGAAATTCTTGCTAGCATCTAGAATTGGATGCCCTCAGGAAGACTATTGTAAGTCAATTTTCATGACTGATTTGCTCATTTCCTCTAGCTGCACAATATGACATATTGCTTCTTAATTCAACACTTACTGCTACTTAGTAATAAGAGGACATGTGGGACTTTGTTTCTCGAATTGACACTCAATAGTAGAAGATGTTCATACCTAGAATAGTTGATCACAAACTGCCGTATCATGGCTTTCTAGCTTATATGTTACAGAGCAAGTGAGCAGCCTCTACTCCCCCCCCCTCTAATTAATCTCTATTTTGTAGCTTTGAATAGCTAAAAAAAGTTGATTCTGGTATATATTCATTGGCGCAAACATTAGAAGTTCTATGATATTTTTTCTTACCACATATATATGAAGGATTGTGCAGACAACTTGCAGCGTTGGAATCAACATCTGGGAACAATGCATGGACATTTAGATATATATTTTTAGCATTCTTCAAGATCTTGACTTAATTTCTTTTTACACTGTTAAATAATAAAAGTAACAAAATGTTGTACAATAGTAGTATCTGTTATGTAGTCAAGTTTACTGAAATCAAAAGAAAACCAAGAAAGGAGAGCCGAAGTTCAAGGCATGTTCAGCTCCATTGATTTCCTCTCTCAATGGAGTGTTAGTCCTCTGAATATTTTTATTCCTCTGATCTCAAACATTGTCTACACAAGAGTCGAAGCTTTGTCTGCCACTGCTCTTCAGTTCACACCGCCGATGTTGTGAGGACTGGCAGCTCTTCAGTTCATGCTGCCAATGTTGTGAGGACTGGAAGGACTTCAATGGGCGCGGAGGCTGCAACCTAGGGCGAGGGCGTCAGTGCGTTGAGATGGTGGGGCCACGTCAGTGGGAGGACGTGAGGCGGCGATGTCCACCCAGATCTATAGCCGCAACAGAAGAACAACTCAGAGAGGACGTGCAGCTCCTGTGTGTAGTAGATAAATCGCCGCCCAGATAAATCACCGGGACACTACCAAGTGTGTCATCAGTAGGATAAAAAATCTTGAGCGTGCCTCAGGTGCGACTCTAGCTATTGAAAATCAAAGAACCTGAATACTTCCGGAGTTTGATAAGGCTTTACGGTGAGTTCTCATAGTGGTCTATGTGCATGATGGGATGCTGGTACTGCTGTTCTACTTTTACTGCTGTTGTTATTAAGCAGATTTTGTCAAAGCAATTGCTATGTGTATTAATTTGGATAGGATCAGTTAAAGTACATCTCATTAAACGGCGTTTTTTGTCGTGTGTTTTAACTTTTTATTATTAGTAGCAGTGGTTTCTATAGCTAGCCCAATGATGATCCCCACTTTAACCGACATGATGTCAAAGCTCAAGGCTATCAGTGACCATCCATATAGCTCATCAAGTCATCTTCAGATCACTAGCCCTAATGGTGTCAAGCTCAAGGATATCTAGGAGCACTCGAACCTCCTGCATGACGAAGTCACTCGATGAGGATGTGCTTACCCAGGAGAATGAACCTATTGATGCTCCCCTTGCAGCCGGAAGTATCTTGAAAGCTGGTAAAGTGGTGTGGTACTGTTTCCTCTCTTTTACCTTGATGCAAATACATCTGTGATGGTGTCCCAGCAATGCAAGTCGTCATTTAATTCACTAGCTATATAAAATGCTCAGCAAAAGATAGTTCCTATAATATTTTGTGACCAAGGAAACGTGGTGACCTTTTGGCACTTTTCATGTAGCGAAAACCTCATACATGAGCATATCTGCGATGCAAGGAGCTTTTGTGGTGACTCGGAGGAGGTAGCAGGGGGAGGAAAAGAAGGGATAGGTTCCATTACGATCTTCTGTTGACACAATGGTCGTCGGTGGCGAGAACATGAGGACCATGGTGAGTGGCTTTGTACCAGGACTGTTTCATGCATTTGATTTTGAGGTTGGATATTGATCCCTTTTCCTAGGATTCAGGATTGTCAAATGCCTAATTGACGCTTTAATTAATTCGTTGCCTTCAGTTCGTGTAGCATACTGATAACATAATTTGGCTCATTTCGTGAATGATGTGAACTTACAGAGTAGCCATAGTACCAAATCATGTGTAGCAGGGTGTAGGGAGTCTGTAGGTTTTTTTTATATGCTAATCACTGATTGCTACCATTAGCAAGAATTTCCTTCACCACCAAAAACACGACACGTGATAACCATTGCGCTTTCTTTCTAGAGCTGGTTTTGGGTGTACCACTATACTATACCCTACAGAGATGTCTCGTAAATAGAACAGTTCTGTCATGATGAGCTGTATATTTGATGTTGGAGCTGTCTAATTTGGACTTGAAATTACAGTGTAAAATTTCCACATTGTATATTTTCTTTTGAGGAAGCAAGATTGCTTCCTTGTTGTCTTTCTGCTCTAGGCACAAGAATAGTGCAAGGTTGCATGTCTGGAATTAATGAAGGCAATAATCCTACACGGAGGTGCCCCTTAAACATCGTGTTGTAAACAAAATCGCATCAGTTTTTACAAGATACAAAAAACTATCAGTAGTGCGCACTTATTAGCTAGAAAATCCATATAACTTGAGAAGCTCCAAAGTTTTACTAGGTCGCCTGCAATCTAACAGTTTGTTGAGTATAATGACTATGCATGTTCATTTATGTCTTGTGAGACTACATTTTTGGTTGTTGGCTGGAGCTATCACTATGGCTGTTTTACTTTTCAATCAAATAAATTTGTATGGCCACCAAAAACTAATGACAGGTCAACAATTATCATTAGCAGCCCAGTTTAATGATCTTTTCTGATTAAAATTTCAATGGAAAGCTCATGACAGTTTGCATCCCCTTATCTGCATTTTACTTAACCTATTGCAACTATACTCTGACACTTACTAGCTATTTTTTCAGGTTACAATTAACAGACATGTATTGACCTATTGCGGCTATAGAGTATGCCTAAGCCAATGGCCAGACATCGGCTGTTCGGATCCACCCTTAAGCCGAGGCACAAGTCCATTGCGGTTGATTATTGTTTGGGGATTCAGTTTCATGGTGAGATATGATTTTCTGGATCTTGTTATCGCTGAACTGTGATTTGTTGGTTGCTTGCAGCAAGGGGATTCATATTGGTTGAAACCTTGAAGTTGAACATGAAGGGCACACATTTGATTTCCATTGGGTGTTGCCCTTGTTTAGCACATTAGTAGATGGTCTCTTACTGGATTATGGCAGTAGTAGTGTGGTATTGTTGTGAATTTTGTTTTCTTCTTTTACTAGACCAATTGTTTCAAAGAATTTTGAGATGCTACAATACTGATAGACATGTGGCTATCCCTTCATTTTATCAAGGATGACTATTGTTGATGAAAGGACATTTACATATTTATAGGTTGCAACCAGATCAATGACCGGTTAATCTAACACCCGGTTTTAAAGAGAGAACAAAGTAGGAAGGGTGCGTGATGGCGCTGGGGCCATGTGTTGGATATAACATGTTGGATAGTCTGGACAACCAAATTTCTCCCCTATATATGTGCTGGATTTGGGGGAGCTCTAACTGTTCAAACAGTTGGAATTTTCAAGAGCCCACTGAGAGCCTATTTGATGTCCGAACACGCCCGGGCGTACGAGGGAGAAATGAGCGCCGACCTTGGGGACAATCTTAATCATTTGTTTGATTCATGTATATGCATTGTAGCCCGTAGCAACGCACGGGCATTCTACTAGGTGAGTTGAGGCAGACAGCAAGGGCCGAGGTTGACAAATAAAATGCCATTGTGATGGTAAGCAAAATATCAGGTTCTAATTAGTGGAGGACTACAAAAGTTAAAGAGGTCTTGATGAGATGATTGACATGACATGAATAGTTAATTTGACATGTATCATGGGCACTTCTTCATTATTCAGTTGTCTCGCTTGAATTTGTGGACCAACTGGTGGACATAGTTCAGTTTTCACAGGTAGCAAAAGCTGCAAAACTGGGTGTGCTAGATTTTGTTCAAAGTGCAACTTTTATTTGATAAAGCCGATCAGGTTTACATGTGTAGATCAATGCAGTACCAACTGTAAAAGAGTTACAACGCAAGGGGAAGAGTCTCCTTTTTTGTATTACACTGGGATTGAACCTGCATGTTGCTGGGGCAACCCTCTTTTATTTTGGTCTTTAACTCTATTTTCTGGTGTATCTTTGTTTATCGAAAATAGTTGTCTGCCCTGCCCTCGACAATTCGCAGTGTGTGCACGGCATCTTATATACACTATGGCTGGCTAATTTAGATGATTACCACCTACGACCACTATCTTGCTTATTTTTCTTGTGATGGCAGCCATAAGTAGAGGGTTCAGCAAGGCATTGAGAGAGACAAGTGGCAACTTCTCTACATTTAAAAAACTATTATAGAGGGGGGTGGGGGGGGGATAGACTTCTAGAATTTACGCCAGGTTAAGACAAGCAAATTTCAAAATATAAAAGCGTATGATTATGTGTGGACGTGATGGTGGAAGGGAACTCGAGAATTAGAAAGGTGGAGATAGTGGGTGAAGAAGTATGTCTCATTATCATCGGAATATGAATATGCTCGCATTTAGCGTCTCACCAATGAATATATATTATATGTGAGCTTATTTATCCCCTCAAAAAAATATGACCTTATTTTTATTTTAATATTGTTTATACATGTCCACTTTTGAGATCAGAGACGAAAACTAATGGCTTCCAATGATGCTTTGAAAATGCCGATTGACAAAGCTTTATGAAGGACCGGACTGAAAAATTGTCTTGTTTTAACAATCAGAAGAGATGCATACACATAATTATTCTTTATATATTTCTTGTGCATGATAATACAAAAGGTGTGTTTCTATATATATTTGTTTTTGCAGAGTATCAGAGAGATGAAGATGGATTACGATATTCAAAAAGAATTCATCGACAAGGGTGTTCAGGCTATGTTGTTGAAATGGGCCAAAAATTCACTAAGTTTTATACAACAGAAGGCCCGTGGCAACGCACGGTCATGTCACACACTGATGAATTATTGGCATGGGATAATCTCTAGCTAGCGACCACCTAGACTGTTTGCTCCATAAAGCACGTCTGCACATATATTTTGTACTGTAAGCAATTCCTTTATTCGCATTCAAAATCTAAATAGTATGGAAATCAGGAAAATTATATAGCTATTTGGGTGTATCTCTACTCCTAATGTCAGGGTTATTCTATTAACTACTGGGTTGTTGATCTACATTACGGTTTAATTCTTACACGAATTAATGTT